>NC_034598.1:76659449-76705113 GCF_900095145.1 Mus pahari | reverse complement strand
TCCAATGGGAAGAGATGCCCCTTGGTCTTGCAAACTTTATATGCCCCATACAGGAGAACGCCAGGGCCAAGAAGTGGGAGTGGGTGGGCAGGGAAGCAGGGTGGGGGGAGGGTACAGGGGACATTCGGGATAGCATTTGAAATGTAAATGAAGAAAATATCTAATAAAATAAGTTAAAAAAAAGAATAGGTTAAGTAAAAGTTAGATACATATCTACCATGTGCTGCATCAAGTAAGGAAATACTCTTTTAAAAGCTCAGCAGTACTTTGCAGTACATGACACATGTGTACTGATTTTTTTCCTGTTTTTTTGCACTTAAATTTTAATTTGATAATTATATATTTATTTATCTGATGCTGAAATAAATGTCAATTACTCAAATTTTTGTGATATTTTAATTATTTAAATTAAGATACATTTATGACCTCTAGTGTATATGCCTTATGCTTTTTATAACTTTTACGATAATTTTGATTCACTACAAATATGAATTGTAAATCTGTGAGTTTGGGAGGAAGAAGACAAAAATAAATGTAAGGAAAAGTGATTCACAAAAAGAATGTAGTTCCAAATCTACATTTATGCCCTAAATTAAGATATATTATGGGAATATTTTAACTCCTAACTTCAGTGGTTACAGCAGGTGTGTAAGAGTAATTCTGTACACTTAAAGTAGATTTGCATTTCACAATGCACTTGTTATCATGAACAGGAAAGCCAGACTCACACATTTTGTCTCAGTAATTGAAATCCATCAAAATAAAGATTGTGCAGGAGCTGTGACAAATAGGTAGAGGTTGAAGATAAAAAAGTTTTGGTCTGTATACAACAGCTATAAATCAAACCAGTTGTTCTTCAGTCCCCTTTGTTAGCAAGAAAAAAGGAACATTCGTGGAAAAAATGTAAAACGTGATTTTCCTTCCATTTTTGGATAGTCAATAAATCAACTTTTAATATAAATGATTAAAAAGTACTCATGTATTACATTTAATTGTTGCATTTATATTTATAATATTAATAAAATATTTAAATCTTTGAATGCATTATGTGTTTTTGCAATATAAAATATTCCAAAGTACCTGTTCATCAAGAGGTGTCCAGATCTGTCAGTGTAGCTTGGTTCCAGAATCCCAGTCAAGAGCACAGGCTCTCAGTCGTGTGGCTTGGTCAGCATCATCCTCATTGTTTGGGTGTAACATGAAAGCCTTCCAGAGACACAGGCACCATGCCTCTGGACTTCTCAGCATCCAAAACTGTGGGCCAAGTGAACTACTGCTTATAATTCTCTCACCATCATGGCTGGGTTTTACATCCATGATTTCAGCCAACCATGGAATAAAAGTATTAATAATACTGAACCTGTATTAAACTTCTGAAGACATTTTTCTTCACAGTTATTCTGCATGTGATATTCTGTTAAAGCAACAACATAAAATCCAAAGACACGAACAGCAAATAATATGTAATAAATTTAGTTGCTTTATTTCATAAATTACAATAAATTTAGGCTCCCATTATTAGGTGATCTTTGAGGAACTGAACATATGTATGTTGAGTCCATCATGTTTATCAATACCCACCATTTTCCTCACTCAAATATGTTTTTCTCTATTTGCAATATCTTAGATATTTGTAATAAAAGTACTGTTGCTTGTGAAAGCATAGCTGAATCAAAGAGTAATGTTATCAAGCTGTTGAGAGTCACTGCCCTTAATATTTTGTTAAACACTTGTTATACCATAAGAGGTTCTTTTGAGCTAATTGCAGAAGAAAATAACAAGCTTAAAAATATGAAGCACAGGCTATACCACGTCAAAAAATAGTGACAAAGTGCTCAACGCAGTTGAAAAGGGGGTAGAGGTGCTATACCGAGTTTGAAGGAAACCCAGGAGGAAAACTAGGAAACGGATCCATTTTTAATTTACAGATAAGTGTTAAAATAGTACTGGAAGTAAAAGCTAAGGAAGCTGTGGTCTTGGAGGGATTGAACAGAAACAGATATTGCCAATTCTGTAGGAGAAACGCTCCTGTTAGTATTCTCTGTCCACTTTTTTGAGAAGAGTCAATCAGAGGCTCTTGGATCAGTATCACATTCACCTGCTCCATCTGCTGCTAATGATGTGCCTAAATCCACCCCCACATCACTGCCAGTAACTCCTTCTGCACATCAGGAATCAGGTTTTACTGTCCGCCACGAATGCTGAGAGAACTACAAAGTGGAAAGTTACTTTGGACGATTTTTTTTTTATAGGTATGCTCATAAAATAAGTCAAGCAAATATCACCCCCATTGAAATTGCAGGTAAATTATGTCATAGTCAGTATGCATGACATTATGACAAAACAGGCATTCTTTAGTGTATTTGTTGATTTAGAATAGACCTGCCCACATTCTGTACATTTTACTTCCATCGTTCTATTTCACATGAAAATGTAATGCAGTTATTCTCTCAGACCCAAGCCGGAATATTTCTAGGGACTAAAGCCCCCTATCCCAACCACACATAATGTCAAAACCCAAGGTTTTGCTCAAGCTAGGTGACACTTTCACACATCTTTCTCTATTGGTTAAATTCTTTATATATCATTTATAATACTTACCTCAATATAAATGCTATGTAAATAATTATTATGCTATATTTTCAGGGAGTAACTATAAGGATGAATGCCTTCAGATGTTTAATACAGGTTCAGTATTTTTTTAATACTTTTATTCCATGGTTGATTGACATCATGGATGTAAAACCCAGAGACTTGCCAGGTTAATTGTATTTAATATGAATGACTATACATACATATATTTTCAATGAATATTTATTGTAAATCAAAATAAATATAGATACTAAATCAAACATCAAAGAAATAGAAGACAGTGAAATAAAGACTCAAGCTATCACTGAATTAATATCTAAGAGTGGCATAAGATACTTAAGAAACAAATAAATCTACTGACTCCTTCAAAATTTAAGAGTTCGATTTCAGACCAAGATCCCATGTCATCTTTCAGACTCTAACCTAGGCAACTGTAAAGACTTTATGTGGAAGGCTTCATGGGGGAAGCTGCCCTTCTAATACTAGATTGGCACACAGCAATCCCCTAGCAGCTACTTGCAGGGAGCTGCAAACAAGAATGATGCTCTTGTGAACATCTATGTCCCGTTTGAGCTGTCTCTATTCAGAAATTGTCTACTGAATGACCACGGGCCATACATAAGCTCTCTTGGACATATATGCTGTGATCACCTTAACTGGGAACTTTCAATACTCTTTTCTCCAAACTCTGAATTCATACTTTCCCTCTCCCAGCCCCTCCCCTTTTTCTTTCCTTGATTCCACAACTTTTGATTCCATCAACATATCAGATTTTATTTGGCTTTCTGTCTACATAATAGTTTTTGTTTATCTCCATGTCTGCTGTAATATATCTGATTCTGCCCTGATATTGTTCCTTAAATAAAAATAAATAAAGGAGCAATTCATACCTTAAACCTTTTGCTTGTGCTATTACTACAAGAGATGAAAGTTTTATGTTGCTTTTATTTTATCTGGTTTCCTTGATCAGTCACCTCAGTATCAGGTACATCAAGTCTCTAATTCGCCTCTGGGAAACATGTTTTTTTTTTTTTTTTTTTTGGCTTTGACTCATATTGAGTAGAGGGGAAAAAACGGATACTATGGACATTGATGCAATTATTCCTGGGAGAAGAGAAGATGTACATAGTAGGAGGAATAAATGCAATGCTTGGGGCTGGAGAGATGACTCAGTGGTTAAAAGCATTGACTGTTCTTCCAGAGGTCCTGAGTTCAATTCCCAGCAACCACATGGTGGCTCACAACCATCAGCAATAGGATCAGATGTCCTCTTCTGATGTGTCTGAAGACAGCAGCAGTGTACTCATATAAATAATTTTTTTTAAAAAAATGCAATGCTCAAAGTAAAGAACTGAGATCAAGCATGGGAACGGAAGGAGTCAGTCCTGCAGAATGCCTTAGTTTTAAGGAGTATATTATTAAGCAATTAGTAGAGTAGGTGAGAAATTCATCCATATCCTTTTGGTCCTTACTCATACCTTAAGGTGTCATGACAAACAATGCATGAATTGATATTCAAAAAAACATCTTTTCTTACCTCTTACAAAGTAACAGAGAGAATAACGTAGAATAGCAGGTAGATTATATCTACAGCCAGCCGTAGATGGTCTGAATGGAAAGCCTTGTAAACCATAAACTGCCACCTCTTGCCCAGATCATCGGACACGATCCTGGAGAATAGACCAACATACATCCTCCAGCCACAGAGCTACTCACTCCTGACCCAGCTTACCAGGATAGAAAAGTTAAGTGGAATGTGCTATGTAGCTGTTACCAGTGAACTTAAAACTGTCTTTTCTAAGGCCAACTTTACCTTCTCTTACCTGTGCAGTCTTAAGCTCCTCTTTTGTGCTTGAGCAGATGCCATGAGGAAGACATTGTCTTGATTTTCAGTGGTGCTCACATCTGGTATTGGCAAAAGACTTGTCGAAAGTTCAGATGAGGAAGGGCTGAAACCTGGTCATCCTCTCTTCATTTACTTGAAGTTCCAGTTTAGTAAGTCGGTTTATGGAATCCCAGTGCTAACTACTGTCAGGAACCTGTTCACCATCTAGACATCCAATGTGTTTTTTTATCTGGGCTGCTACAACCAGTTGCAATTAGGGAGGCAGCTTGGAGAGAACAGAAATCAATTTTTCATAGGACTCTGGGCATTCTAAGACCAAGGCACAAGCAGATTAAATATCTGATGGAATGACTTCCTGGCCCATATATAATGCCCATTGATACATTGATCACACAGTGGAAGGGGATAGCTAATGCATTGTACTGGTTTTTATAAAAACACAAATACATGGGGCAATCCACTCTTAATCTCATCATTAATCAAATCCTTACCTCCAAATATCATAACCTTCTTCTCTAGGTAAATACTGTAGGGACAAAGCATTCAGACCCAAGTACTGTGTTTGCCATACATTCTTCATCTCCAATTCAGTATCTTCAAGCAGTCTTATTAAAAATATCCCTGTATGCATATTCCCTGCTCTTTCTCTCTGTGAGGTCCCTGCAAGTGACAGCATTTTAAACAGCAATTCCTCTCAGTCCAGAGCTTTGCAGAATAAAGTTCTAAAGGTCAAGTCTTCAACCAAGAGACATTTTGTTGTTACCTGGACCATGTATTTTCAGATCTCACCATCTGTATAATTGATAATTAGTTTATATTATTGTCATTCAAGACAGCCAGCATCATCTAATGCTAAGAGAAAATATCAGATCCTTCTAATAAAACAATCTGACATAATGTTTATAGAGCACCTGGCCAGTGATTCTCAACACTCTCAAGATCCTCAGAATAAGAAAAGTCTCAGAACTGACTATGGGCAAAATAAGCCTAAAGAAACAGAACAATTAAATATAATGTGGCGTATTGGACAGAATGTTGGGCTATATAAAGGGCTTTTGGGGGGGGAAGTAGGACATTTGGATAAACTATTGACTTTCATTCAGGATAGTTAATTTCAACCCATTAATTTTAGTGAATATACTATGTGGATGTGGTATATGGAAATGCTAAGCTGATTAGTAGGTTGATAAATCTTAAAACTGTCTTTAAAGTATGTGATTAAAACACACCACGCAATGTGCAAAGATTACAGGTTTTGCCTTAGCCCAGAAAGTATGCTCCCTGCATACATTTCTCCAAACCTCTCTATAATTCAACCCCATCATTCTTAAGAGGCAGACAGATTTCCCCTTTATCTTGAGCAGATGGATGAGGTCATTTAAGGTCAAGTTATCTCCAAATGTTAGAAATTTTTTCATTTGGAGTAGAAAAGAGAACACTTAAAATCATTTTTTGTTAATTATTTATTCCTGAGCTTTCTGATTTGTTCTCTTGTTTATTGATCTATGAGAGCAGAGTCAAGCAACTCAGCTGCCTTATAAAGGTTTCATTAAGCATCTATTCTCTGTCGTCAAAATGCACCGCCTCAACTGACCCATTTTCTGTCATCCGAACATCTGTAGAAAGAAAAGAATGTTCTCTCCTTCAGCACCATTGAGAATGGAGCACGGGCTGATCTCGGAAAAATATAAACTCAGGGAGTTAATAGGTTTTGTTTGTTTGTTTTATCTTGAGCAAGATCTGTACTTTTCCTCTGTCTCTACAGCAGAAATAATACCCAAGAACTGCAAAGATTAAAAGAAATATTACATCTGATAGGCTTAGTATAGGGCCTCCCACACAACACAGCTTCAAGAAAGGTTAGTGTGGAGAAGAATAAGCAATCTTGTCACCCACCGCAAAGTTCACTGCAGAGGCAGTTCACGGAGGAAAAGGCAAACAAGGGAAAGCATGCGAATTAATTTATTTAATTTTTTGTGACACGGGAACCCCCACAAACAGAGTCAAAAGGAATCGGGAAGATAAATATACTTCATTTTGCATGGAAGATTGAACAAGCATAAGGAAATATGACTTATCAAAGGGGTCTGACATACTAGTAATAAGCTTGGGAAAACATGGCAGGACCTTTCTATCAAGAATCTCTTGGCATTATTAAGTTTTTGTGGAAAAGGATGTTCCTTTTCTCTGTGTCTAGGGAGGATACATCTGGAATGAAGAGCTTAGACTGTACCTTGAGGAAAAGGAGGAGTAGGAAAATTTAGGAGTGACCGTCTCAGCCAAGGACCAGAGTGCCATATTTGGGGTCGGTCTATCCTTAGCCTTACAAGCAGTTAACTTTAGAGTTATGGCTACCTGTAAGTGGTCTGCAAAAGGCAATGCTGATGGAGCTGCTTATGGTAAAGCAGGTAAGACATAAGTCACTGCCAAGGTACAGGCGCTCATAATACTGAGAGTCGGGAGAGTGAGAACGCAGTAGTAAATCACACACCGAGGAAGCAATGGGAGTGAGCAACATTGTAAAGTGAGGGAGAAATGAGATGGGCTCACATTATAGGTTTGTGATATCTGTCCATGAGCCGGAGCTCACCGTGTAGAAAAAAAAAAAAAAATCCAAAAGCTGTGGTTTAAAATTAAAGGAAAAATTTTGAAACTCACTCTAACACTAATAGAAACAAGAAGAAGAAGGTAAACAAAAAGTCGTTATGATTCATACTAGCTCTCTGTGGCACAAAAACAGACAAACAAATAAATAAATAAAATGGCAGGGCTTTATTCAGTCAATTTTTGTTGAATTCATTTGGCCACAGTTGGTAGCCAATAGTTACCTTATTCAACATTGCATATGTGACACACATAGTACATAGTGCATCTTGTTTAGTGTATACAACAACCAATGAGAAAGATTTGTACAACTCTCATTTGAGAGAGAGAGAGAGAGAGAGAGAGAGAGAGAGAGAGAGAGAGAGAGAGAGAGAGAGAGATTCAATAGCATGCCGTAAGACACACAGCCAAGAAAATGGAATGAAGGTCTGGTCTAACTCCAGATAGATACTGGAATGCTTAGTCATTTCACTAGGGGTATAATCAGCGTGTGAACTAACTACAGTACTGAAGGAACTGACAGCACAAGAAAGAAACAGATGGAGCAAGATAAACCTGGCTTAAATGGGCCCACCCAAGCAGAGACTTCTACCTTCATTCAAATGGTTACCATTCATGGTTCACTTCACTGAGCAACACACATTTCACAAATGGCTTGGATATATGAGGTCTTTAACAATGAGGAGTAAATATATCTATCTTATTTTTGAATAATACCACATGAGGTATTGCTTTGACACACCTATTTTAAAGAAAGTGTATGTGGTTTGGCATATTCTGAACGTCGGTTTTCTCATCTATTAAAGAGAGATGCTAATAACATTTTTTTAATAGGAAGGTGACTTTAGGAGTCATATAGATCAGATTCATGTGAGTACATAAATGTATGTTTGAATCCTTCCTCCTAGTGATTAGAACAGGGTTTGGCAACAGAACGCACCCAGTTAGTGCTTTATGTCAAGAACAGGTCAGGAGACTGAATATATTGAAATTTTAGGCAACTCTGCAAGAAAACTCATAAATGAGGTTTACATAAATATTTATCTGTGTTAAATATCTCTTCTTAGTAGAATAAGTCCTTGGTATTTAATACAATGAGAGGGGTTAACAAAAGGTAAAATAGAATATGAAAAATTCACCTAGTATCTACACTTGGTAGTTTTACTAGAAAAGCAACTGACAGTCCATCCTAAGGACTTAGTGGTGAGGCTAATTGTGGAGCATTGTCCTTCTGCTAGGAAAAAGTTGGGAAGTATGTCCATAGGAAGAGTATAGTGGCAATCTAGTATTACCCAAATGAAATCTATACTAGTAGTAGTAGTAGTAGTAGTAGTAGTAGTAGTAGTAGAAGAAGAAGAAGAAGAAGAAGAAGAAGAAGAAGAAGAAGAAGAAGAAGAAGAAGAAGACATGAATACATATAAAATTTGGCTTTTTTTTTAAAAAATAGTGGCTCTAATTTCATGTCTAGGCTCTCAAAGCTAATCATATTAACTCACTTCTTATGATGATAGACTATACAGCAGACTTTCAGATGAAATTTTGTCCTATTATAATTTCATCTTAGTGTACCTTAGCATTAAAATGAAATATTAATGATATTTTATTATAATTGTCAACAATTATGGACAGGATTCTGAAAACATAAAAGTTTGGGTTAAGTATAGAAACCTTCATTTTAAAATTATACTGCTTAGAAGCATTCAAATTCTAAAACGAACAAACAAAAAAGTAATGGGTAATGGCCCTCACTTATCATGGACCCATTATTCCAAAAATCACATATTGCTCAATTGAAACAAAATGCATAGACTCAATTTGAAACAGTTATGAAGGGATTCCATGTGTTGTGTTCACTCTCAGGATTCTTTTACATACAGTAATACTCTTCCACAACTCTATCAGCTCTGAAAGAATACATTCAAATCACAGTTCTTTGGAGGATATTAAACTGGTGTTTCTGGCTCCCAAAATGACTATGTGTAACCTCAACCATGAAACTGTGTCTTTCTTTGAATTCCCATGCACACAATTAGTATGAACTCCGAACCACTGTTTCCTGTGGAAAATACTAGCCTAGTCCTAGGAATGCTTTCTATCCTAATCTTGCTGGTATTATATACCAGCTGACAGTACTGCTGGTTGGAAAGATATTTTTTTGCATTTTAAAATTCATGATTATCTGTAAAGTTCAGTTAATTCTTTTTTAATGTATCTTATTGTTATTTTATTTCAGTTCTACATAGCTGATACTAATTGATAAAGAATTACTGTAACACATGAAAAGTGTTTATGAATGTTAGTGTTTCACATCACTACTACAAAATACCTGAGACAAGCAACATGGAAAAAAAAATCTTAATTTAGCTTAAATTTTTAGAGTTTACAAAGCATTTTTTTTTTTTTACCATTCACATGTTACTATTAATCAAACTGTATGTTAACATTGCATTGCATTTTATGATAAATTATATTTACATTTTATGCTCTATATTTTTCTTTCTGTTTTTATTATATATTTAATTTATTTACATTTCAAATGTTATCGCCTTTCCCAGTTTTTCCCTCTGCAAACGCCTATCTCTTCCCCCTTTCCTCCTATTTCTACGATGGTGCTTTTCCACACACCACCCACTCCCAACTCAGAACCCTGACAATCCCCTACACTGGGGCATCAAGCCTTCATGGGACCAATGATCTTTCCTCCCATCGATGCCAGATAAGGCTATCCTCTGCTACATAAGCAGCTGGAGCCATGGGTCCCTCCATGTGTACTCTTTGGTTGGTGGTTTAGTCCATGGGATCTCTAGGGGGTTCTGGTTGGTTGATATTGCTGTTCTTTCTTTTTTTTTTTTTTTTTTTTTTTTTTTTTTTTAGCTCTTTGAAAAGTATTTTATTTACCTTTCAATAAAAGAACTGCAGTTTTTTAAAAATATTAACACTTAACCATAGTTCTAACAATCCCAGTGTAATGTATCTGGATGCATCTTTTTGTCTAACAACTGCCATGACAAACATATTGCTGTTCTTTCTATGGGGTTGCAAACCCCTTCAGCTCCTTCAGTCCTTTCCCTAAGTTCTCCACTGGGGTCCCTGTGCTCAGTCCAATGGTTGGCTGTGAGCTTCTGCATCTGTATTTGTCAGACTCTGGCAGAGCCTCTCAGAGGACAGCTGTATCAGGCTCCTGTCATCAAGCACTTCTTGGCATCAGCAATAATGTCTGGGTTTGGTGTCTGTACATGAGATAGAGCCCACATAGGGCACTGTGGATAATTCTTATCATCTTAATTTAAAAAAATAGTATTACATTATTATATATTTGCATAAAATGTATTCAACTATATATATAATATATATTTATATATTAATATATAATATATATATATTAGTATTACATTATTATATATTTGCATAAATGTATTCAAATATTATATATATATATACATCAATACTGAGAGGCCAAGGGAAGTGTGTGGTATTAATGTATCTTCCATCTCTTTTTCTGTATTTTTTTTGTTTGTTTCTTTTAAGTTCATGGTTAACGAGTTGTTGCCCATTAGGTACATGCAGGGCATCCCCTTTAGTCATTGAAAGCCTTCTCTTTAGTAGAAAAAAAGAATTGTTTTAGAACTCAGAAGGAAACCACACTTATGAATAAAATCAAAGTTTATTCAATAAAATATCCCCAACTTAATTTGTTTCTTTGATTTAAAACCACATAAGACTAGGATGTATTTGGAATTGGTAAAGGGGAAGGAAAACTATTTTAGTTGTCACAAGTTTATTTTATGGAAATTTCAATATGCAAAATAGATCCCTGGGACTATACTCCTGGTTTAAAATTTTCCCTCATTTCCAAACACAATGATTTTCAAGCCCCACCTACTGTTGCTATAGAGAATCCAAATGCTGACTGACAAATGCTTTTCTGTTGTCCAGGGTGATAGAGAAGAAAGGAAATATTGAAAAGTTCACATTAACATTAATGAACAACCTAAGTCGTAGTGACATTCTTGGTTCATAGGAGCCTGACTCTTGTCTTGAGTTCTATGATATCAATATTACCAAAGCATGTCGCTCATGCTTGAAGAGTATATGCAATAATTCCTCGGAATTGCTGGGTGTGTTTCTGTCTTACTGGAGCGTCATAAAGGTAGTAGTTCAAACTCTTGACAAAATATTTCTTTAAAACAACCTGAATTCAATGGAGAGAGTTAAGAAACAGATTCTGGAAGGAATTTGAAATTTAAAAGCATAAATTTGCAAGAAATGAGCTGCCTGCTTTTATGGAATGAATATGAAAATGACAACAGAAAAAAAAAAAAGTGTACTCTTCTACCCTAAAGGCTTTGCCTGGAAAGACAAGAGCAAGCTTCTAGATACCTTGTTAAAATGCACCCTATGTTCCCTCCCCTACCTGCACCCAGCTCCAATGGACAGCTCCCCATACCAGAAACTGTTTACTGATTTGTACATTTGGAAAGCTCTGATGACTTTTGTAACTTTCCGTCCTCATTTGTTGCAAGTTTCATTCAATTTCTGAGTCTTACAACCCAATAGAAATAAAAATAAGTACCAAACAGTCTCCCTTTCCTCTAGTTCTTACTTTAGTTCTATGGCCCAATCTGTACTGTTCCCTGAGCCTCAGAGGGGTGATGTAGATGTTCAGTTATTTCCTATTTATGGATGAGTAATGAGCCCACTCTGCCACAACATTTGTCTCTTATTCTCAAGAGCGTGACAGATTTTAAGTCTCTGCAGTACCTACCACCCATTGCAAAAAAAATAAAAAAATAAATAAAATAAATTTGCTACTACCCAGGTTGACAGCAGCAATAATCCATGGACATAAACACAAACAAATATTTATAAAGCAATTTGACAGACACATCTGCTGTGTAGCAGTTTGGTAGGAGACTAAAGCCTTCCATTTTAGAGAGAGGCTCATTAAGATACAGGATGTTAATGGAAGGTGAAACAGCAGGATGTGCTAATGAGGAAGCTCCTTAAGATATAACATGCTAAAGGGGAAAGGAAACAGTCAGATGATCCAGGGAATGTGAGGCATTCTATTCTGATAGGAAGTTTGTTAAGTTTAGTAGTAAACAACTCAGTGTTTTCAGGAAGTTCCTGAAACTGACTGGATTTATGAGGCCCCTTACTCCCTATTCATATATAAGCAGTAACGACTGCTCAAGGGCACTGTCAGACATTCACCTGTCTAGAACAACCTCAGACCTTCAAGACTTCCTGCAATAGACAGATTATCCAAGAAGAAGCAAACATGGACCAAGCCACCTGGGAAAATCAGAGAACAAGTTGAATTTCCCAGGAGAGGCTCACACTGTCACAAGACAAGACCATACACATTTAACAAGAAAGTGGCAACTACCTCACCACTGGAGCTGAGTACCTCCAATGCCATTGGCTCTTCACTCTAGTTTAATAACAGGGATCAATTCCCAACTGAGGCACAGGCTTTAAATCCAGCCAGAGGTCATTTGCTTGCAGAACTGTATATACTTTTACTGGAGTGACAAAGACATTTCTATTCATTCCAAGGAAGTCACCAATGACACGTGGCAAAGATAACTCCTCTCAAATCTAGCTTGGTGTACCAGTGAATTTAGTCAGATTCACTTACGGAAGCATGGGGAGATGAATGGTTCCAAACAAGAACATGAATGATTTAACCAAGGTTAGTGTGCTGATGTAACCATATGATTGCTGTATAGCACCAACATTCGGTGGACTCAGTGAAATTGGGTTGCGTCCAAACACACCCTTTTATCCAACACAATATACAAACATACCCATTACACCCTTCTCTTCTTTCACCCTGTCTTGATTGCATTAGCACCTTATGAACCTGATTTATATGCTTATCTAAAGCACTCAGGTCTACTATTCTAACTCATAAATAGCACATCTAATTATGGGACTCAGCAAAGCGACTAAGGCCTGAACACGAGTTCCAAAGTACCTGCTGAATTACCCTACTTCTTAACTGACCTGTGAACACAATTCATTCTGGTCCAATAAACTGTCTCTAAAACACCACCCTCTATATATGCTCTTCTCTCAAAATGCCCACCCTTGCTAAATTACCTTCCAGTCACTCATATTTATGGGCATCTCACCCAGTGATAACCAAGCATTGCTACAGATCATAAGAGCAGGTCTATTAGAGACTGATTTTCATTTAATTTTGCCTCAAGGAGAGATAGGTACTTATATTATTAATTATCTTGACTCCCACAGCACTAAGACTGGTCCGATTTTAATCAGTTCTATACTCCATGCATGTTACCCAATCATACTTCTTCCAGCTATTTACCTGAAAGGTTTTGAATTTATAAATAACAGAGATATTTGAATGTGTTTAATGCAGAATTATTATTCACAAGAACTAAGTTATAAGCATAGCCTAGATGTCCAACAACAGAGTTACAGGCTTGCAGAGGTTAATCTTGTGAACTTGGTAGGATTTGAAAACATACTTCTAGGTTTGTACAAGTGGAATTTTTAGAAAGGTTAAGCTAAAAGGGGAAAACCTATACTAAATGTAGACAGCACCATTCCATGTACTGGAGTTTTGGACTGAATAAAATGTAGAAAATGCATGAGGTCCTAGAATTTCTTGCTCTGCCTCCTGAAAATGAACAGGAAGTAATGAGCTGTCTCATTACTTCTGCCATCATGCCTTCCCCTCCATTACAGTTTAAAATCCTTCTTGCACAGGAGCCAAAATAAACATCGCCTCCTTTAAGTTTGTTTCTTGTTAGTATTTTGATACAACAATGAGAAAATAATTACTACAGATAGTAAATAAAAGACATTCCCACATGAAATAAAACCATGCAAACAAGTGATGATAGCATGTGCTATAAAAAAATGCTAAAATACAATCCTTTAAAAGAAAAATGTTTGTGTATGTGTGTGTGTGTGTGTGTGTGTGTGTGTGTGTGTGTGTATGTGTGTGCGCATTTGTGTGCGTGTGTGTGTGTGTGTGTGTGTGTGTGTGTGTGTGTGTGTGTGGCCGGAATGGATGTCTATGCTGTATAAATATTCAGTTCCCACAGCAGCAGCCAGAAGAAGCTATCAGATTCCCTAAAACTAGAGTTACTGACAGTTGTGAGGCACCATGGTGGTGTTTGGAATCAAACTTAGATTTTTCTGGGAGATAAGTCTGTGCTCTTAACCACCAAATCATCCCTCCAGCCCTAAAAGACAACTTTAAACTCAAAGAAAGTGGAGCATTGGATCATCAGAAAGAAATGAAGAAGTGTTCAGTGCATGGTACATAAGAAAGACTATTTACGTCCAACTTGTAAAAAATATAGGTTTTCAATGCAAATATAATTAGTTTACGAGTTTACAATATATGCAGAACAGCTGTGTCCTAGCAGTTGAATAGAATATGAAAAATTAGAATCTGTGCTACCATCCTAAAAGCAGTCATTAAAACAATTAATATGAACAGTAACAGCTATCTGAGCTGGCAAAAATATTTTGTAAACATTTAAGATACAAGAAAAACAGCAAAAAAGTTATAGATAGATTGAAAATGCATGAATGGAATATATAGACTTAAATTAATACAATATGAATAGTTGCAGCAAACAATTATAAGATACGTACTCCAATTTAAAAATAATGTTTGTTAAAAATATTTTTAACAGACTGACCCAGTGACTGTTCCATATGATACAAATATGCCACTTCTGAATCTTTACATGAAGGACTTAGAGTCAATTTATGACAAAAATGTCAATTTATAACAGACATATTTGCAAATCAATGCCTACTCTGCCATATCACAACAGTTTACTTATTGAAACAGACTACATATTCAAAAACAGAGCAAGGAATAAGAAAAACACGAATGTCATATATATATATATATATATATATATATATATATATATATATACACACACAGAGTGGAAACTTTTTTCAGTCACAAAAAATGGAACAAAGTTACATTGTTTACAGAAATAGATATATTGAAATAATCCAAAGATGATCATATTAAGAAAATAAGCCAATCTCACAGCAACAAATATTGCATGTTTTCTGTTTTCTGTCATCTGTAGTTCCAAGATTATATACAGATACATGTAGATAGATAAATAGATAGATAGATAGATAGATAGATAGATAGATAGATAGATAGATAGATGGATGGATGGATGGATGGATGGATGGATGGATGGATGGATGGATGGATGGATGGATGGATAGATAGATAGATAGATAGATAGATAGATAGATAGATAGATAGATAGATAGATAGATAGGTATAGAGATGACATGAAGGAGAAGCTAAACTGCAAAAGGTAATAATGATAATGGGAGAAGGGAGGGGTGACAAATGAGAGGAAATAGAGCCATAAGGGTAACATGGTCAACAAACATGGTTGTGTGTGTGTATGTATGTGTGTGTGTGTGTGTGTGTGTGTGTGTGTGTGAGAGAGAGAGAGAGAGAGAGAGAGAGAGAGGGAGAGNTGGTTGTGTGTGTGTATGTATGTGTGTGTGTGTGTGAGAGAGAGAGAGAGAGAGAGAGAGAGAGAGAGAGAGAGAGAGAGAGAGGGAGAGAGAGAAGGTCCTCATACAATACAGTAGCATGTACAGTGCATACGCCCAAAGAAAACTGAAGAAACAAAAGTAAATAAATGTCATCAGTAAGAAGTACACATTAGATATGGAAGTGGAAAGTAAATTAGTGAAACAAATGATAATATGATGGAAATAAACTTTAGATAGCAAAAATAATAACTACATTCTTCACAATTCATAATGTTAGTAGGGAAATAGAGGGTCATATGATGACAAAAAGATGCTCTGTTTATAAAGAAGATATTAAACTTTGAAGTGAAAGTTCCACACAACAGAGCATTGACAATTACAAGTTAATATTTTAAAAACTGCATTTCTGGCATACTCTGCAGGAACTGAACATGGGGACAAAACCATCTGATGAACGGGATGGCTAAGTTATCTATTCTCTGCAGGATGTCTTAAGTTATCTATATGTCCGTTGACCCTGCTACTGTAGCCTTGCAGAGAAGCAGGTAGGCAGGTGAAGCAGGTAGATTAGCTTTAGATCTCAGGCCTCTCTTCTCTCTTCCGAATCCAATTCCCCAATCTCATCCTGGGCTCTATAGCAAAGTGCTCGTGATGGCCTCTCCTCACTCTCTGTCCCCATTCTTGAGAATTAAGCAAACACTGGAGTGGGAGATGAGAAAGAACTGGCAAGAGTAGAGGGAAGGAAACTGTCTCCAAATATATTACATAAAAATCTCTTTCAGTAAAGGAAAAAAAAAAGAAACTAAATGGTTCAATTGTTAAAGCATGTTTTTGATTATGATGTAATTAAATGCAAGTGATTAAAATATGTCCCCTAAAATAATCACAAATATTTTGGAACATAAGGAGACAAATTCCAAGCGGATTCTAAATAATTCATTTGTCAAAAAGTAATTGAGAGGAAAAACTATACAATCCTTTAAAGTTAAAGATAAAAATAGTGCATATTAGAATTGATGGATTCTGTAAGTGTTTCAGATGAAATTTATTATATTTAGTGCTTTTATCATTTAAGAAGATAGTAAAATTGATAATTCATGTTTTCAACTTAAATTAGAAAAAGTAAGACTAAAATTCGATTGCTCAAAACAATAAAGATAAACAAGATTAATCAACTTGCAACTATATTGATCAAAATAAAAAGCCAAAAAGCACATTCTAATCAATATTCTTCCTGAGTAGATGCAAAATACTTGAAGAATTAGTAGCTAGTTTAATTTAACAACATACGAAAGGATAGTGCACTATGATTCCATAAAATTAACTCAAAAATACAAAGTTTGTTTAACACTTACTAATTATAGTAACAGACTGAAAATTCAAAATACAAGGTTATGTGAAAATACAGGAAATGTATTCTTTTAACTCAACCACCATTACAATTAAAATAAGGCAATTTTTTGAGTCAAATACGGAAGGGAATTTCCTGATAACAATTGAAAGGAAACACATAACATTTACAAAATTGTCACAATGAAATAATGCACTAGAAGCTACATCCACATGACCCAAGTAAGAAGAAATGTTCATGCTACAAAGGAACATTCTGTTCCACAGATGGAAGAATTGGAAGCTTTGGGAGTCCACAAAGGCAGTGACAGAAATACTTCGCTACGTGAGGAAGTGAACAACTGACACACAACAGTCATGCGGAACCGTTCTGACCATGCATCTCCCACATCAAGAGGCTGCAGCACCCAACACTGGTGTCAAGAATGGTAGCCTTCCTTGGTGGGGGAAAAGTGGTTAAGTTTTCTTATCCTTAAGACAAACTAATTAATAATCTACCCTTTCCTCAAATCCAGCTGTATGCTTAGTGTTGTAGGTATACCTTGGTTCTGCCTCTCAGCCCCATGTTCCCAAAAATAAGACTCAGACTCAAATTATATTTAAAAATACCTTGACCATATAGCTAGGTTTTAATATGACTAGATAATAACTAAAGAAACCCCATTTATTTTAACCTACATTTTGGCATGTGCCTGGTTACCTGTGCTCAAAAACCATGGGTCCTGCTTCTCATATTTTTTCCAGTTACTTTCCCCTCTCTCTTGCCTCCTTCAATCCCAGAATGTTTTTGCCTCCTGATATCCCATCTCTATTTCCTGCCTAAGCCATAGCTTAGAGGCTCTTTTGAATTGACACATGAGGCACCCATACAATACACAGGATGATTTTCTCTACAGTTTAGATAAGACAATGATTTCCCTGACAGTGGGAGAATCCCACTCTGTCATCCAAAGAGGACAGTAATCAGGCACCAGGGGAACATCCACAGATCAAGATATCTGAAAATATCTGTCACAACAATGCCAGTATAAGAGATGTTTGTGGGAAGCACTGTGGAGAACAGAATGACCAGGGGCTGACATATGAAGAATAAATTGTATGAAGTTTGGCTTAGGCAGTGACTTGCATGATCTTGCCATTGTTAGCTGAAATCCAACCTCATCAAACTGACAGCACCTCTGGAGTCTAAGATTCCAAAGTCTCAGAAAAAAAATGAGTGGATATATGGAGCTATCTGTCACTTACTGTACTCATACGTCAGAATTCTTTATATCCTGAAGACCAGGAAACCATGAAGACAGAGGCTCTTCCTTTATATATCTCAATGCTTTGCCAGTTCCCCACATCCCAAACATACTTAGGAGACATTTTTCCAGCCAGTGTATTAGGTATCTTGTGGAGTATGATCTTGAGAATTTTGAAAAGGACAGATAACCTATCCATCTTAAAGGCAATAAATATAAATATGGCTGGCAGAGGCCCAACATACACAAAATTGACTTCTAACATAAAGACAACTCTGATGGACACCAGATTCTTGTCCAATACAGGCTAGAAACCAACATAAACTGTAGGAAATAGAAGGGCATATAAGTCCAGTGGAAAAAAAATCACCAATATAATTAAAAGTTAAGAATAGTAAATTCTGAAATTTTCAGAAAAAAGTAGAGATTTTACAAAGAAAAAAAAAAACCAAACAGAATAATTAGAAATGAAAATCTCAGTAAATCAAATGAAAAGTACCCTAGAAATCATTACCAATAGGATTCAGATAAGCGGAGAAGTTAATTTAGGGATGGGGACAAAGTTAAAGAAATATGAATTCAAGCATCAGTAAAGAAAGAAAGAAAAATAAATAAATAAAAAATAAACATGACAACAATGTGCAAGAACTTGGGACATGATCAAAATTCCAAACTTAGCAGTCCATGGGACAAAAAGCATGTCATAGAAAAATCAACAGTATAGAAAATATATTAAATCTCTTTAATATTAAAATATATTTAAAATTAAAATACATTAAACTCTTACCTGGACAAAATGTAATTGGGGCTGGCTTACAGGTTCAGTGGTTCAGTCCATTATCATCAAAGTCGGAGCATGGCAGCATCTAGATAGGCATAGTTCAAGAATAGTTAAGGGTTCTACATCTTGTTCCAAAGGCAGGAGGAGATTGGCATTTTCAGGATGTTAGGAAGAAGCTTTCAAAGTCCATACCCATCGTGACACACTTCCTCCAACTAGGCTACACCTACACCAACAAGGTCACACCTCCTAACACTGCCACTCCCTGGGTCAAAAATATTTAAACCACCACATTCCATTCCCTGGCCACCATAGACTTGTTCAAACATATGAGTCTATGAGAGGGCCATAACTAAACACAGCATAATGAAAAATATATTTAGTCAAGCTCCAAAAGTCCCCATAGTCTATAGCAATCTCAACAATGTTAAGAGTCCCAAGTTCAAAGTCTTTTCTGAAATCTATTCAATCACTTAATTGTAATGCCCTATAAAGTAAAATCAAAAAGCAGGTCACCATTCCAAAATTCCATAGTGAATAAATACTGTAACAAACAAGACCAAAACCCAGCTGGGCAAACTCCAAACTACATCTCCTTGTCTGATGTCAAAGCACTCATCAGACCTCCAACTTCCTTCATCTTTGTTGACAACAGTACAATTCTCTTTGGCTGGTTGCACTCCCCGTTAGCAGTTTTCCTTAGCAGATATCCCGTGGGTCTCATATATCTTGGGATTTCAAAGGCAACTTCAATGTTACAGCTTCTTGTTTCAATGTCTGGGATCCACACATGATCCTCTGGGATCCTCCAAAGGGCTTGGGTCACATCTCCAAGGTTGCCCTCTGTAACACTCTTGGTTCTGGTTGACTCCACTCTGCTGCTGCTGTTGTTCTTGGTGATCATTCCATGGTCCTGGCATCTTCAATATTCCAGGGTCTTCCAATGCAACTAGCCTTCACCAGTAACCTTTCATAGGCTCTCTTCAAAGTGCTAAGCATCAACTTCTTTGCATTCTTATACATTACCAAGTTCAGGTGCAGCATGAGGCCCAACCTTAGCTATCTCTGAAACACAGCTTCTTTATTTGCATTTCCAAGATTTCACTTCAGTGATGCTGTTTTGAGACCAGGCTGTTTTGAGACTTCATTTTTCAAAGCAATTACTATAAAGCTCTTCATATTAGCCTCAGGAAGACTCTTCAGACAATGGCAAAAAGCTGCCATTTTCTTCAACAAAAGATCATAAAACAGTCTCTAGGCCACATACTGTCTTCTCCATTGAAACCGTTTAGGCTAGCAGGCCAACACAGTTCACATCACCCTCAGCACCACAGTCTTTCAGATTCCTACTAGGATAACCTATTAAGCCTGTTTTAAAGCATTCCATGGCTTTCCAAATCTAACGTCCCCAAATCCACATTCTTCCAAACAAAATATGATCAGGTCTATCACAGCAGCATTCAGTTCCTGGTACCAATTTCTGTCTTAGTTAAGGTTTCCATTGCTGTGTAGAGACACCATGACTAAGGCAACTCTTATAAGGACAATATCCAGGGGATAAACAGCCTGGTATAAATTCTGTTGTGTGGTTATTAAAGTTCACTCTTATGAAGAACATTTTAATGAAAACGAGCCTGCAGAGAAAAGAAAAAATATAAAATGTATGGTTCAAGTAATAAAGGGGCACCAGGAAGTGAAATGGAGCTGAATCCTATGTTTAAAGGGATAAACAGATTAAGGTAGTGGTAACTTTAAGGCAAAAATCCCACCCAGCTAAGTTTAGGTCCAAGCATGGTAATACATACCTTTAATCCCAGGAGACAGAGGCAAGTAGATCTCTGAGTTCAAGGCCAGCCTGGTATACAGCAAGTTCCAAGTAGAGAAAAGCTTAAGTCAAGGTGTTGTGGTACAGGCTTTTGATTTCAACATTCAGGAGACAGGGCCATGTAGATCTCTGAGTTCAAGATCAATCAAGGAGCTGGCTTACAGGTTCAGAGGTTCAGTCCATTATCATTAAGGCAGGAGCATGGCAGCACCCAACCAGGCATGACTTAGGAAGAACGGGAGGTCAACATCTTATTCCAAAGGCAAGCGGGTAGAGACTGGCACCTTCAGGTTGCTAGAAAGAAGCTCTCAAAGCCCACAACAACAGTGACACACTTCCTCCAACAAGGCCACACCTCCAAATAGTGCCACACCCTGGACTAACCATATTAAAGCCACCTCAGTGATCATAGAAGAAATTTCCCATATCTAGAGAATGAAAGGGGCAACAACAACAGATATTTAAATCCTCAAATACACAAGAAAAATAAGTTATCTTTCCATGACACATTGTAACAAAAATGTCAAAAGGGAAAGGACAAGCAAAAACAATCAAATGTGGAAATAGATAGCACATGGGTCAGGATAAGATTGTATCTCTCATTAGCGATCCCAACCCACAAGAAGGGTGGAGTGATATATTTTAAGATCAGAAAGTAAATAACTGACAACTGATGTTGCTTCATAAATCAAAGCTGTCTTTCAAAACTAATAAAGTAACAAGGACAATTCAAGACAAGTGCAAATGGAGACAGTTGATGACCATCAAGCCAGTACCACAGAAGATGCTTAAAGTAATATAAAATCATAGAGGAGGAAAAACAAAGGTCTCAACCACAAAAGTACAAGGAAGGATAAATTTAATTAGAAGAACTGAGGAACAAAGGGTAGCTGGAAGTGTATCTATCCATATTAATACTAATGATGGAAAAAGAAAAGAACAAAAAATAATCCAACAAACAGAAAAACAACCAACAAAATTGCAAGAATTAGTAAACAACTATTAGTAGTAACTTTAAATGTAAATAGGTTCAACTCACCATTAAAGAGATGTAGACCAACTGACCATATTAAAAAGCAAAGTCAAGCTGTCTGTCTTGTTCAAAGACATGTAGACCTATAGACTGAGATTCAAAGGATGAAGGTCGATCAGTCTATCAAGCAAATAGAGGCTGGAAATAAGCAGGCACAGCAATAGGATAATCCAGAATCCAAAACAAAAGTACTCAGAAGAGATAAAGAAGATTACACATTCATAAGTATAATAATTCATCAAGAAGAAGTAACTATTGTAAACATGCATACACTCAATGTTAGCATTTCAAATTTCATAACACAAATAGTAGTGAAGATAAAATGTCACAATAGCCCTGAGACAATAATAAGAGGTGACTACAATATTCTACTTTCAATTTAGACTATCCAAACTAAAACTCAAAAAACTTCAGAGTTAACCTGTATTATAGATCAACTAACACATACAGAATAGTTTATCAAAAACTAAGAAATACACATTTCTCTTAGCAGACAGCCCATGGAATCTTCTCTAAATAAATTGCACTATGGGAGGCAAAGCAAAATGCGACAAATTCAAAAGAATTAAAATAATTTCTTGTATCTCACCAGATCATAGCAAGACAACTAGAGAAACACGTTGAGAGTGAACAATGCTCTTTCATGAAAATAAGAGGCATCAAAGTAATCAAAAGTTTAAAATATCCCCTAGTCAAATGAAAACAGAAGAATCTTTGGGATTCAGCAAAGGCAGGCCCAGGAAGAATGTTTCTTCCTATGAGTACTTAGAATTAAAAAAAAAAAATCAGGCCTCAAATAAATTAATATAGTAAGTCCAGTTGTTAGAAAAATAAAAACAAGTAAAGTCCTGGATGACAAGACATAATAAAGACTGGGGCATAAATTAATGAGATGGACACTAAAGGACAGAAATTCTATTAAAAAGTTGGTTCTTTTCAAAGAAAAAACAAAACTAAACAACCACAACCAAAAAGAATGACAGACAGGCAGACAGACAGACAGACAGACGGAAGGAGAGAGAGAGAGAGAGAGAGAGAGAGAGAGAGAGAGAGAGAGAGAGAAATCTAACCTAATAAAACTAATCAAAAGTAAGATAAGATAGAGAAGAATCAAATATATAATATTAAAAATAGAAAAATGGATGGAATAACTGACTCCAATAATAGCTAGGGGATCGTGAGCAATGACTACAAAACTTTTATTCCCAAACCTGGAAAATCTAGATTAGTTTTATCACTATATCAGATTGACAAAAAAATTATTTTAAGAGCATTTGTAGTGGAGGTGAGAAAAATGTCTGTGTTATATATTTCTGATAAGAATATAAAAGATATAAGGAATCTTGAGAACCTTCTAATATTTAGCTATATAGTTGGTAATGCTTTTACAATTTGATGCAGTAATCCTGTCTTGAAGTATTAATAAATTTCTCATGCAAAACAAAATCAATAACAGCAAAAATGTTTAACTCTAATAATTAAATATGATATTCTATGTGGTAAGAAAGCATTGGAGAAGATGTTTCTATTGAAAAGGAACTGGTCCAGTAACTCACGGTATTAATGAAGTTATACCAGAAACCAACATAGGTGATTGTTGGCACCAATCATTATCTTGTGACAGTACATGGATTTCTGGATATGTTTTTAAGTGTAAAAAAGTAAAGGTCAAATGTGTCACTTAGCAAACTACAAAATCTTTGTGGAAAGAAACAACGAAGTGTGTGCATGTGCGTGCGTTTGCACAGGAACCTGTGCTTACTCATGCATGCTGGTATTTGCAGAGATAATAACCTGTTATGGAAGGCCAAAACTAAAATATTTAGTGGCATTGGACATAAGAGTCCTGGTTAGAAAAGACTTCTGCTATGTCAGTTTGCTGTATACTTTTATTCTATCATGTTTTTACATATCCAAAAACAATATCAAAGAAAAGCCAATGCTAATAATAGAAAATGAATAGATTAAATATATTTAACTGTATAATAAGTTACAATCAGAACCACATGGCAAAACCAGTTACTTTGTGTAATTGAGAAAAAAAAGTATTATTTTGATGCTCCTTGGCAGGGTAAATTCTAAAGACAAACAAAATTATAAGGAAAACTTGTTACCCTACTTTTGATACTTTTATATGATATGGGGTAAATTTAAAACAGAATTGTATTTAATGTTGAGAATATTGCTGGGAAAAAGAATTGTTATGTCAGATTTTTTTAGTACTGGTGAGAGTATTTGATGAAAATTATAGCTAAATTCTATAAAGAAAATATAAATTGAGTAAATAGTCAGGTTCTGAAACGCATGCAATGCTCTAGTTTTATAATATTGGAAACAATGAAAGGTGACACATAGGAAGAAGACAGCACCCTAGATACTTCCCATCATCTTCGCTCTTGGTCTTTTGGTGGCATTCGGTGCCTTTCCTTTTGGATAGGGGGTCACACTTAAGGCCTCACTTCTGGTGCACAAGATACAAGGAATCAACAAGAGATCGGATTACAGTTATTTCTGCCTTAGTGCTTCTTCCTATTCTCTCCTGCTTGCTACTGTGGGTTGGATTCCCTCTATCAAAAAGAAGTAAGCTGAAGTTCCAAGTCATAGTAACTCAGGACTCGACCTGGTTAGAAAGAGCATTGCTACAGGTACAGTGAACTGGATTGAGGTCATACAATAAAGCCAAGGAAGTCATACAGAAGACGGGAGGAGCCTAACCTGTTTAAATGGTGTCTGTATAGAAAGGTGGCCATGTGGCCATAGGTGCCGCCTTGGAATTGGTGAGGTGATGAAGGCAGAGACTAGAGTTAGGTGCCCCAAGCCAAACACACATGTACAGATTCCTGATATGCCAATGGAAATAACCCTTTGCAGGTTTCTGGAGAAATGTAGCCCTCCTGACCTCTTACTGTGAGACTTTTAACTTCTAGAACAAGAAAAGAACACATATCTTGTTTTCTTTTTCAGTGACCTAGTTTTCAGTATTTTGTTATGACATCCCTTAAAACCCAATATGCTTGCTCTGATTCTTGACCCACAAAAACAGAAATAATACGTTTGCTCTTCTGAACAGCTGAATTATAGAGCAACTTTCTATAACCTAATAGTTAACGGATACTTGTGTTGCTTTGAACTAATTTGTGAGATATTACTGTTATATTTGTGACCGTTCTAAAAATTAAAAAAAAACAAAAACCTGAGGAAAGTATTCTCTGTTTAAAAGAGTGTTTCCTTGAGGGAACAAGGAAGAAGTGGAGATTTAGAAAGGACTGTAACTTGTGGTCAACTCTAGTAGCTGTCACGTCAATCCTTGAATCAAGTTTGATCCTCAAGAGGGTCCATCCAAATTCCATGCTTTATAATGAGGAATTGAAAATCAGTTATGTTACTTATATCAATATTAAACTGCAAGAGAAACATAGACAGTATTCTTTAATTACAACTTAAAATACGATGTGGGAAAAATTCTGTCTAGTCACATTCCTTCTTTATAGAAGAAAACAAACTAACAGACCTCTTAAGTGGTCATTAATACCTCAATGTGACTTGATTCCAAGAGGCAGGGATGTTAGCAACTATTTATTATCTATAAACCCCTAGACAGGTTCAAATTGAGACTCTCTAACTGTAACAACTAAAGTAATAAGAAACATAAGAACCAATAGTTATTGCTGTGGCTTGAATGTCTGGATCGCCTCTATCTATGTTCAATACACTTCTGATTTGATAGTATGTTAAGAGGGAGACTTGGGCTATTCTTAAAGTTTCCTATTGCAATGATACCATGAGGACATTACTCTCAGACTTCCAGCCTCCATAAGTGTCAGTCACCTAGTGTGGGGTTAGATGGCTATGGTAGCCCCAGCAGAACCAGACAGATGCCCAAAGCCCACAGATACTACATGTGATGACCATGATGACCAGAGAGCTGTTTTCATAGCCACATGCCCACCGTCAACTTTGGAATTCCAAAGCTGTTCTCACTTGCCATCTCAAAGTTCCAGGTCTATGTAGTGCCCCACACCAGGATGAACATTTGTGTTCAACAGCATCGGAGTACGAAATTCCCACCTTATACTGGCACTGTACACTACAGCCTCAAGTTTGGAAAGAGGAGACAGAATTTTATGAAGCTACAGAACATTGCTATCGTTGAGATCGTTATTTCACAGCCTTGCCTTTTTGTGTGGTTGTTGCCCTTAGGCCACTCTCATGATCATGTAACTGATGCAACTCTGCTGTGGAGCCAGAAGGCAGAGAGAAGGGGGAGCTAGTCCTGAGAAAGAGCAAGATATGTCCAAATTGGTAAAATCCTGAGACAGGTAGGAGTAAGACTGCTTCCTCCCTGCTCTGGGCTTGCATGCTCCAGCACATGTAGCCTTGTGACCCCACCACCACCACCACCACTGCCATCCTGGAGGTAGTCATGTAGTCTGGTGGCCAGGGTACAGGTTAAACTTCCTCTCTACTTATAAGGACATGTCCATCAAGCAGCTGGAACGCGTCCTCTTGCAAATGAAGCATTCCAGCACCTCTGCCCTAGAGGATGATATACACACCCTCAAAAACCCCTACCCAACCCCCAAGGTTTACAAGGCCCTGTCCCCTCCCCAGCCCCCCAGTAAAGAGAGCTGTTTCACTGAAAACCATCTCCAGAGATGGCAGCTTCTCTCACACTCGCACCAATGGATATCCTGCCTAACCCACTTGCCCTGGCTGAGCTTCAGTCCCTCTGGTCCAGCCCAGTGTGCAATGGTGATTATGTGCCTCAAGGGAAGAAGCAGACCAGGAGCAGGACTCTATGATGCCTAGAACTCAAAGGTCCGTGACATAAACATGTACGCTCCCCATAATAGTGTTCCTATTTGGGGTACATTTTGTAGACAGTGTCCAATGATTCAGTGGAGCATGCCTGAGTTTCTAAGGTCCTTTCAACACAAAGCCTTGCTTTCTGTACCTTCCTATCTTTTTTGCTGTGGGTCCTTTACCATTTATTCTTACAACCATAGTATTAGAATATCTTTGCACATTGGATTCTTGGAAAAAGATAAAGTCAGGTGGGTGAGCGTGTATCTATGTGAGTGTGTGTATGTGTGTATGTTTGTGTGTGTTTGTGTATTCATGTGTTCCTGTGTCTGTGGAGGAGTGTCTGTGTGTGGTGTGCGCATGTTTGTGTGGATGAGGTTATCTGTGAACACATGTGTAGCAGAGGCAACCTTAGGTGTTGTTCTTCAGGTACCATTTACCTTTCCTCTTGCTTTTTAAAAATCTTTTAATGGGTACTATAATTAGATTGGAGGTCACCATGGGGTAGAGTCTGCCTGGCCAACAGGCCCCAGAAACCCACCTTTTCCAGTCTGGGATTACAAACACACTCCACTGCTTGCTTTTCCACCTAACAACACTTGGTCCTCATGTGTACAAAGCCAGTACTTTAGGCACTGAGCCATCTCTCTAGCCCCATCCTCCTTTAAGGGAGAAGACTGCCTTTTGGCATCAGACTTAAGAATTTATGAATTTCGATTCAGATTTCCCAGTGCTAATGGTGACTTGGCTGACCCAGAGCCCCTTCAATGCTAACACAAGAGACTGTACTTTAACCTTTTCTTTAAAAAAAAAAAAAAAAAAAAAAAAAAAAAAAAACACTCTACCTGAAGATATGAATTTCAGCTCTAGCATTTGAAGTTTGTAGTACCGAAATGGGCAAACAGAAAGACAGCTTGCCAATACCAGGAATATTCTATCTATTTCATCAGTGCTAATTGCCAACTGCTTCACAGTCTCTGCCACTTCCAGGCCAGGATGGTGTACTTTATGAGTTTGTTACATTTGGACCAGGGCCGAGACTTCCAGCCAGTGAGTAGAGAGAAGTAAATTGCCACTTCAGTATAAGCATGCGTTGGCCACTGTGAAAGCTCTTTCCTCTGTCATGGCAACCAGCATCACACAAGACCATAGAAAATTGTATTCTTGTAGCCAGAATTATTTGATTTTTACAGAATCTATCCTCGAAGATCCATTTGGGTTTTTTTTTTCTTTTTTGGAGAATTTTATACATAAGTATTGTGTTTATATCATTCCACGCATGAGTGCGTTTGCATGTATATGTGCATCTGTGTGCATGGTAAGTCTTTCAGCACACCATTGCCATTTTGGTTCCATTCCTCTACTTTCCAACTCAATCATACCCCTCAAATGCAACACAGCATGCTCCTTTCTTTTATGATGGAGATACTGAAAAATACATTTTATTTGTAAGGTCTGTCATGTTCCATGAAGTGATATGTGTAAGCTTCTATACTGAAAATGATTTAGAATGATTAGAGTAACAGACCTCTAACAAAATATGGCCTCTCTGCCTATTGGGCTCAGATTAGAGAGAAAGAATGTGATAGGATTAGAATTCACTTACCTAAATGCACACATCTCCTCTTGTGCATTACCCAATATCCACGCACAATTATTATTTTTGAACGTTGAGCTAACTTCCTGTCATCACCATTGTTATCATCAGCCTGAGCATTGATGGATTTAATATTTTATGGAACAAATTAATCTCACTTCCATTCGTGTTCAATAATAAGCTATGTGTTTGTACTGCATAATTGGAAATCTGGAAAGACATACACACACACACACACACACACACACACACACACTATTTTAATTTGTTACCAAAATAAATCATGAGGCAAAGCACTGATTTTACATGTCCATTAAAATCTATAGGAAAAAAATTGCAGATATTAATGTAAGAAACCTGAATCAAACATAAACAAACTACTCTGCTGTTTAGAAAGGGAGATAATCTAGCTCCCCGGCTATCAACAGATATTTTAACCTAACTATAAGAAAGAAAAAGAACAGTGTCATGCCTTAGAGGAAATAAATGACCAAATGTAAATGATTTCAGAAAACCCCCTTTTCAATGCTAGAAGCAGTGAAGAAAACAGGCACTAAGCTGAGTTTTAAGTGTTTTATTCATAGCTTGGAACAAACACGAGGAAGAGAAATCCAGATACACAGCACTGTTGCAGAATCATTTCACTGACACAAAAAAATACTAGAGAGATGGATCAATGAGCAAATCATTTGTCAAGCAAGCATGAAGACCTGAGTTCAGATCCCAGCACTTGGGCTAAAAGCCTAGCATTAAGCAATCATTTAGCAATGAAGAGGAGGCTAGTGGTGACGTGTTAAATCCTGGAAGCTCATTGTCCAGCCAACCTGTTTGAACCCACGAGCTCTAGATTCAGTGAGATCTCTTTTCTCAAAAGTTAAGGTAAAAGGGAACTAAGGAAAATGCTTACCCTCCACCTCTGGCTTCAGCACAAGCACACATATGTGTGCATATCTACCTGTAGACAGGAACACATACACACAGAGACATGTACATAGACAGCATTCATACATACATGCATATATACATACATACATACATACATACATACATACATACATACATACATACTCGGAGATAGACTTCTTACTTCTCTCACATACCTTTAAAAGTATTAAAGCCCACTCCATAAGCTAGAACTCACTGGTACTGTTAACGGCTCAAAAACCCCAAGACTACTATTCTGACAACGGACATAGTATTATATTGTTTCCTAAGTACTGGCCTTTCTACCCATAGACTAAACCCTCATCAGGGAAGCTTCTTTTTGCAGTGGATGGCAACTCACACAGAGACCAAACAAGAAGTCAATGTGCCGAGAATAAGAAAGTGTGTCGTGCTCAACTCTAAATGAGATAGAGCTATGCTATACCTGCTCTCCCCAAAACTCAGAGATCATTGTAGAGGAGAGGATCAAAAGGTGCTAAGTGCCAGAGGTAGTGCACATTTAGAGTGAACCAGTATCTGCGGTAATTGTACACATGAACTCACAGTGGCAGTGACTCCACGGACAAGACTTACATGTTACTTTTGAAGGCAAATGTGCTAACTCACAGGCCCATATCCCTAATTACCGTCCATGGGAAACTCTTCCCTGTCAAGCCCATAATTTAGCACACTACGTATGTCCTTTTTATTATCCCTTTGGATAGATGCATACACAGTAACTCTGTCTTATGATCTATGCGATAAGCAATGTAGAGAAAATATGTATTGAGCACCATATGAATTCAGATTATCTTGACTGAGAGAGACAGAGCCAGTTTGTCCTCTGGAAGTTCAAGAAAACTGTAGCTTTTTCTACCTTTGCATTCCTCATGGCAGTCCTCAATTGTGAGTGGCCTTGGCCCAAGACATCAGCCCAGTTTAACTGTATAGTCCAGCAACACTTTCCTAACAGTTCCTGCGACTGAAGCCTGACAGGGCATGATGTAATCCCCAAACAATTAATGAGGGCACAAGACTGTTATACCCTCCTCAACTAGGCTTGACATCCCTTGAGCACAGAGTGCCTTTAGCCTCACTTTAAAAAAATAAGCACCATGAATGAGACTTGGTAGCTCACCTGGGGGAATCCTACTACACTCTCCAGAATAAGGGCAATAGTGTTACTCAATTCCTCTGCAACTTCTTAACATGGTTGAGGCATTTTTTTCCCCTCTGATTCCTTCATTCTGCCCTCTGCTGAAGGCCTGTACTCCTTGTCTAGATGGAAATCAATACAAATTTAGCCTGAAGCCCAAAGACTCTTAGTGTAAAGATATTGGAACGGAAATGATTCTAGTCCAATCCCTTGCATTATGGATGACAGGAATATCACAAAGGCTAAGTGGTTTACCCAAAGTTACATGAGTGGTTTTATTTTATAACTGGGTACAGGCTGCCACATCACTTAACCCTCATCCTCATTTTTCTTCTTTACATTCTCTCCAGTTAGCCCAGGAGATAAGGGATTTAAAATGACAGCTCACAAAGATGCAAAGTCACAGGTTAGTTTGAGGAAAGGTATTGACATGGAACCTGTTGGTGAGGAGAAAATGTCACAGAGTTGAAGAATAAGATTAGATATAAAAACAAGCAGAAGGTGGTTATGGGAAAACACACAAAAGCCAACACGAATCTCACTCTGCAGAATGGTTTGGTTTGTGCCTGGTAGTAAGTTATGTACTGAGTACATGTAATGTCTCATACTCTTTGTACTGCGTACTCCACGTTCCCAATCTTGATAAAAAGGTTCCAGTTGTGCAAACTTAAATAATTCCCGCAACCCTAGAAGTGCCAAAGGGTTATAGAAAGAATTAGAGCCGTTGGAATTTCAAGAGGGTTAAGTGAGCTGCTTTCTATGCAAACTTGGAATGACTTTCAAGGATGAATAACAAGTCTAGCAAGCATGAGTCCCTTTAGACCAATGGGACATGGATATCATTCTACAAAAGTTGTGCTTTGGTCCCTAAATGAGGGTGAGGTATGATTGGATAAAGCATACATCACAGTGCTGGGAAGTCTCCACCCAATATAAATGTCCTCTACAGGAACAACTTTCAGGGATCAAGATAGCTAAGTGGTTAAAACCGCTGGCCTCCAAGCCTTACAAACTGAGTCCAATCTCCAGAAAGGATAGATGCACTCACTCCCACAAGTTGTTTTCTGATTGCCACATGAGTACCTTACACACACACACATACACACACACACACACACACACACACACACACACACACACACACACACACACACACACACACACACACACACACACACACACACACACACACACACACACACGTGAGGTAGAATAAATAAATAACATAAAAATAGTTTTTTGCATGTTTTACTTTCATAGGAAATGCATTCTTTTTTCATAGAATATATCCTGATCTTTCTATCATTAGAAAAGAACAGGGTTCTAAGAGCTAACAAATAAAGATGATAAAATAGAATCGAATAAAATAAATCAAAGACCATCACGTCAAGGCTGGACAAGGCAAACCAACAGAAGAAGAACCCCAAGAGCAGGTACAAGAACAAGAGAGTCACTCGTTCCCACACTCAGGAGTCCCATACTAATACTAATACTAATACTAATACTAATACTAATACTAATACTAATACTAATACTAATACTAACTAATACTAAATACAAAGAGAGCTATATCAGGCTCCTATCAGAAAGCACTTGTTGGCATCCACAACAATGCCTGGGTTTAGTGATTGTAAATGGGATGGATTCCTAGGCTGGTCAGTCTCTAGATGGTCATTTCTTCAGTCTCTGCTCCACACTTTGTCTCTACACTTTGTAACTCCTTCCATGAGTGTTTTGCTCCCCGCTTCTAAGATGGATAGAAGTATCCATACTATAGTCTTCCTTCTTGAGTTTCATTTGGTTTGTGAATTTTATCTTGGGTATTCTGAGCTTTTGGGCTTCTGGGCTAATATCCACTTATCAGTGAGTGCATAGCTCTCTCCTGAGAGGCTCTGCCTGTGCCTCACAAATACAGAGGTGGATGCTCACAGCCATCATTGGACTGAGCATAGGATCCCCAATGAAGGAATTAGAGAATGGACCCAAGGAGCTGAAGGGGTTTACTGCCCCACAGAAGGAACAACAATATGAACTAGCCAGTATCCCCAGAGCTCCCAGGGACTACACCACCAACCAAAGAGCACACATGGTGGGACTCATTGCTCCAGCTGCATATGCAGCAGAGGATGACCTAGTCAGATGTCAATGGGAGGAAAGGCCCTTTGTCCCATGAAGGCTGTATGCCCCATTGTGGGGGAATGCCAGGGTCAGAAAGCAGGAGTGGGTGGGTTGGTGAGCAAGGGGAGGGGAGGGGGTGGGGGAGGGTGTTTTTCGAAGGGGAGACCAGGAAAGGGGATAACATTTGAAATGTAAATAAAGAAAATATCCAATAAAAATTATTTTAAAAAATATTAAGCCTAAAGCTATAATATGTATGCAGAAGACCTAAAGTCTCTGAAGAAATAATAAAAGTGCCTTTGGTATGACTGTAGATCATGAAATTAAAATGATCAAAATAAGGCAGAATTTTATTCCCAATCAACTAATAGCTTACATGAGATGGCCTGCTTAGAATTCTTTCCTTTCATTGCAATGATAGATGTAGCCTACAGCAATTCAAGTCTACAGGAAGAACAGGTGAGGTGAATCCTGGATCAGACTCTGCAATGCATTTAATTTGTCAACATTTTATTGAGCTTTTAGTTTTTAATATCTCTACTGAGGGGACAGGGATGCACACAGAGAAATATATATATATATATATGGAGAGAGAGAGAGAGAGAGAGAGAGAGAGAGAGAGAGAGAGAGAGAATTGATTAAGCATATAGTACTAAGGAAAAGAGTTAACCAAATGGAAAGCACACCACCCCACCTTAGTAAACAGAAAATACAAATTCAGTGTAAATCATTTGTTTACATTCTACTCTTTTTTTCAGAAAGAAGAAAACATACTTCAAAATTATGTTCACATGGTTACAGAGGATGCAGTTGCTCCTGTCTTAGATAATTACGATTTTAAGGTTTATGGTAATTCTTTTTTAATTTTGTGTGTGTGGGGGGGTGGTTGTATACAAACATTAGAAATGTGAGTGATTGGTTAGTTAAATAACCAAATAGAAACCAGAAAAGCATTATTATTTCATTGGACTAATTAGGGGTGGCCTTCTGAAGTTAAATTACATTAATACTCCACAAGTCACATCCTTTGGATTTCCCGCCACATCACAGAGGACGGTACTCTGAAGGTGCTCCATCCACCCTATACTGGTATGTGCTGGAGGACACTGCTGGCTTGCATTCTGCATAATTGGCTGATAGAATCATCCTAAGCCAGCATTGCAAGGCTTCTTTGCTTGTCAGTTACCTGCCTCGGGCAACAAGCAGCAGCCAGCTCTCGAGCAGCCAAGGCAGACATGTCGTTTCCAGCTGGTGCTATGCATAGCATCTCTGCATTGTAGCAGTCCTTCAGAGGGATTTTCTCTGGGTCTTCATTCCCTCGAAGGCTACTAGAGCTCCCGTTGTTACCAAATCAGCGTATGAGGAGACTGAACCCAGACTTCTGGAAATGCAGACGCCTAGCAGAATCAACCCACCCTGAGAGAACTACTTCTTCAAGTGAAGGGATACAAACGCCAGCATCTGAAGATATAGCCTAAGGGAGACATAATTCCTGTGTCTTTATTTATTGAGCCTCTCTTCTTCACTCTTCCCGAGTGAAATATAAACATTTTTAAAATAAAATATTCATTGTCTTCTATATTTTAAGGTTCCATCATCTGGAAGAAGTTTCAAGAAAAAAAAAAAAATCCAAAATTCCCGTAAAGCTATTCAAAGCAGAACATGCATTATGAAAACGGGCCCATTGAATATATTTACCTTGGGAGGAAAGCCTGGCTTAAATTTATTGGGATTACATGAATAATTACTCAAGCTTAGCTGAACAGAGAATCTTGTCCAAAGTACACTCAAAACAGAGTTATAGCCACTGCTCTTTGTTTTTCGCCTCTTTCAAATTAATATACCCCAAACAAACAAAGATGCCTTCCATCTGTTCCAAACCTAAGAATTCTATCAATGTTTCCCCTACATTGAGGGCTTCATTAATTTAAACTGAAAGTCTCTGGAATTACAGGCCCATGCCAGGACATAGGGCATTCTCCAGTCTTTACCAGAAAGGTCTCTGAATCCTATGAATATTTCCCATTCTGTGTCACTTCAGTATTGTGATTTATGTCTCTCTTGTATGTCTCCAGGATACAGTCCTATCAGCTCTCCACCCCCAAGCATCACTTTGGCTCAAATCTTTATCCTCTATTGAAATGTATCTTTCATACTGCTTTCATACTGCTCTAAAGACAAAGGCAGACCTACCATTCCCAGCTTGAAAGCTTCACAGTAGAATACACATATTTTTTTCTTATTCTCCAGCTCCAACTACCTACCCAGTCTCACATACTGTCTGCAATATTATAGCAACTTCATGTTGCCAGGAAACACTGCCAATCCGTACTTTTTGGTCATTCCACACTTTCTCCTGCCCCTCTGTTTTTGTCCTGTGATATGAAAAGGACTCATAGAAAAGAAAACTTACAAACTATAACAGGGTACTCAGTGATTCAACAACTGCCAGGAAAGCAGTAAAATGAATGCATATGAATATAAGAGTGGCTGTAGTAAGAAGCCATCACTTCCTGAGCTGAGTACCACATAGGAAGACGACTCCCCTCTCCACAAGACTGAGATCTAGGTAGTGTGGAGACAAGAATAGACCCTGCTCACTGATGACACAGAAGTCAGAAGTTGCTGTTATGCTGTTATGTTGGCCTGGGGGACCTGACTGGGCAATCATTATCTGGTATTTGTTCATGGGGAGGCATTTCACCAGGAGCAGCTGGCTATGGTGCTAAGGGATTGCTGGGGACAGCTGCTGATTCTAGCTGCTGCTTGTTGTGACTTGCTACAGGAATCAAATCGAGAAAACCCATGAGAGTTATGAGTTCAACAAGCATCCCAGCACTGAGAGGCAAATATTCCTCCTCCCATAGTATTTCTCAAGCATCTACTATGATCAAGCGGGAGGCGGGGGCAGGGGAGAGAGGACATTCTTAATAGTTCTGTCTCCATTGTAGGCAATAGATGGTGAGCACAATTTGGACTCAAGAGACAATAAGTCAACAGCAGGCAGCTGCCTACCTCCCTTTCAACATGAATCATTCTCTATGTAGCCTTGCTCACCATCTCACCCTGATCCCAAGAAAAATTAAATAATTCTTCAAAATGTTGCTCCTATCATGATTACAGACAGTTTCATGTGTAGCTTATCTCTACAGCTCCTGGTATTCCTTTCTTCATGTGACATAGTCAACAACTGCATCCATGAGGTGGGCTTCTCGATGTTAGAGCTCATAAAATAAGCATAAAATTAGAGCAAACAATCAACTAATGGAAGATTGCAGAATGTATGAAAAATAGAGAAACTAGAAATCACTGGGGAATAATAATGCTTTGGAGTGCTAGCTAATACAGTTTTCAATTTGGGGTGTGTGTGTGTGTGTGTGTGTGTGTGTGTGTGCATACACATAACACATAACATTACAGTGCATTTGGAGGTCAGACATCAAGTTATGTGAGCCTGCTTTCTCCTTCCACTGCCTAGGACTGAAGAAATCACACTTGGGTCATCAGTCTTAATGGCAAGTACCTTTACTCAGTGATGATCATTTATCTTGAGTAAGGTGGATCCAGTTTTCACAGTTCTGTCCTTTAGCATCCAAAGGCTATGATTAAAATACTTATAACATGCTACATAATGGAGTGAATGGAAAAGCAAAAACTACCATTCAATTGTTAGGAGTGGCTTCTATTCCAACATTTCTCACACCCTTTCATGATACTTCCTTTAAATGTAACTCACACACTGCATTGTATTTCAATTTTAATTTTTCCCACAATTGCTCTTCTCTCTCAAAAGGTTCCTATTGAAATCCTTTTCATCCCCATAGTATCAAAACTGGGATGGTGGCATAGGAAAACATGAAGATCGTGTCCTTACATATCCAGTGCTCCCATCTACAGAGTGCTCATCACTCTCTGTTCTGTTTGTAGCTTCTTCTCCACCTTTTCATCTATCTTCATTAAGGCTCTCTAGAGCTGGAATAATAGACACACATTAACTCTAGCTTAATTAAAGGAGATAAAGTGGGTCTCACATGTCATTGAAAACAGAACTTCCCCCCATCACAGCCTTCCACTCGCCAGCATGTTCATATTAACTTGTTCCACCATCTCTACCTTCAGCTGCCTGGAATTTTTTAAATTGCTTGACTCAACTTACTTGGATCAGGAGGCCAGCTCAATTCTAGTCAACTATGATCAGGGCTGAAGCAGATATTTCTTGTTTCGTTCCTCCTCCCTGTCTATAAATACCTTCCCTGACACAATAGGCTGGTTACATCTAACTAATGGAAGAAGACTGTGTTTGTAATTCAGAAACTTTACTGTTTACTATAATTTACTATTTAAGTTCCATATAGACTCAGGCCCAGTGGAAGTTAAACCACATAACCATCTTTCTTGATTGTAAGAACCAAATTTAGTTACTCTCTTGGTTTTTATATCTTCATCACAACTCAGTTGACTCTCAGTACATTTTTGCTTAAATAATTGTTTTTACATTCACATGACTCTTATTTGTATCTCCCAAAATACTGAGAACAATAGCATTAAACAATATGAGTTGCTTGGCATAAATGGCATACTAAAAGACTCCTTGGGTCTCTAAACATCTATGATACACTTGCTTGCTTACCACATGAGCAATTATTTATTAAACTTTCACAGTTATACTGAAACTTTAGTGGATAGCACATACACCAAAATGGCCAAAATGGACTGCTTTTGAAAACCTCCATTGTAGACTTTTGAAAAGCAACCAAGCCCATGGAGTCTCATTAAATTATGGTTAATAGTGACAAGAAATGCAGTGTAACTATAATAAAGAGGTCTACTTTAGACTATATTGTCCTTACCAAGCAGGGGTGAGTCCCTATAATGCTAATACTTAAGAAAGTTGAGCCAATGCAATGTAAGTTGAAGGCTACATAATGAATCCCAGGCCAGTATGAACTACAAAGCAAGACCTTGAAAGAAAATCAGAGAACTCCTAAGGAATGGCCAGAAAGTCTGTCAGTGGTTCTCAACCTTCCTGATCCCGTGACACTTTAATACAGTTCCCCATGTTGTGATGTTCCCCCAACTATAAAAATATCTTCATTGCTAATTGATCACTGTAATTTTGCTACTGCTATAAATTGTAATGCAAATATCTGATATGCAGGATATCTGATATGTAACCCTGTAGGGTCATTTAACTCCCCTAAGAGGTCACAACTCACAGGTGCAGAGGCTGGGCCTAAGTTAGAAGCACAAGTTGAATGAAGATAGTTGGAGGACAGAATTTTATGGGAATAGGAAACCTGTATGAAGACTTTGCATGGGAATGAAGTTGGTGCTTCCAAGAGCAACATAAGGTTAATATACTTCAAAAAAGTCAGCCATCAGTCCAGACGGAGAACATGTTTCATAAGAGATGTGCCCAAGCCAACCTACAGAGACAGTGCTGGATGTATTTGATCCTGCATCCTCCAAGTGTTTGCCTGGGTGCTACAGATAGGCCAGCACCATGGATACAGCTCAATTTTCAAAATGCACTGTCTCAGTCACCATGACCAAGTCAACTTATAGAAGACAGAGTTTATTGGTGCTTACAGTTTCAGAGGGTGAGTCCATGATGGAGTGGGGATCTTGGCACCATTCAGGTCAGGCATGGCAATGGAGCAGTGGCGAAGAACTTTCATCCAATCCATACATATGAATCAGAGAAAGAGCAAGAGAACTACCTGGGAATAATACCATGGGATATGAAACCTCAAAGCACACCCCAGTGACACACCTCCTTCAACAATGCCATACCTTCCAATCCTCTCCAAGCAACTCTACCCACTAGGAACCAAGCTTTCAAATAAATGCCCTATGGAGGATATTCTCATTCAAACTATCACATGTTCTCCGACTGAATGGAGGCAGGGTCAAAGTAGAAGCAAATCATGAGACCAGTTCATCAGGGAAGCACCCACACTGTCCTTGCCACCATCTGCAAACCCTCACTTCTGAATTTCTCTCCTGCTCACCTTCAGAAGGCCTTTTCCTCTCAATAGCTTCCTGTTCGGCCTTCTTGTGACTGAACCACGGCCCCCTCTTCCCAACCTTACACTTTCTGTCTCCCATCATCTCATGTCTTCTTTAAAGATAACTCCTGTATTTCTGTCTTTGGCTTTGGAATTTTAGTCATAATCTATATGACCAAATTGTTGTTGCTGCTGCTTCACGTAGTTTTAGAAATTATGACAGAGACCAGCTGTGATTAGTCATTGGTATCACCTTAAGGACTCTTTTCAAAGCACACAATTCCTAGGTTTGCTTGCCCTTGTTTTCCATCAGTAGGCCTGTGGTGTGGCTGAGACATTTGTGTCCTTAAACAAATTACCCTGAATAATACCAAAGACCATCCATGCTTCAGAACCCTTGCCTGTCACACAATATAACAATAATCAAGTTCGTATCATAACATTTTAGTTCAAATGATTTCTAACACCTTTAGCTTCCAGAGGTCACTTGCAAGACATGCTGCCATGCCTATTTGGAAGTTATAAACCAACAATTTTTCAATGATTCTTTTCTTTCAAGACAGGTCACGTACTTATCTGTGGGGCCTTATACTTGCCGTTTATAGACCAAAGACACCTGTTCTCCGTGAAAGAGAACTGTTTTTCAGATTTAAAATTACAACACAGGATTTTTCTAAATCCTGCAGCCCCGTTTTTTATTAGCAGATTGATACCAGTTGTGCACAATCCTGGCAATAACAAGAAGCAACGGGCTCCTGCTTCCTATTAAGAAAAACAAAGTTTCCTGATTTCTTATTACTCACTTGCTTATAAGGTTAAGGTACCAGGTAAGGTGAGAGAACTGAAGGGCATAAGCTTATGTGATCTGCTAGAACCAAAAGAAACAAGAGCAAATTCATAAACTCTGAGCTCCCAAATTTCTAGTCTTCTGTTTCTCGCCTAGAGTCATACTACCTCCCACACCGCACATGTTGTAAACTTTATGCGGCCCATCTGTTAAGGAGTTTGTTTTCCAAATTTGCAGGGGCTTGGCTCTTCTGGACTGAGTACCAGAACTAAATGTGACACAGATTTTTTTTTTCTACCTACTTAATAATTTTCAATCGCAAGGGCACTGATGTCGGCAAAGGTCAGGGGAAAGGAAGCAAACACCACAGGCACACACTGACTGTTAAACGGTGAGCTGGTACTTAGCATCCGCCATGGTGACAGGCGTAGCTGTGCTCAAGGGATATTGCTTTTTTTTTTTCAGGTTGGTTGTGGGCTAAATGTAGGCAAGGCTCGGCATTTAAAAATGAGGCAGACTCAGACCACGATGTTTCCTCACAGTTAATGCAGAGACCATAGATAATAATTATGTTGCTGAGCCCACAGAGAATTTTTACGACTGATCCTCTATTAAACTGGCAAAACAAGAGGATAATGTCTCCAGCACTAACAAGTTGGCAGGGAAGTCGCTGGCAGCTCCTCCCACTGACGTTCCATCTGTGCGAGCCTTCAGCAGGAGCTAGGATATTGTTTCCCTACACCGGTTGTTCCCGCAGTATAATCAAGAGAGACTGAGTGTAGATAGCTTTATTGTTTTTGAAAAAATAATCACTGCCACTTCAGGGTAAGCAGCTCCTGGTGCTGGGCACCGGTGCAGTTATGTCTTGCTAGGAAGAAGCATCCATGAGGTGACGTCAGCAGGAAAAGAACCATTTGGAAGCACCGGCGGCTTGTCCAGCTTGTCCAAACGACGTGAAGTCGCAGGAGAAGAAGAACTGCTTCAGAACAGGATTCATTTTAGAAAATCCTTTTGAGTCCCTTAATGGAAACTTAAGAAATTGCTTGTTTAAAAATACCATTTTTGCTGGTGGCTAATAACAGCGCGCGTTTTCCTAACCTTGACTCTCCTCCCGTGTCCTGGTTACTGGCTCAGATTTTCCTCTTAAGAAATAACAGTTAAATGGTGAGGGAGAAAGATCTGTGAGGGTGAAGGGGGTATATAAACCAGCTGAGTCAAATCCTGAGTCAAACTCCTGTCATGACGTCTGTCATTGTACACTTGGCATGCTGTGCAGAAATGGTTCCTGGACAAGCCAGGCAGCAGCTGCAGCTGCCTCCATAGATTTCCTAAATACTCTTCTAATATTTAAGACATATTTTAATAATGAATTTGCTGCATATTGTCTCTTACTCATTGTGTATCCAGAATAGGGTCTCATTGGACATACTTTCTTGCTCTGATAGTGCAAATGAATTCTAAGTCATCACTTAGATGAGGGAGACTCTTAAGCTGTTCAACCCTGCACAAACACATAGTATCACATACAACTCACTTTGGTGGAGGATTATATGTAAATCGCAGGTAAAAATAGGCAACATCATGGTGCTTCTTTGTGCCAGCCTGGTTGTCCATATTTAATAGATTTGAATCTCACCCCAGGAAGGAAATACTGTTATTATACCCTGTTTTTCAGATGAGGGGATAGAGGCTCCAAAGTAGTTAAACTTGCCTAAGATTTACCCCTAGTAAGCAGATGTCTTTATAAAGCTCAAGTTCTCCAGCCCTACTCTGGGTGGGACCACTAAAGGAGGCCTTGCAATTCTGCCGAGCCATTTTTAAAGCATCTCTAAGACCTTACAAAAACCATCAGCATAAATCAGACAAAGGAGGTTTTTGTCATCTAGTATGCCCAGGGATTCACTTTAAATTCATTTCTGTTGTTTAAAGCAGTTCACAAAATGATTTCCTTCTCTCTTGTCTTTATGTTTTCATCCCTACATTCCTACCCTACATTGGTTCAAGCCCCTTCTCCAGTGCCAAACGAGATAGAAACAAAGAAAATATCAATGCTGTGAGAGACGCCAACAAGCATCTACATGGTTAGTCCTTCCCTGGAAATTTCCATCATTGTCTGATTCACTCAGCAACTCTTGTTCATCTAAGCATGTGCCCAGCAGAGCTTTACCCAACCTGCGGCACCCTTGTTTCCTACTGTCCTTTGTTCGTTCTTTCGGGGTTACAGCTCACTATATTGGGTGGGTTGTTGAGCAGGGGGAGGGGAGAGAGGGAGGGGGTTTTCGGAGGGGAAACATTTGAAATGTAAATAAAGAAAATATGAGAGAGAGAGAGAGAGAGAGAGAGAGAGAGAGAGAGAGACGCTATTTAATTACATCGAGACCTCATTCCCCTGCAACTCACCAGAGGACCTTAACGGGTCTTTTAGTTATTGAATATTCTTAGGTCTGTGCATTGGAGTGACTCCCGTTCAATGTGTATTCTGAACGAATTAATGATTCCACCAGGCCCTCATTTTACAAAAGAAAGAATTTGCACTAGAGGTAGAGATGATGGCTTGCTTCTTGCTACCAATTCATTAGTCAGTGGGAGAGCTGAGGGTCAGCTCCCGTAGTTTCCACCATGAATGCTGAGTTCTCCAGAGCTGTCATCAACCCCGACTGTTTAAATACCTGGAGACAAGTGCACAACATCCATACCCTTGCCCTCTCTATTATGCCTGCGCTCTACCGTGCTTCCTCAGCTCGGGATTCAAAAGACCCACCTTTCTCTTACCCAGAGCAGGTGCCTAGATGAAGACTACCTAGAAGTCACGCATGCAGACTGATTTTCCTGCCTTTTCACCATGCCTTGGTTGCTTGGCTGTTTGCACGTTGGAAAACTAGAAATGGATCATCTTACCTGTTCATGCGGGAAAATGGAGGAAGTGATACCGCTCCTTTTATCAGTATTTATAGCCTCGATATTTTTTATTGATGCCTTCTTCTCTCACATCCAAATATAACCCCCTCATTTAGGATGGAGAAAGAGGAAAGAAATATGTCAGGCTACAAGTTCCTTGTAATACTACCATGTGGTCCCCAGTTTCTAACGTCCAAAGTGCCACAACAATACTCAAAGCCACCAGTGAGTGGAGGAAATAAGAAAAGAAATGTCCCATCTTTTGTAAGAGGACTTTCTCAGAGGTTTTATACCAGATTGTTAGAACTGTTCAGGGAGCCACACTGAGATGAAAAAGAATGGGAATAATGTCACCTTTGACCAACCAAAAGTCCAGAATTCAGAATTCATTCATCAGAACCTTCAGTTCCTTTTTGATTTTATTTTTTTTTTTAGTGTGTGTGTGTGTGTGTGTGTGTGTGAGAGAGAGAGAGAGAGAGAGAGAGAGACAGAGAGACAGAGAGACAGAGAGACAGAGAGACAGAGAGACAGAGACAGAGAGAGTTGATGGTTATGTGATTGAATTCAGTGTGTGTCTTGCACAGGGTAAACACTCTAACACTGATCTTGTAGTACCAGGGAAGTATTAGTTATCCCCCCACAAAAGAACAGACAGAAGCCTATCTGATGCAATTACAGTAGGACTTTTTTTATTTGAGCTAGCTCTGCCCCACCCACCCCCCACGCCACCCCCCAGTGCACTGATATCAAACAGGATGGTTTTGATGGTGGGCAACCCCAAATATATATTGGGGCAAGGTTTTATAAAAAGCTACAAGTGTGGAGGGGGTTGGCATCTAATTGGAGAGCTACCAGCATAATTGGCTGCTGCTTGGAATCATATCATAAACTTAATTTCTGCTTCCCTCTGCATTGGTCGTCATTAGGCATGGGCCAGACTTGTAACCTTGGGATGCAGATCTGTTAGGGTAATAACCTGGAGACACTGGTCTTGTTGGGAGTGTAACATGGACAGATGCAGGTCTTGTTGGAGGTTAGCCTAGAGATTGGAGCTAAACTCGGGTTTTGTTGGGGGTAACTTGAAAACTAATGAGAGGTACCAGCCTGTTAGTTTACCAGAGTTCAAACTTAGGTCAGGTTCTCTAGAATAGAGTCTGAATTTAAAAGATTTGGCCTCTCAATCTATAGCCTTAGCTAACTTTGACTTATTTTCTTCTTTTATGTAATTCACATGTCCTTAGCATAAGAGTCTTATAACAATCTTCCTGACTTTTTTCTTTTACAAATCTTGTTTTCCTTTGAACATAGTGCTAATGAACAGAGTCAATAGTCCCGTTTAGATCATTTTTTTATTTTTGTTCATTTTCTCAATTTCCTATTTTTCTTTGTTTTGGTGTCCTAAAGGCTATGCCTTTTTTTTCATCATCACATCTCTGTTTCTACACAAACACACACACACACACACACACACACACACACAGCACACACATACACACATACTCACATACACACACATACTCACATACACACACATGCACACATAGCACATATATACACACAAATATTTATACACACATACTTACATAAACACACATATGTACACACACAGCACACACATACATATACACACATATACATACACATACACACACACATACATACACACAACACACACATACTTTCCAACTCTCCGTCCTTCTGCCCAGTCTCCTTTTCAATTCCATGTTCTACAAACTCATTTTAAACTACAAACTGGAAATTTAGATTTATTCTACCAATTAAAGCCTTAATATCTAAAAAAAAAAAATTATTCTAAGAAATCATATTCAAAATAGAATGCAGAATTTTTTAAATTTATTTATTATTATTTTCTTTATTTACATTTCAAATGCTATCCCGAAAGTTCCCTATACCCCACCCCCGCCCCTGTTCCCCTACCCACCCTCTCCCAATAAAATACTAGGTCATAAGGGCTAGAAAAGTATCTTTATTTGGGAAGCAATTTATCTCCTGTACTAGCTAGCAGTTGTGAGAAATAAAATAGGACAAGCAAAGACACATAAAGGTACCATTTGCCGCTCTAATATGCTCAAAAGTGAAACTATGTTGGTTCTTCATGTATTACCTGGGTTTTTTTTTTTTCAAACCAACCATCTGTGGATGAGTACCAAATGACATTATTAGCTTCTATATTCATAAGATGGTGTCCTACGTATAATTCCAAAGAGAGTTGCAAATAACATAATATACAAAACAATCCTATCTATGGGGTGCTATAAAACATATTTGAAGAGTCAAAGTATGTTCCAGACATCACAGAATCACTACAGAATCAGGACAGTAGTGCATAGCCAAATGCTCCCATGTGTTATAAATCTAGATATGGACATTCTGTTATTCCTATCTTAACAACGAGAATGATTTCTTTAAGAAATGACTGCATCTCCTACTTACTGTTCTTAATGTGCAGTTTTTGAGAATATAATATATTTGGATTTTAGTTCCAGCTTGAACAAGCATGTGACCTTGAACAAACTTGTGACCTTGAGCAGGTTTTAGTCCTTGAACAAGTATTTTTACTTTGCCTTCTGTTTCCTTATATGAAAAACCTGAAGGGGGAATACTAATACTTACCTTGAGGCTATTGAGAGGATTGATATGGTAATTATGGAAGGCTTTCTGAAGATGATTAATCTCTTTTCTAATTAACATATGTTTGATATTTCAAGTTATACCCAGCCCTATTGGCCAGGGAATCCTTTTTTAATATGTCTAGTCTCAAGTGTTTTGTGCTGATTGAGTAGCTGGATTCTCACAGGCTCTGGTTATCTGTAGCCCGCTTGTCATAATCTACATAAAGTCATAGTAATAATTACTGTAACAATTATAGTAGTTCATATTTCCCGATTTCTGTTCCAGTTTACTAGAGGAAAACCTCCAACTACCAAGAGATCACCTTTTTTTTAATGTCTCCAGTGTTTTTTTTATTATTATTATTATTTTCTTTATTTACATTTCAAATGCTCTCCCGAAAGTTCCCTATACTCCCCCACCCCCACCCCTGCTCCCCTACCCACCCACTCCCACTACTTGGCCCTGGCCTTCCCCTGTGCTGGGTCATATAAAGTTTGCAAGACCAAGGGGTCTAAGAGATCACCTTCAAATGGCTCCCTCTCCACTGTAATGGTCTTCTGTGACAGAAGCAGCATTCCTACTGCACTGAAGGCTTTCCTCATCCCTCATCCTTCATCCCTCATCCCTTCATCCCTAGCCCCTGCTTTCCTTATATTGGTTAACTGGCTTGCTCTTTTTCTCCCAAAAAACCACCTAGTCCTTAAAGGGTCCTTGGCTCTACTATCCCAATCTCTGTATAGATTCCAATAGTACATCATGCTCACTTTTGAACATCAGTTTAATCTTGTTGGGTTATGAAGGCCGACATTCCTACTGTCTCCTCAAATGATTCTTCTTTGTATGGATGATGTTTTTGGTGATGAAACAATTTTAGACTAGTCACATTCTCTCTCTCTCTCTCTCTCTCTCTCTCTCTCTCTCTCTCTCTCTCTCTCTCT
>NC_034598.1:76651040-76659345 GCF_900095145.1 Mus pahari | reverse complement strand
TAGTCACATTCTCTCTCTCTCTCTCTCTCTCTCTCTCTCTCTCTCTCTCTCTCTCTCTCTCTCTTTCTCTCTCCTTCCCTCCCTCCCTCCCTCCCTCCCTCTTTCCCTCCCTCCCTAATTTTCTCACAATCATTTCCAATCACTGCAAATTTTACATTGGTTATTGCTAGCTTCTATCTTCTCACTCAATGTTCACAACCGCCAACTGAAATGAGTCATTAACCTTCTTGCCTGGATTACTGAAAAATTCTAATTTATCTTTTCATCGCTTCTTTTTTTCCTTCTATACAGCAGTTTTCTCATCTACAAAGTTGGGACACGTGACTGACGGTTGCTGCTGAGAGCCAGAGTCTAGGAAAAGCAAGTTGAACTGACCAAAATTTTTCCTATAAATTTACATGACTGTTTCAATCTATTTTTGGTTAAACCAGTCAACTAGGTCATTTTTTTTTTCTGGTTCACTCTAAAAGCAAGTTGTTAGAAGCCAAACGGTACACCTTTGAAAACCAAAGGTAAGTGTCCTAGATTTCAATTGTAGATGTTGTGGAGATGTCCCCTACTGGAGGATCTGCCATAGAGCTACTTTCGTCTGAACTAGATCAAAGGTAATTCTGATCTGGAGTCATCCGTGGGTGGTTGTAAGTAGCCTTTGTGGCATAAAAGCTAAGTGGATGGATAGTCCTGCATTCACGTTGAAGCTAGACATTTTATGAGAACAGGGTGGTGTCCAGCTTCCGTCCTCAACACTTAGCATACACGACTTGATACCACATTGATAACAAATCACATTTTGATTCAATGGTTGAAAGAATGGACTCTTTTCAATGTGCCATTTCAAAGAACTTATCAATGAAGCTTCTTTCTATATCTGGCCTATCTTCTATCCCTGCAGGTTTTTATTTTGTCAGAAAAGATATTCAAATAGTTATATGACTGATGTACTTTAATTATAGCTACACACAGATATAACACTGAAGAGGGTAATAAACCAAGAATGTGTTCCTTCTCAGCTCCTACAGTCCAAAGAGAAAACTTCTAATGTATGAAATAACTTAGAGGGCAGCAAGCAGCCCTCCTCCAGAGACATTCCCAGCCATGTAGGAGGTAACAATGCCTCTTTCCCAGCATCATGCATGTCATTTTCAAGCTCCATTATTGAATTTTACAGGAAAATAAAACAGTATTTCCCAGTTTTGTGATCCTATAAAAAGGCATTTAGTAAATAAGAACTTTGGAGAGGTCCTCTATACTCAAAGCTCAAATGTCATGGCTAGAAAAGAGACTGGTTCCCCCGGCCTTGACTGAACAATGTGACTGTTCAGAGAACAGAAGATAATGTGGAGTTAAGTATTTCCTAAAACATGAAAAAAGAAATATATTATCACAACCACTATTGCTGTCATTTTTATATATTAGTGACCCTGATTTGAAGTACAAAGATAACTGAATGTTGATAATCTCCCTCAATGTGTATTCCCAAAACATGGCTAGCTGCTTAATAGCATTACAAAGAATGCTAGAAAACCAGAACTCCCTAAATAAATTCTTGGGGTGGGCTGCCCTACATTCTCTGGGTTCTGTGTGTGGATTCTACAGCAACTGAAGAGAGCAAAAAGGTGTCTGGTATTTTAATGAAGCAAGAGGCAGGATCCGACAAGGCCATTGGCATTACACAGGGGAGACAGCAAGACAAATGACTTCTTCATCTAAGATACTGGAAATGTTCAGCTATATTTAAGAGAAACAAATGTGACCCTTTGCTTTTATTGTTTTTTAAAAGAGCCCTTCAAGTCTTCTCTTAACAACTAAGCTAATTCGGCTGCTTTCTTCTGTCATTCTTTATATGTACTGGTATTTGTCCCTACAGTTGTTTGTTTGTTGTTTTGTTTACTAACTTTATAATTCCACTTTTTAACTTCTAGTTCTCATTTTACAACAAGACGACAACAAGAAATCCCTCCTCATCTCGTCTTCTATTCGAATTTTTTTTTTAATTTCTCCTATTCCCGTTATTCTTAATTTAATTTTCTCCTCTCTTCTTTAGACAATCTACATGACTGTTGGGCGCTTAGGAGTTCTTGATAAAACCTCTGCCGTTCATCTCCTTCTCTTTCACAATCCTACCCGTCTGTCCTCCTTTGTAAATTATGTTTTTAAAGCATGGGTGGGTGGCCTGAAAATGCTGCAGGAACGATCCGTTACTAGGATATCTGCGAAGTGGGGGGGAAGAAGCCACAGTGAGGAGCATGCTTCCGAAGAGTGTGGGGGCAGATGGCGGACTAGCATCACTAGGTGGCAGTATTCCAGACAGGATCCCAACCACAGAGCTGGGTACTGCCTCTCCACCCCAGTTCCTGCCTCTTAACGTCCTATATAGCGATTTTGATTCAGAAATTTACTCGGCTGTCTGTAGCATCGGCATTTGAAATCTAGGGCATGTCACATCATTTCTCAAAAATAACATAACTTAACACTTTTAGGATGTATGCCTGCTGATTTGAGCTCAATTAGAGAGAAAATGGTTTTGTAGATTGGTCTCTCTCTCTTTTTTTTTCTTTCCATGAAAAGAAACTACAAATTTTAATGATCTTTATATAGAAATTTTCAGATTAATGAAATTCCAAAGACTAGCACAACATATTGTCTATGGAGTAGGTTGTATTAATCAGTGTTTCTTGAAAACATGCCTTTCAAGACTTGCAAATTGGAACTGGCCTGGTTTACAATATACTACCTAGGAGGCCTTTAAAATATTATGAAACTCTATTCTGCCTTGGTTTCCCCACTTGTAAGTGGAGGTATTCGTAACACATTTTTCTGGAAAATATTGTAGTTTAAGTGGGTTAATATGTGTAAAAAAATTACAACCATATCTGGCATATGTAGCAACCAGTCTTAGGTTAGCTACTCTGTGTTCAAATGACCTGTGTGTGTGTGTGTGTGTGTGTGTGTGTGTTATGTACATATGAGCTGTGTACCTTCTTTTATTCGAGTATCATCCACCCAAAGTCAGGCCTCAGGCTTGCACAAAAGACATTTTACAGAATGACCCATACATATCCTTCAGCCCCAAGATTGCCTATTTATCTTTAGATTATGATATAATTACATGATTTCTTCACTCCCTTTCTTCCTCCAAACTCTCCCAAATGCTCTCCCTTGCTTTCTTTCAAATTGGTGGTCTGTTTTTATTAGTCATTGTTACAGTCATACTTATATCTATTTTTCAGCACTAGACTGGGTTAAAGATAATAGGAAACCATCTTCAGTGTAAAGGGTTTTTTAAAGATTTAATATTTTTATTTTATGGCCACGCATCAGTCCCTCCATGTGCATATGTGCACCACATGTGTGCTTGGTGCTAGTGAGGCCAGAAGAGGACACCAGAGCCCCTAGAGCTGGAGTTACTAGTTGTCGTGAGCTGAGACCCAAACCCAGGCCTTCTGCAAGAGCAGCAAGTGCGCTTAACTGCTGAGCTGCCTCTCCAGTCTTCCTATGGTAAATCTTAAAGGAAGGGTGCAGATGAACCGCAGATCCTAGTAAAGGGTGAAGAGGGACACAGACTTCTATGGAATAAAAATGGATCAATTCCCACAGTGGAGAGAAAGAAGGAGACCCTTCTGAATAAAGATACTTCCGTGAAACCAGGGACTGAGCAGGCTTGAATGTGTGAACCGACAGAAAGAATGTTCAGTAGAGTTTCTTGCAGAGAAATGACTTCCACTTATCCTGATAAGAATGACTAAGAAGGAAATATTGGCATTATTCAAGAACCAGGTCATTTTTCCTTAATGCTCACAGGTGTCTGTGAACAACTCATTTCAATTCTCCATGAAGCACCAGGGAAGGGATCGTTTCAAGGGCCAAGAAAAAGCTATTATACTCTGGCCCACTGAAGTGTGACTCTGAAATAATGAAACAAATCTTTAAACAAAATGTGACATGAATCTTTTCTCAGATAATATGCCGACCTCCTTCCTATAAAATGCTACTAAATATCTCTGAACAAAGAATGCATTCGTGAGCCACATTTTCCAGGCATGGGTTTGTACTGAGTCATCTGTTATTCATTCCTTGGGGTCCATTGTATGAATGTGCAAATCATCTTGACATGAAATAGACGGTCAGTCACGTGAGAGGACACAATCAGATCACAAAATGAAGTCGCAGGTCTTGACAGTAATAACAACTAGGATTAAAGGTCATCTTTTTCAAAAGCTATTTCCAATAAAACTGACCATACGGTTTTTGTCCCTGGAATGAGAACACCTAGAGCTTGTGTTTGGAGCGAATGAATTCACAGGTTCTCCTCAACCTCTCTCTACTCCTGTAAAGCTGTGGTCTTGATTTCCAAGATAAATAAAACAAATATATATATATATATATATATATATATATATATATATATATATATATATATAAAACCTTAGTGTGCTTGACTCTTAAATGATTTTTTTTCTCCCAAACCCAAACTTTCATTAGTAGAATCTCTTTGGTTAGTAGAGCTTTGGTTAGTAGAAAAATCTTTGAAAGTGCTGTGTTAGAATCTGACTAGCAGCATCTATAACAAAAGTTTTATAGGCAGATATTTTAATTATTAAAATTGGAGCAAGAGTGAGAAGACTCAGATCATAGATGGCTTATTTTTCTATTTCTTTAATGATTATAATTTCCAATTTTATAAGAATAATAATTTCAATTTCAAAAAATCATTTTTTTTTCAAAAGTCAAAACCTTTGCTGTTGTGGTCTGCAGCCTTTAATGACTGTGTCACTTTTATGACAGACTAAAAGAAACCCTCCACACACTGAAATGAAACTTTGCAGCATGGAGGTGTAAGCCATGATTATAAGTCGCAAGACTCCCAAGGTGATCCCTGTCTATGTGAAAGGCATCTGGTGGCATTCATGGGGATGCTATTTTGTTTCCAAATGAAAATTTGCTCTCTTACATAGTTTTCATAATTGAGAAAAACGTATTTCCTTTTGTTTGAATACAGTAGTTGTTGGATTAGGGAAAGGCTGAAAGAAGCTGAGGAGGAGGGCGACCCTGTAGGAGGACCAGCAGTCTCAATTGACCTGGACCTCCGAGATCTCTCAGACACTGGATCACCAACCAGGCAGCATATACCAGATGATATGAGGCCCACAACACATATACAGTAGAGGACTGTTGGGTCTGGGATCAGTCAAAGAAAGATGCACCTAACCCTCAAGAGACTGGAGGCCGCAGGGAGTTTAGAGGTCTGGTTGGGGTGGGGGTAGGGGTGGGCACATCCTCATGGAAACAGGGGGCTGGGGAGGAGATATGGGATGTGGAACAGTTGGAGGGTGGATGGGGTGTGGGGAGTAATAAAATCTGGAGTATAAGTAAATAAAAGACAAAAACATATCATATCATAGCTCTTTGTACTATGTAACACAAAAAGACTTGTAATTAGCATGTCATTCTGAAAACAATTGACAAGTTTTTTTTTTAAATCTTAATGTGTCTTCTCTATTTTTAATTTCAAACTTTCATAAAGTACATTAAGAAAATAAATTTCTCGGCATGGTGGCTCACGCCTTTAGTCCCAGCACTTGGGAGGCAGAGGCAGGTAAATTTCTGAGTTCGCTGCCAGCCTGGTCTACAGAGTGAGTTCCAGGACAGCCAGAGCTATACAGAGAAACCCTGTCTTGAAAACAAACAAACAAAATCAACAAATAAATAAATTTCTCTATAGTGAACTGAACTGCTCTTTTTGCTATGATGGGTCATGAGACACAGCATTTATTTATACATAGACCTTTTAATCATCTAGAATATTGACAATAATTTCATTTCCAGTATCATTTTGTGACTGGATCTAATAATGTTTCTCGGAATTGTATCGCTAATTGGTTCAGAATAGGAAGTAGGTTATATAAGAGTAATATTTATTCATAGTGATTGATTAAATTATTTGCCTAACTTAAGGAGACTAAATACTATGCATAACTCTGAATTTATATGCAACTCTCAGTGTGATGAGTGTGATGTCTCCCTGTGAAGGATTTATGTCCCTTTATTTTCAGCGCTTAGAGATACATTCAACTGTAATTGGTTTGGGAAGATGCCATATAATTTTAAGTTAACTTGGATACCTGGGTGCTGTACCTGCGTTTTGTATTTAAGTAAAGAAACATCTTTATAAAGAGAAAGAAAGAAAGAAAGAAAGAAAGAAAGAAAGAAAGAAAGAAAGAAAGAAAGAAAGAAAGAAAGAAAGAAAGAAAATCCCAGAAATACTGAACAATTGTTTTAGCAAGCCAGAAACCGAGGAGGAAAGCCATTTACAGATCTTTTCAGGAGAGATGTGTTTCGGCAAGGCAGATAATCATGAATAATTTGATGAAATATGTAAGTGAAGCCTCAAGGGTCTGTGTATAGATGCGAAGTGATGAAGTTGAGCACTTACTATAATTGCTTTCTACCATTTACTCAAGGAATGATTAAAATGGGAGCTATGCAATTTGGGTGGCAACAGGGTCAAGCTTATTCCCAGCTACAATGTGTCCTTTTCTAATGCTTCTCCTTATATGCAGCTCCCTGTCAGCATTAACACTATCTGACTCTAGAATTAACCCAAGCAGATGCTGACATTCCCTCATCTGTCTCCCCTCTAACTTTCGGAACCCACATTTAGTGATGAAGGGTAGCTGGGGAACGTATATGCCTCCTTCATGAATTATAGAAAGAGAGAACAAAAAAGTTTCGGCAAGTGTTGGCTGTCTGAGATAAACCTGAGAGGAATGTTTGCACGGATCCTTCCGGCTGACTGGGGAATGATTCCCACAAAGCATTCTCTAATCTGAAGGCTGGCTGTCAACAACCTCCAAGTATTTCCATACATGGAGTTTCCCAACTAAGGGGAGCATTCATTTTCAGTAGTTTCTCCCACATGGATTACTGAAAACCCTTTCTTCTCCTCTGAGTAACTTGTCATTTGGATTTGGGGGGACTTCACAGGGGAGAGAGCAAGTGACTTGAAGTAATGAGTTTTCTTTATGCTTTTTAACTTTCCAACAAAAACATACCAAGACATGATTCTGATATGATCAACACACATTGCTTCTTTCATTTCTTGACCCCGATGAAAGTATTTCTACTCAAAGACAAGGAAACTATCAAAATAGTCATTACACCTTGTGGTGCATCCCATTTTCATTCCCAAATGGTTTCAGTAACTTCATGGCTTAGCAAAATGATCATTTTAACAATGTCTATCTACTGCACACTTTTATGTAGGCACATTATCTAATTTATTTAAGTCTGCCCATTTTGCCATTACAGTCTAATTCCATCTTTACCATTTGAAATAAATCTACTCAAATATTCCTGTCTTCCTTCCTACTTGGCTTACTACCTTAAGACACACAGGCACAGGATCTTGTTAAAAACTGGACATAGAGGAGCATGCCAACCATCCTAGCAATCAAAAGGGAGAAGGCCAGATGATCAGAAGTTCAAGGACTCAACTACATAGTAAGCTATAGCTTGAGTTCAAGGTTATCCCAGGCTGCATGAGATGTGTGTGAATGTGTGTGCTTTTGTGTGTGTGTGTGTGTGTGTGTGTGTGTGTGTGTGTGTGTGTGTATGTGTTTGTGTGTTAAGCCAATGAAGGTGTAACTGTTAGTGTGTATATATATATATATATATATATATATATATATATATATATATGTCTGTATGTTTGTGTGTCTGTGTCTATGTGAGTTTATGTGTATAGATATTGTGAATAATAATATTTACATAAAAGAGCATTCTGAATAGTCCCTTGCTACCAAATATGATATTGGTTTTTTTTCATCCTTTCTTTAAATTTACTTTTTATGTGGGTATGTGTATATGGTGTGTATGATATATGTTCCTAGAGGAAAACCCAGAGGATATCCAGTCTCTTGCTCTATTAGTCTCCATTTTATTCCCTTGAGAGAGGGTATCTCACTGAACCCTGAGCTAACCTGGTAGTCAAGCAGCCCAGGATATTCTCCTTTGGTTACAGGCTGTGTGTGGTAACACCTAGGCTTTTACACATGCTGGCGGTATTTAAATACAGGACCTCATACTTATGGCAGCAATCACTCTTCCTTCTGAGCAACCTCCAAAGCCAAAGGCGAGGTTTTTCAATAGCACATATCCGATGTATATAGCTTCCCTTCTGCCTAGGAAAAATCAACGTGAATTCTCTACCCATCTGTCACCCTGGTAAGAACAGCCCAGGTTCAAACGAGTCCCGAACAAAGATGCTCCATCTTTTGTCCCATTTTAGGTTTTCAGAGATGGCACA
>NC_034598.1:76645073-76649714 GCF_900095145.1 Mus pahari | reverse complement strand
AAAAAAAAAAAGATCCTTCAAAGAAATCGGCTTTGCCATTTGATTCAAATTAGAATATCTATGGATGTATCCACAAACTCAATGGTAAAAATGAGTCATAGACTTTTTTATCTTAATTTTGCATCCATCATAGAAACAATCACATAGTTAAGTTCCCCAGAACCCAGGTAAACTGGGGACAGCAATGCCTATCTGTAATCCAAATTTGACTACAGTAAATGAGAAACAGGGAGATGAAAATGTCCTCCAGACATCCCTAGGCCAACTAAGTTTCTCAATGCAGCAGTGACCAAAAAGTGGCCTTACCTCAAAACAGAGAGTAAGGACCAAGACTCAAAGATGACCTCGGACCTCTGCCCTCTGCATACGTGTTATGGCACATGTGTCTACACTTGTACATAGGAGCATGCACACATACACATTAAAAAACATACAAGGAAGTAATTGGTGACAACATCAAAAGTCTATCTAGAAAATCCACTCAGGATTTAGTCATCTGGATGTAGTCACAGAACCCAGAGATTAATTAGCACAAGGGCATCTTCTGGAGATGTGTAGGGACAGTTTTCAACTTAACACAGTATTGTTGAAAAACAGTCCCTTAAAGCCCTGAAATGTCATTCAGTTTCATCCCACCCCCACCCCAACCCATCTGGTCTGTACACTATTAGCAGCTGGAATTTTTTCTTTTGAAGGTTAAATAACACAACATTAAAACACTTCATCATATTCTTATAGAAATGAAAGCTAGTATTTATCATGCTTGCTACAATTAATTATTGTGTCTAGAAAGTTCCAGACCCTGAAACATAGAAAACATGATGCCATTATTCACTTCTCCGATGAGAGACCTGACTCCTTGTTCTATGAGTTGTAGACGCTATGGTCATATCCCAAGTGGGGACGGGGTGGGGGGGGGGGGATTCAACTTGCTTCTGGACCTCTGCTTTGGGGAAATGAGAGGGTTTCCCCCATACATTACAAGTTACTAGCTCCTCTAAGGACATCCCAGACAGCTCGAGTTTCTCTCCACACTGAAGGAAAGCAAGTCAAGGACAAACTATATGCAAGCCTGAAACAAATAAATTCCACTCTCCTGTGAGAAGGCATAGGAAGCAGAGAGTTTTCCAAGAGAACTCGGTTGCTGATCTTTTTGTTGTTTTGTTTTATTTCGTTTTGTTTTTCCCCCTCACATGTTTTAAAGTAAGTTTCCTCTTGTTCCTCATTGCAGCTAAACTTCACGGTGAATATTCTTTTTTTTTTTTTTTAGACCTTTCTGTTTAGCCTATGCCGTGGTTAATATGTAAGTATGCTAAAAAAAAAATAATAATAATAATAATAATACAGACTCAAGTCAAAGAAAGCTGAAGTTTAAAGCCATGCACAGCCTTTCCTGATTCTGTAATCGTGAACAAACACAGTAGTCACCTTTGTGTATTTGCTCATGATATGTAAAACAAATGTGTTTGTTCACTATCTCCTATGAAGGTTAAGTAAACACCAAGCTTAGTATACTACCTGTGGACACTAGTCATTATGTTCTCTCCCTTTCCCGTTCTATACACACAGCAGCACTACCATTGGCTCATTCTTCCTCAATCATAGAAGGGTTTACGTAAAGTATATAGGCTTCTTTTCTATCCCAAGAATATTGAGAGGTGACCTTGACGTCACACATGATGGTTCATGTTCTCAATATCTAGGCATAGAATTGTAGAATTACTTTACTTAATACAACTTAAACTTCACTTGTCCAACACACTCACAGAAAGAGAGAGAATCACAGGTGGTTCCGGGTTAAGACTTCAGGACCTTCCTCAGTAACTGAATTCATAATCTGAATTCTGTTTTTTAAAAGGCTATTATCCAATGATGTAAAAGCCTGCAAACCCCGCTTTCATATCAGTTCATTTTTAGTGATTTTCTGACATATAAGCTGTTACTTTTTCTAGGAAATAGCATCAGCTTACCTACCTTGAGCCAAAATCATCTCATCCTGCCATGATATGCCACTGTTTCCAGGGTTCTTTATCATTTCTGAGGTATCAGTTTGGTGGCTCATCATTTTAATCTCTGTAAATTTATAATTTACTTTTCTTAAGTTATATTTCTAATTAATAACCAAGCACCTTAATTATCGCCATCTGTCATATGCCTGATGTACTTTAATCATGGAAAGACTCCTTGTTTTTTTTGTTTTTTTTTTTTGTTTTTTTTTTTGTTTTTTTTACTTTTGCTCAGTAAATTGAACAATGTTGCAATGATGTTACCAACTAGATCAAAGTTTAAACCAGCCATTTTTGCAGTCTATTGTGATAAATTCCCAGCTTCCCTATTTTGTATGTCAGGACTTCCCTTACCATCGTGGTGGTCACATTGAAATTGTTTTCCAGTAAGGAAAGCACAATGACCAGTCTCATTGTCACTCAGAACTTCATTCCACAGAACTGAAACTGTTTATGAGTGGGGATTTTGCTCTGAAATTTTTATCAAGACCCAATCCCAACCTCATCGAAATTCTAAATTCAAGCTTTGGAGAGGAACTTCAGAGGTATGCCTGAAAATGACGTCGTTGCTGCAGAACAGTGTGACAGGGAGAAGTTCAGTTAGTGATGCAGAATTGTAACTACTGGATTTTCTTATTGGATATTTTCTTTATTCACATTTCAAATGTTATCCTCTCTCCAGGTCTCCCCTCTGGAAACCCCTTACCCCATCCCTCTCCCCTGTCACTATGAGGGTGCTCCCCCACCCAGTCACCCACTCCTGCCTTCCTGCCCTGGCATTCTCCTACACTGGAGCATCGAACTCCCATAGGACCAAGGGTCGTTCCTCCCCATGATGTCCAACAAGGCCATCTTCTGCCACATATGCAGCAGGAGCCGTGGGTTCCTGCATGTATACTCTTTGGTTGGTGGTCCAGTCCTCGGGAGTTCGGGGTAGGGGGAAGTGACTCGCCGATTGATACTGTTGCTCCCCCCACAGAGTTGCAAACCCCCTCAGCTCCTTCATTCCCTTATCCAATTCCTCCATATGCTTAGTCCAATTGTTGGCTGCAAGCATCCACCTCTGTATTTGTCAGGCTCTGACAGAGTCTCTCAGGAGACAGCCATATCAGGCTCCTGTCAGCAAGCACTTCCCAGCATCCACAATAGCGTCCAGGTTTGGAAATTATGTATGGGATGGATCCCCAGGTAGGGCAGTCTCTGGATGACCTTTCCTTCAGTCTCTGCTCCGCACTTTGTCTCCATATTTCCTCCTGTGAGTATTTTGTTCCCATTTCTATGAAGCACTGAAGCATCCATACTTTGGTCTTCCTTCTTCTTGAGCTTCATGTGGTCTATGAATTGTACCTTGGGTATTCTGAGCTTTTTGGCTAATATCCACTTATCAGTGAGTGCATACCATGTGTGCTCTTTTGTGATTAGGTTACCTCACTCTGGATGATAATTTCTAGTTCCATCCATTTGCCTCCACATTTCATGAAGTCATTGTTTTTAATAGCTGAGTAGTACTCCACTGTGTAAATGTACCACATTTTCTGTATCCATTCCTCTGATGAAGGACATCTGGGTTCTTTCCAGCATCTTGCTATTATAAATAAGGCTGCTATGAACATAGTGGAGCATGTGTCCTTATTACAAGGGCTGGAGAGATGGCTCAGCTGTTAAAGGCTAGGCTCACAACCAAAAATTTAAGAGTAGCTACTGCATCTCAATCTCCATCTGTTAATTGGCCACCATGAAGACACAGTTCAGGTTCCTAGTCTTATATGGTTTCTATGTATGGAGATTCTCATTTGAAAGAGAAGTAATTTAAAATGTTGTAAAGTTCCCAGTCACACTCACATTAGCTGTTTTTATTACCAACTACCATCTCAAATAAGTAGGGCTTTTTTGAGAAAAATGAATATTTCTGATTATGTGGGTTTTGTTGTGATTCTAGTTTTATGTAATATTTTATCTGAGCAGGGCCAACCAAACATAAAAATAAAACATATTTCACTTTCAGCATTGAGTCGACTAGAATCGACTCCTGAAATTAGTTATTTGAGAAGCACTTTATATTTTTATTACCTAAATTATAGAAATAATGGTAAAGTTCCCAATGAACTATCTCACAAATATGCATGTAGTATACAAAGGGACTTCAAAGATAAAATTACATTGAAGACTTTGTGTCTTGCCAAAGGATAGTGTTCTATAGAGCAATGCCCTCATAGAATGTGTATAAGGATACAATTAAGACAACATAGTAACACAATCTCATATGTTCATGAGCTGCATTCTATCTCGTCAGAGGAAAGACAGTTAAACACATTGTCCTAACATTGTATGCTGTACTATGGAGGAAGAATACATGCAGTGTTAGAGTGTTTAAGCTTTCATTTCATTGTGAAATGCCCTCTCTCTGGAAGCCTTTGCTAGCCTCATGAACTTTTAGAGAGTGCATGTGCTTGTGCCTGTTTACTTTAGATATTAAAAAAAGAAAAGTCTTTCATAAACCTAATTACAATATTTCTTTCTCCTACTTCTCATATGTTCAACTCCCTTTCTTAATTCACAGCTTCTTGTTCTTTAATCATTGTTAATACACACACACACATGCGCACGCACGCACGCGCACACACACACACACACA
>NC_034598.1:76590698-76644913 GCF_900095145.1 Mus pahari | reverse complement strand
CACGCGCACACACACACACACACAAACACACACACACACACACACACACACACACACACACACACGCACTGAGTCTGTGCAGTGTTCCTTGCATGGATATGTGTCTTGAGCTGACCACTTTATTGGCTAGCATTCACTAACTATGACAGGAAATCTATGAGATCTCAACAACATGATTGCCTAAACAGTACCTGAATATTTTAACAGGAGTCAGCATCCTAGCGTAGATGGGAGAAACCTCACAGGGGCCATCTCTATAGAAAAAGCTATAGGCAACAAACAACTTGAGACACGAGATTGAGAAAAACAGAGACAGACAGAAAGAGAGAGAGAGAGAGAGAGAGAGAGAGAGAGAGAGAGAGAGAGAGAGAGAGAATATTAAGCTTTGTAGATATTTAGAGAATGTTGGGTTTTTTTTTCCCTCACTACTTGACCACAAAAACATGCTCACTCATCTTAATAAAATTAATATTAAAAAAATGGCAATAGTACTGGTTCATTTGTTTCTTTAAGTAAATTAAATACAAAACAACTGTTATTACTCAATGCAGGTGCCTAACAGTTTTAGAGAGGAAATAATTAAGGCCACTTTCCTCCTTACCAAATAAGTATTCCCAAAAAAGGAATCCCAAGGGAGTACTAGTGTAAATCAAGATACAGGTAATCCAACAGTCAAGGAGGGCACTTGCATTTCTGTCAAAAGCACAGTGACTTGCATTCAGACTTCAAATACAAAAAATCAGGGTGCCTCAGTTGAAGGATGCTGATAAAAACATCTTCTGTGAGTCATCCCAGTATGCAGTGTAAAAAAAAAAAAAAATGTTGAGGACTTTCCTCAAAGTGTGAAAGGATATGGGAGCTATTCTCCCACCCACTGGGTGGGGTGGAATGGCTTGATGTGTCACTGGGTGTAACTGGATGATGACACACCACGATGAAAATCCCAGTGGTGAAATTTCTTAGAGCGGTCTCACTGTGCATCATGACACAGATTAGACCCCCATCCCCCATCCCCTTCACATTCCAGCATAGAAATGAAAGGAACCAGTAGAATGCAAAAGTGGGGTATACTGTCAGGGAGTCATTTTCAGCCCTTTGAGTTCACGGAGGGGTCTGGAAGACAGATGTATGTGAAAGGAATCATCCATCGCAGCCTTGGCTCGCTCTTATCTGGAATGAATAGACAGCTTTGTCATGCAGCAACCCAAGGCTAATCCTCTACACTCCCTCAATCTCCTCAGTCTACTGCCTGAGGACCTTTGAAGCCAGGATTTAAACCCCTAAAATTAGAAGCAGGATTATGCTGGTTGCAGACTGCTGAAAAGCTTACCGCTTCCTGGAAAGAGCATGTCTGATTGTCTGTGGAGGGATAAACGGAGAGAGGGAATGTCAATTTTAAAAGAAATAGTGAAGGCCAACTTAGCAGGTTCTCAATAAATTTAACTAGTCTTTTTCTGACACTCAGACATACTCATAAGAAATATTACCATATATAGAAACTTTACCCAATTGACTTGGGTATTTGTTTACAAAAATGCCCTATTCTCTTACAATTGATCCCGTCCCCCTCACCCTCTCAAATGCTTTCAGTATAGCTGGGTCAGCAACATAGTGCATTACAGTTTATCAGTGGTTTCTCCTTATGACTGCACAGCTATGGGGAGATGAAGTTCCCTGTCACCATCTATCAAGAGATATAGTATTATTCTAAGAGAGTGTAGTACTATATATTACTAGCTCAAGCAAAGATCAAAATGCAAGGCATTCTTTCTAACAAATGCATATTACTTTCCTACCATCATGGAGTTGAAAGATCACACGTCAAACCATTGGAAATCAGGCACCATCTGTATCCATTTTCATAAATCAAGGCCACCTAGATTAGCAGATAAAAAATTAATAAATGTATCTTAGTAATTGCATGTGATGCTATATTTAGACTACATAATGAATGAAATTCTTGAAAGTACCCGGAGCATAAGAACTATAAGAAGACTTATTCCCATACCCCTTCCAGTTGCATAGGATGGGGGCCTTTCCTCATCATAACGAGCTCAGCTGTGTCCATATAATTTCCTTTGGCCAACGAATGTGTACGATGAGAGTCATTTCCAAGCAGAAGGTTTATTAAACACTCTGGGCGCTTCCAATAAGCTCCTTTTGTTTCACTTATACTTAATGGTAATATTCTGGATCTAAAAAGAATCACCAAGTGTGGCCAATAATGACAGGGGGACAAAGACCCTGGCCAATCACTGGTGGTCAGCAAGAAACCTTATGTGTGTAAGGGTATGACATTCCTCATTGCACTGTAACCTAGCCGAACCCAACTAAGTCGTACTAAGCAACGCAGCCTGTGACTCTCAGGAGACCCTGGTTTCCCAGTCACATTGGCTAAGAAGTTTTGTTTCCATCAAGTGAAAGCCATCCAAGCAGTTTTACATATCCGAAAGGCACTGACAGGAAAAGAGAGCAAAGTCAAACCTAGTGAAATCCTGACACAACACAGATGGGAGGAGTCCCGGCATCTTGAGCTTCTATTGTATGGATGGAGGAGTCCCGGTATCATGAGCTTCTATTGTATGGATGCTTTCAGAAAAAAAAAAAAAAAATAGTTTTGCATATCCTCTCCCTGCTTCTTCACTGGGGCAAAAGCAAATTTTTCATCACCTACCAAGTGATGAAAAAAAAAAAAAATGATGCTTATTCTTAGTTCACCAACATGCAACTGAAGGATATTATTAAGCTGACAAATATTTGTTAAAGCAAATAGGTAGAGCTACAACTCTAACTTAATGAGACAAACATTTTGGCACTCCAGGGAATACTAATATGACAACATTGTGTTAATATCCAGCATCCTTCTGGGATTCCCAAAGGAACTGTTCTCTAATCATTTCCCTTGGCATTAATTGAAATATTTTTACCCACTTGTAATTTTTCTCCTGAGTCTGTTTCACTTTCCGAATTCATCATGTTACCATGATATCTGCTCATTTTCTTGTATGAATTGGAATGTGGGATTAATAAATTAATCTTGTTTTTCTTCTAGAAACAAAATGCTATCTCTAAAATTCCTTAAAAGTTACCTGCCTGAAGCCTGCAGCATTTGAACTTCACGTTAATGATGTAGGAAGAACTCTAAGCCTCATCAAAGACTCCTTGGACGGGGCATACACAACACCTGCTGCCTTAAGTAGCAGAATCTGGTACCTACTGCTTAGGGCAGACACATTCTCAGAAATGCACATTTCCAGGTAAAGCCCAGAAACTCCTTTGTGAATCTGACTGGAAGCAGCCATTTTGCAGAAGAAACAACACAACAGAATCCGTGAAGTCTCCCGAACATCTGTTTCCTACTGTCTGTGGAGGTCATTAATCAGATTAACAGCAATGGGGACGCTTCTGTCTGTGAATCTGAGAGAAGCTAGTGAGAAATATTCTCAGGAGGGGCAGAATCTATATTAGCTGTGTTTTGGAAAACAATACATTGTTATGAGAAATGTGAATTATCAAACTGGAAGTGGTATAAAGGATATAGTAATAGTGGGTGCTCAGAGTTTTAAGGGCATCAATCAAAAGTACCTACGACGTTCTAGGAAGACTAGATATGTGTCTTAGTCAGGGTTTCTATTCCTACACACAACGTCATGACCAAGAAGCAAGGTGGAGAGGAAAGGGTTTACTCAGCTTACACTTCCACATTGCTGTTCATCACCAAAGGAAGTCAGGACTGGAACTCACACAGAGCAGGAACTTGGAGGCAAGAGTGGCTGCAGAAAGCCATGGAGGGGTGCTGCTTACTGGCTTCCTTCACCTGGCTTGCTCAGCTTGCTTTCTTATAGAACCCAGGACCACCAGCCCAGGGATGGCACAATCCAAAATGGGCCCTGCCACCCTTGATCAGTAATTGAGGAAATGCCTTCCAGCTGGATCTCATGGTGGCATCTCCTTGAGGGAGGAGCCTTTCTCTGATAATTCCAGCTTGTGTCAAGGTGACACACAGAACCAGCCAGGGCAATATGAGAGCAGATGTTGGTGTAAGATGTCAAGCACATTACCACTGAGATGCTATTAGGTATACAAAAATACGTAAACACTTCTCTGGTTGTTGAAATATAAAAAAAAAAAAAAGAAAGAAAGAAACTCTAGGCATAAAATTATGACTGTCATGTTAAGATTGTAACCTACAAGGCCAGTGATTCTGCCAGGCAGACAGACTTATGACCAAGCCTCTATATTAATTATTTCTTTCAATTATCACTGTACATATACAAACTTGGCATCATTTCAACCCACCAAATGTGTATTAGACTATGCCAGGTAAGATGGCTCCTTCTACATTCTAGTCCTGAATTCTGAAGCAATATCATATTTCTGAAGCAATTCTTATGTGCATATTTCACATGCATAGATATCAGGGATATATAACAAGGTTTTCTTTTCACTCAAATGTCCAGCATCTCCTTGACCAACTAAATCAAGTCCACAGTGTTGAGGTTTAGATACAAACATATTTAAACACTTTTCAGATAAGTTTACTCCAGCATGAACAACAACCATGGTCTCTGCTATTAAAACACTAGATAAATACATATAATGTGCATAATGTATGTGTATTTATATGTGTATGAATATAATCGCATTTATATGAATAGGTTTTCCACTTGGAATTTTGATTAATAAGTTGGAGAGTTGAGACTAAATATCTGAGGTCCTTTCCAGATGAATTATTCTATACTTCTATCTAAACACACTTCTATTCAAATGAATACTTCCAAGAGAATTGAAAATGAGTATGGGAATTATGGCCTTGAAAGGTCATTAATTGCGTAGGGTTTATAGTTAAAATCTTGATGTGTATTTACAGATCATAAAAACCCATGTCTTCCAAAATTGAGTCCACTAAGAATTCAGTCCGTGAATGACATAATCACTCCAGAGCTGTCTAATATGATGGATTAGAGAAGACAGGAAGAAGGGGAAGTCAATTCCAGTTAGGATCTGAAGTGATATATAAGCCATTGCAGGGACAATTATGTAAAATTATGACACTCATTATTTTTGCAATTACTATGCAGCCAATATGCATTTTCTTCCCAGAAGATCCCTACAATGAAGAATTTCCCAAAGCCCCTCAACTGATACAGCTGTTTAGGGGAAGAGTAATAGAAGCTGGGACCTTGTGATGAGAAGAGGGCAGGTAAGACAGGAGGAACATTTTCTACATTTAAAGGAGCAACCTAAAGAAAATATATGTGGGAGAAAGCAGGTAAAGTAAGTCAAATGTCTATGTGGATTCATAATTTTAAAAACAATACATAATTTTAAAAAGCATAACTTCTCCAGGGAGATAAGCTAAGCCCCAAAGGAGAAAGAGTGGAGAGGAAAAAGTCATTTCTATTTTTTAGAATTACAAAATAAGCAGATAAGCTGAAATGAATGTGGCACTTATGTAAATGAAGGGAAATCTTTCTGAGACATCATCTTGCTATATTGCCTGGACTGCCTGAGAACTCACTTTATATCCCCCAAGATAGTCTCATGCATGTTGAATACACCAACTTCAGTCTTCTAAGTCCTCTGAAGACAAACATTTGTAGACAATGTTTGTAGACAAACACTGCCCCACCCAGATCACTTACACCATTTTTAACCTTTCAAATCTACTGCAAACTTGAAAGCCATATCCCCTAACACTATATACATTTAAAATATAAACCCTCATAACATTATATATATTTGAAATAGAGGGGAACACCAGAGCAAAGAAGTGGGAGTGGGTGGGTAGGGGAGCAGGGTGGGGGGAGGGTATAGGGGATATTTGGGATAGCACTTGAACTGTAAATGAAGAAAATGTCTAATAAAATAATTTTAAAAAAGAAATATAGTGAAAGCAGAGATGTTTATTTAAAAATTCAGACACATTTCATCACAGTAAAATTTTGGTTGGACGCTGGTATAATCAGATGTAAACTTTCTAGCCAAATTATAGCTACAATGATACATAGGGGCTATTCATACAGAACAGATAAAACAATAAACCTGATTTTGAAATGTTTTTATGCCTTCCTTATTGGTATTAATGCTGAATCACTAATTAATAACATCTGCTGTGCTCACCATTTCTTGTGAATATTGTCTTCATCAAGAATTAAATTATTGAAAGATATTAGTCAGGCTGTGGTGGCACACACCTTTAATTCCAGGACTTGGGAGGCAGAGGCAGGCAGATTTCTGAGTTGGAGGCCAGCCTGGTCTACATAGTGAGTTACAGGACAGCCAGGGCTACACAGAGAAACCCTGTCTCTAAAAATAAAGATATTAAGGTGTCAACCATGTTTCTCTAGGACTCAGCATGGGGTTTTAGGCCATTACTCATTCTTCAAAACAACACTATACATGCACAAAATGAGTGATATCTGATATAATGTTAATCTTACATCCTTTAGTGTCAAATGTACCTATCATGTTGGGATCTATCTATACACATTGCTTTTTAGTAAGCAAGCAAAGGGAAGATGTCCTGCAGAGGAATGACATGGAAATCACTAATATGAAGTAGGGGAGAAAATGAAATAGAAAGTAGAGAAAGGAAAAAGGAAGAGAAATAGAAATGACCTAGAAATAACAGGGAAACTATGACTCGAGGTTGGTGATAAAGAACAACATAAAAACAGCATTTGAGAAGCCTCTAGTTCCTGTCAGAGTGCTAAGGGACGTAACAACCTACAAAAGCCTACCTATCATTTAAGAAACACAGGACCCCTTGGAATAAGTAGAGACACATAATCATATTTAAATATTTGACTAAATAGTGCATGCTATATGTCAATCTCGAGGCTAAGCACACAAACAGCAATATAATATCACAGGACCTATGCCAGCAAAAGGATTTAAATATTGTGGAAGCCCAGAGAAAAAGCATGATGGAGAGCTTATATGATGAGGCCACGGGATGGCTCAGCAAGTGTTGACATCACAGTCCTGGGTGACAAAGCACCATCTCATGCTTACCAGCTGTGTGACTTGAGCAAGCTTCACCAACATTGTCACTCCCTGCAGTAGCAAGCAATATCGTTGGGAAAGGCTGATCTCTTTGAGTCCTCTGACAATTCTAATAATAGTGCTGCACATCCAAATTCACGGATTAAGACCATTGAAAGAACCCTCCTCTTCACTCCACTACCCACCAGGATGACTCAAGCAGATTTTCCAAATATAAAAGTCTGCAACTGAGTAACTCATCTGTGCTGATCGCCTTCTTAGATAGAGAGGGTTGAGTACTGGAGAAAAGCATGCGGAAATGAAATCAAAGACCTGGTCTCTGTCCATTAAACGAGGTTTGTGAGCAAACAATTGTGAACCCAGGCTGGGCACAGGACTCTAACAGGTGCACCATGCTGTTCATTCCTTACCTGCTTTTGGTACACTGTAGAGAGAGAATCCAGGATTTGTCATTTTATAGGGGCACAGAGTGCTGAAGCCACTTTAAACATTGCCTTGCTTAATTCCTTCTTTTGATCTTAGGAGGACTGAGATGGAATGGTATTTTGAAGTAATAGAGTTAGTCAATAAAGTATCCAGCTTACACAGTTATATAACTCGGGAAGTATGTGGTCAAGTTCTGACATGGGGGTGGCGATATAACAATGAGTTATAGATCTTCCTCTTTTGGTTTCAGGGAGAAGGCTGTGACGGTGCTGAGCCAAACAAGAAGGAAACAGCCACAGAGAAGGAAAGTAGCGGGTGACAGAAGAACTAATGAAAAATTAACTTATCTTTCAACATCCACAATCTGTCTGCTCTTTGAATATTTTAAAGGAAATATTGAATAGCACAGAAATAAATTCCAGGCTTAGGTTTTTTTTCATCTTACAGAGAGTGAGAGATTCTGTCATAATGGGAAAGGAAACCAATTTCTTCTCAACATGTGAAATATTACCAGCTCAAAACTAAGTAACCAGTAAATTGCTACAGATAAGCAAATCTCAGGGTTCCTCCTGGTATGGCCTGGATGTTTGTGCTAAGTCTAGTCTCAAAGTAAACTGGCAACTTCAGAGGGACGTATTCTGAGAAACTGGCATTTTTACCCAATGCACCCAACACCTCTATATAAGAAGTCCCAGCACAGGGGAAGGCCAGGGCCAAGAAGTGGGAGTGGGTGGGTAGGGGGGGAGGGTATAGGGAACTTTCAGGATAGCATTTGAAATGTAAATAAAGAAAATAATAAAAAAAGAAGTCCCACCAATATTATTTTTATTTTAACCATTCTCATTGTGTTAATTGGATTTCTATTGCTGTAACAAATTCCTGAGATAATCAACATACAAAGAGAAAACTTTTATTTGGGCTCACAACTTTGCAGATTCCAGTTCACAACCAACAGGGCTCATTAATTTTGGGTTTTCAGAAAGGCAGTGCATTGTGGAGGGCACACTGCAGTAGAAAACTTTTTTAACCAGGAAGCAAAACCAAAGATGAGTTGTTATGGTTTGTACATGCTCAGCCCAGGGAATGGCACTATTAGAAGATATGGCCCTGTTGGAGTAGATGTGGCCTTGTTGGAGTGGGCATGTCACTGTGGGGGTGGGATTTAAGAACCTCATCCTAGCTGCTTAAAAGTCAGTATTCTGCTAGCAGCCTCCAGATGAAGATGTAGAACTCTCAGCTCCTCCTGCACCATGCCTGCCTGGATGTTGCCATAGTCCCTCCTCAATGATAATAGACAGAATCTCTGAACCTGTAAGCCAGCCCCAATTAAATATTGTCCTTATGAGTTGCCTTGGTCATGGTGTCTCTTCAGAGCAGTAAAACCCTAACTAAGACAGGGGTAAGACAGGTCTGTGGCTGTACTGTCCCCTTACAGAACACAGTTTTATTGACCTAAATACTCACCAGTATACTTCAGTTTTTAACTGTTTTATCTCTTCTTAATAGCACTTCCCTCTGGACTGCCCTCTAATAAACAGTCTCTGGGAGGACATTTCAGATCAAACTCTAGCTATCGTGCAATATAATATGAATGTATCAATATATATTTGTAAAAGGCTTCCTTTTTTCTTTCTTCTCTCATGCAATACATCCTTATGACAACCTTCCCTTTCTCTCCCCTCACAGTCCCCCTCCCCCACTACCTTCCCTCCTTCATGTCCCTTCAGAAAACTGCAGGCCTCCCAAGGATGTCAACCAAACACCTCATAGCAAGAAGCAATGAGACTAGGTACAAACCCTCATATCAAGTCTGGGTGAGGCAACAGAGTAAGAGGAAAAGGGTCCCAAGAGCAGGCAAAAGAGTCAGAGGCGTCCCCACTTCCCCCGTTAGTGTTAAATGTTACTTTTAAAAGTGCAACCTATTCAGTGCATCTAACCATACCAACTCTTTAGAAAAACTAACATCAGAAAAATCTTTAACAAGAGCCCTTCCTCCTTTTTTCCCTTTGGCCATGTGTTGGCAACTCCTCACTAGAAGACCACTGTTGCTCTATATGCAATGCCAGAAGGAAGGGTCAGGGGAAGTACAGAAACATGGAATAGGACTATTGGGATTCAACATGTCATTTGTGCAAGACTTTCCAGAACCTCTTAGTTAAGAGAGATGTTCATGGTTCATCACGGTAACCATTGTTATTCAACTATGAAGTATGTGTAAGTATGCATGTTTCAGGCAATCCTAGTAATAGAGCTGTCCACCTAAATCCACAGATTAAAACCACTGAAACAACACTCCTTCTCATTCCTTTACCCACAAAGATGGCTCAAGCAGATTTTTCCAAAAATAAAAGTCTGCAACCAAGCAACTAGTCTGTGCTGATCACTTTTTGAGATAAACAGGACTGAGGAGAAAAAGTGTGTAGGAAAGAAACCAAATTCCAGCTCTCTGCCCATTTACTAAGGCAGCACAGCAAGGGAACGAAGTTGTATTGGACATAGGATCTTAACAAGTATACCCATGTCAGTTTATTCCCACGACTGGTTTTGGCATGCTGAAATGAGAAAGAACAAAACAATCAATAGATTAGAACTAAAAAGTAGTGTCCCAAACCATCGATGTGATTGGCCTATGATGACAAAACTTGGTTACTTCTTACTCATTTGTAAATTGGTTGTACAGGATCCAAGAATGCCCATGACCTATGTTAGCACAGGATCAAATAATGAACACATGAACATAAATATTCTTGACTTTCAAGTTTAACAACAACCTCCATCATGCACAATGTTTTAATGATTTGTGTTTAGCTGGTGGCTTTGGAAAATGGTTCTTGAATTACTTTCGTAAATGTTTTCTTTCCCGGTGGGTATTCTCATTGCTCTGACAAAATAGGTTACAAGGCAATTTTAAAAAAAGAATACAGGAAGAGAATGAGGGAGGGAGGGAGGAGGCAAGGTAGAAAACAGAAACAAAGGAAGAAGGAAGAAGAAAAGCAGGGAAGGAGCAAGGGAGCCGTGGAGGACAGCAGGCAAGCTAGTTTTATTTGGGTTCTGAGTTTCAGGTATAGTCATGGTGCAGAAGACCTGGTAGCAGGAGCAGGAGGCATCCAGTAAGGGAAACAATTCAATAACTTCTGGTATTCAGTACCTCCCTTTCTCTCTTACTCAGTCTGGGTTCCTAGCCTACAAAAGGATGTCACCAGCATTTAAGGTGGCTCTTCCCATCTTAACAACCCAATTCTAGAAATCCCTTCACAGACAGGCTCAGATCTTTATCTTCTGAGTGATTCTATATCCTGCTAAATTTGTACCTTCACAGTAAAACAATTCTCTGTCCTTACCAAATATCAGAGGAAAACAGCTTAAAGAAAGTAAGGTTCATTTAGACTAGCTGCCTCCCATACTCGTTCCGTAGTCGCCACTGCTTTGAGCTTCAGCTGGGACAGTCCACATGGCAGTGAACACAGAGTCTTCAAAGCAGCTTAGTAATGGCAGGCAGGAGAGGAAATGAAAGGAGGAAGGAGAGATAGACAGAAAGAAGACATTCCCTTCAAAGACATGAAATGGTTCATTGCTGAAACTAGCATTCTCGTGGTGTAGAATCCCCATCTAGGTATAAAGTCAACACAGAAACCTGTGGGGACATCTTATCTAAACCAGGACATATCTTGCATGAGTTACTTTCTTTACAGCTGTGACAAAAGACCTTACAAGAGGAATTTAAGGAAAGAAGGGTTTCAGCTTCATAGTTTTGGAAGTGTAGAGCTCCACATGTCATAGAAGGCATAGTGCCATAAATGTAAGGCAGTGAATCATGTCGCTTCTGTCTTCAGAACAGAGAGCAATGGGTGCTCATGTTCCACTCAGTTCTTCCTTTCAATTCAGTCCAAGAACCCCAGTTCATTGGATGATGCTGCCCACATTCAAGGTGAATCATTATACATCATGGAATAGACAAGAAGTCTGTGTTCTAACTTTAGCCTGAATCCTACAAAGTTAGTGAGATTAACCACCACGCATCCTATCTGCCCCTTGACACATCTGATTGAGCTCATGGGCCAACTCTGTAAATAACCACCACTTATTCCTGAATAGGAAATACATGTATTCAAAACTTCCAAAACACTTTTGACCAAAAATCCCTTCTTAGCATTTTTCTTGACTTTTATGTCTCCTAATCTCAGAGATTTCTGTGTGAATTCTACTTTCTCAACCAAAAAAACCACTCTGATTCATTCTCATGTTACCAGACCATGAATGAGATCATTCTTTGCTTCTTATCTCTAATGAAATTCAAAAGCATTCTAAATTTCTAAATTTATCTTTTTCCTTTCCCTTTCCCTCCCTGGCCTCAGAGAATTTTTCACTGCAAATGTCATGAAACAGCATTGGAATGGGAGAAAGATGTCAGTTAAGGCTTGCATCTGTCTATCATGGACACTGTAGTGATCTTACCAGAGAATCAACAACTGAATCAGTAAATGTCACAATTTGCTAATCTACATTAGCCAAATCACTATCTTTGGAAAACTTGGTTGTCATTTCTGCAATTATAATCCATGATGCTGGAATAAAATGAAATATCAAGCACACTGTTCCAACTTCTAAGTGTACACAGATATGATTCAGCCACACAGTCACACTATCCCATATTACCTTAGAAGCAGAATGAAATTCATCAACCTCAATGACCCAAGGTCACAGAGTGAGAAAATAGCATTAGTAATTTTCAATCTTGGATCTGTCTGCCTCCAAAGTCACTGCTCTTGACTGCCTCCTGACACTGCTTCTCATTATTTTTCTAGTTACTTATCTTCCTGTGAACTGGATACTACCAGTCTGTTCCTGATTTAGGAAACAGAATTTATTGAACCTAAACAGCTTCAAGTGTTCCTTGTTGCCTTTAAAAAGGAGGATTCAGTGGGTTGGGGAGATGGCTAAGTATAGGAACACTGTGTAGATGGACAGATTGCTAAGGTTTGCTGTTTGACAGCCTGTCTTCAAGTCCAGAGAGACCCTGCCTCAAGGGAATAAAGGAAGCTGTGACAAAGAAGACATCAAGCATCTTCCTCTGGCATCTGTGTGCACACATGTGCTTGCACACACACACACACGCACACACACACAGACATAAGCATACATAACATAATACATATGTACCACAAACTATACACACACATACAAACACACACAAGCATACACAACATATACATGTACCATACACAAACTACACACACACACACACACACACACACACACACACACACACGAATCTAGAATTCCTTACAAGTAAGTGTTACTTCCTATAATTAACATACTAATGGAATAATTATGTCACAAGTGTCACAAATAACTATCTTAAATATAGAAACTGTATGTTTCAATATTCACTCACAATACACACTTTCAGAGTTCTTTACTAAATGGCATCATATTTATCTATCTATTTATTTATTTATTATTTACACATTTAAGACCATGTTTGAAGAGCCTTCCCCTTTTCCATCCCTTGTTCATTCAGGTGTTTCTCAGTGATACACATTTCAATTTATCTTTTAATATAAATCTAAAGATGCCCAACAAAAGGACAGCAACGTCTGTGGGTTTCTGAGTTTTCTGCCTGTGCCCAGCTAAAGCTGGCTTTCAAAGATGGTGGCATGGGAACTCTTCCACATGCCCCATGTAAAATAGGGAGATTGTTTTATAGTCATCTTTTAGATTCTTTAACTTAATTTTCATGTATTTTTATTTTATTGAAATGAATTTGGGAACAGAAGGAAATATATTCTGCTCCTTTGAAGAGGTGAGTTAGCACAAAAAATTCATAAATTCTTCATGATTTGCAATTAAAATATGATTTATATAAAATAGAATGTATTGCTAAAAGCTTTGAGATCAGTTATAATGAATTTTCCTGCAGATTCATCCTAGTTAGACCACCTCTTGCCAATGTCACCCCCCACACACCCTTCTCTGAAGCCTACTGCTCATTAACAAGTTTATTAGATTTTGGATATTTGGAATGATGATCTTGAGACATCATAATAAGCATAAAGATCAAGTAGCCTACAATGGTCGTGCAACAATGTGAAACTGGACACATTCTAGACTTTTCAATAACAAAGATAAAAGTAAAGAAGTATTAATGGAATTTACCCTTAAATAGCCAGGAACTCAAGTAAATAGAACAACCCATTTACCAAGAAATCTGGCTAGTCGTATGTTCTAGAGAACTTCATATGTGAATTCAGAAGGTCAGGATGATCCTGCTGTCACCGAAGTTAATTTTAGGTTGATTCATGTATAAACAGGTATTACAGGGAAACCAGGCCAGTGCTCCTGCAGGAAGCCAGCAGTTTTATGGCTGCTCTGCTCACATAGTGGGGGGCAGGAGAGAAGAAAGGATAAAAAGAGACATAAAGGCCTCAGGGGTCAAATGCCAAGTTCAATTGAGTTCAGTTCCCAGAGATCCACTTAACCAACCTGACTACATCCTAGCAGGGACCAGAATGCCAGGAGCCAGATGTAAATATCCCCTTTCCGAGCTGTCACGAATTTTTGGTGGTTCACCAGCCTGACCTTCAAAATCATATTCATGACATTTATTGCAAGCCTGAAAGTTTCATCCTGGAGAATTTGACTGTGTAAGCCTAGAAATAACAACCTCTTAATCAAGTGAAAAACCCACATCTCTTTAAAAAAAAAAAAAAAAAAAGAAAGCAAAGCAAAGCAAAACAAAAACAAAAACCACCTTAGTAAGGTTTTAGTTTGTCATTGTGGTCACCATTCTATAATGTGGGATTTGTGTTTGTTTGTTTCCTGTATGTGTTTTCTGTTTATCTTGCATTCTGGGTTTTTTTTTATTAATTTATTTATTCACTTTACATTAGGGTCACCCTCCTGCCCCCTGTTCCTTCTCTCCTCACAATCCCACCTTGCCAAGTCCTTCCCCCACCCATACTACTTTCTCCCTTTCTCCTCAGAGAAGGGGAAGCCCGCCTTGGGTACCACCCTAACCTGGGACATTCAGATACAGAAGAACTAAGTGCATCCTCTCCCACTGAGACCCAACCAGGAAGGCCAGTTCAGGAAAGCAATACAATGGAAGGCAACAGAGTCAGAGACAGGCTCTACTCCAAATGTTAGGGGACCCACATGATGACCAAGCAGCACATCTGTTACAAATGCTAGGGGGAGGGCACCTATGTCTATCCTCAGCATGTTCGTTGGTTGGTTGTTTTTGCATTTTTAAAAGCATACTAAAATTTTTTCCCAATGATACTGGGGATATAGCTCAGATTTTGCAAAGGATCTGAGTTCAGTTCTCAGCCCCCTTCACAGAGTATTCTACAACCACCTATAATTCCAGATCCAGGTGGTCAGATGCCCACTTCTGGCCTCTGCAGGTACTGGGCGCACACATGATATATATACACATATGCAAGTATCCCACATACTCTCTCTCTCTCTCTCTTTCTCTATTTCTCTGGTTCTGTCTCTGAAATTCTCTGTCTCTTTCTTTTTCTCTCTTTTCTTTCTATACATACATGTATAAGTATAGATGTATATAGATGTACATGTGAATATGTGTGTGTACACTCAGTTCAGAAACTAAGATAACAGTATTTTCTCTAAATATGAGTGGTCTTAAAACCAACATTACCTGTGTCTTTCCAGTGTGGAGCCACAAATTCTACATTATTCTCTAAATGAAATAAACATAAACAATCTAATTTTATTAAGAGTACCTTTCTGAAATACTAGGCTACATTTCACAAAAATTAACTATGTATTTGTACAGAAACAAGGTCAGGAAGGACAGAGAACAGTCACTTACTTGTCCAAGATTATGTCAACTTGAATTGCCTAACTTTGGGCTTGCTCTTTAGTCATGAGAAGCACTGTGGAACCACAAGAACATCCTGATTCCCCATGGAAACCTTTGGGCACCCCAAAACTAACCAGTGTGGAAACCTACCTGGACAATCCCATCCCAGTAAGATCTAATCTCTACCCAGGTTGGTTCACCTGGAACACAGCCTACAGAGGGGAGTTGTGTGCAGTCTCTGAGCCCCATTGTCTAGCTCTGGGCTAACTCTTTGGTGCAGAGGACCCTTGAGGGACCCTAGGAGTGTCCTGCTCCCCAGGGGAAAACTTGGACCCTGCTATACCATTCCTATCACAATCATATCTGCCCACTACCTCAGTTGGTTCTGACGGGAACACAGCTTATAGAGTATGGTCTGCCTGAGACACAGCCAGCAGAGTTGGGTAACCAGGCCTCCACTGTCAGGTTCACAGCTCTCCACCTCTTTCCAAGAAGTCCTCCTGCCATGAAGATCATCCAGCCAATATCAGGGAAAAATCAGATGCCTAAAGGACAGCTTAAGAACACATTCAACAAGACCCAGGAGAATATGGCATCGCCAGAGCCCAGCTATCCTGCTATAACAAACCCAGGATATCCTAATGAAACTGAAGCATAAGAAGAGGACCTAAAAGCCAGTCTTATAGAAACAATAGAGGCCATTAAAGAGGACATGAATAAATCCCTAAAGGAAATACAGGATAAAACATTCTAACAGGTAGACGCTTTAAAAGAGGAAGTAAATAAATATAAAGAAATACAGGAAATGCAGTCAAACAGGTGAAGGATATGAAAAAAAAAAAAGCTGTCCAAGACCTGAAAATGTAAATAGAAGCAATAAAGAAAACACAAATTGACACAATGTTGGAGATGGAAAAGGTTTCCTAGGAAGGAAAGCAAAAACTACAGACAAAATTATAACCAATAGAATACAGTGGGTAGAAGAGAGAATCTCAGGTGTGGAAAATACAATAGAAGAAATCAATATATTAGTCAAAGAAAAAAGAAAACACTGTTAAAAGACCAAACCTAAGATCAATAGAAATAGAAGAAGGAGAAGATTCCTAGCTCAAAAGTCCAGAAAATATCTTCAACAAAATCATACAAGAAAATTTAAATAACCTAAAAAAGTGAGAGATAGCTATAGAGGTTCAAGAAGCTGACAGAAAACCAAACAAATTGGATCAGAAAAAAAATCCTCCCTTGACATAATAATCAAAAACACTAAATTATACAGAACACAGAAAGAGTTTTCAAAGCTGCAAGGGAAAAGAGCCAACTGACACATAAAAGCATACCTGTCAGAATTTCACCTGGTTTTTCATCTGAAACTATAAGAGCTAAAAAGGTCTGGGCAGAGGTCTAGTAGACCCTAAGGGAACACGGATGTCAGCCCAGAATACTATACCCAGTGTAAAGTTTTATATATGCTCAGCCCAGGGAGTGGCTCGATTAGAAGGTATGGCCCTGTTGGAATAGCTATGTTACTATGGGTATAAGCTCTAAGACCTTCATCGTAGTTGTCTGGAAGTCAGTATTCTGCTACCAGCCTTCAGATGAAGATATAGAACTCTCAGATTCTCCTGAACCATGCCTGCCTTGATGATTATGGACTGAACCTCTGAAGCTGTAAGCCAATGAATTAAATGTTGGCCTTATAAGAGTTATCTTGGTCATGGTGTCTGTTCACAACAGTAAAACCCTAAGATACCCAGCAAAACTGTCAATCACTATAGATGGAGAAACCAAGATATTCCATGAAAAAAACAAATTCAACCACTATCTTTCTACTCACTTAGCCATACAGAGGATGCTAACAGGAAAACTACAACCCAATAAGGCTAACTACACTCAAGAAAACACAAGATATAATTTCACACCATTGAAACCAATAGAAAACTAACTCACACACACACATACACACACACACACACACACACACACACACACACACACACACACTCAACTACTACCAACATCAAAATAACAGGAAGTAGCAATTATAGGTCATTAATATTTCTCAACATCAATGGACTCAATTCCCCAGAAGAAAAAAAAAAAAAAAACACAGGCCAAGAGAATGGATGTGTAAATAGAACACATCATTCTGCTGTTTAAAAGAAACACATTTCAGCAACAAACATTATCTAAATGGAATCTAAAGGGCTGGGAAATGGTTGTCCATCAAACAGATGCAAGAAACAAGATGAAATAGCCATTCTAATGTCTATTAAAATAAACTTTCAAACAAATGCAATCAAAAGAGACAGGGAAGGTCACTTTGTACACATCAAAGAAAAAAGCCACCAAGAGGATGTCTCAATTCTGAACATCTATACCCCAAAGGCAAGGGCAGTCACATTCATAAAAGAAACATTACTAAAACTTAAATCATACATGGAATCCCATACACACCCTACTCTCACCAATAGACAGGTCATTGAGACTGAAACTAAAGAGAGAAATAAGGAAATCAACAGAGGTTATGATTCAAATGGACCTGAGAGATATCCATAGAACATTTCACACAGAAGAATGTAGCTTCTTCCCCCCCCCCAATTAACCATATAATCAGTCATATAACAAGCCCCAGCAGATACAAGAAGATTGAAATAACCTCGTGCATTTTATCAGATCAACAGGGATTAAAGCTGGACTTCAACAACAATACAAACAACAGAAAGCCTAAATATTCATGGAAACTGAACAATTCTTTACTCAATGATCACTGGGTGAAGAAGTCAATGAAAATGAGGGCACTGCATACCCAAACTTAAAGGACACTATGCAGGCAGTGCTAATAGGAAAATACATAGCACTAAGTAATCTCATTAGAAAAAAATTGGAGAGTTCTCATACTGACAAATTAAAAGATATCTGAAAGCTCTAGAAAAAGAAGCAAACACACCCAGGAAGAGTAGATGGCAGGAAATAAACTCAAGGCAGAAATCAATGAATTAGAAATAAGGAGAACAATATAAAGAATCAATGAAACCAAGAGCTGATTCTTTGAGAAAATCAACAAGATAGACAAATCCTTAGCCAAAATAACTAAAAGACAGAAAGACAGTCACCCAAATTAACAAAATCAGAACTGAAGAGGGAAACATAATAACAGACACTAAGGAAATTCAAGGAATTATTAGGTCTTATTTCAAAAGACTGTACCCCACAAAATTAGAAACACTAAATATAATGGATTATTTTCTAGACAGATACCAATTACCAAAGCTAAATCATGATCAGGTAAACTATCAGAATAGTCCAACAACTCCTAATGAAATAGAAGCAGTCATTAAAAGTCTCCCAACCACAAAAGGTCCTGGGTCAAATGGTTTTAGTGCAGAATTCTACCAGACTTTCAAAGAAGAGCTAATGCCAATACTTCTAAAACTATTTCACAAAATAGAAACAAAAAGAACTTTGCCAAACTCATTCTATGAAGTCACAGTCACTCAGAACCTAAACTACACAAAGACTCAACAAAGAAATAAAGTTTTGAACCAATGTTCTAATGAACATTGATGCAAAAAAAAAAAATTGGCAATACCAAGAAAACACCCACAACATGAATGCAAGAACACAATAAAGATACCATCCACCATGTGATCATGTAGGCTTCATCCCAGGCATGCAGGATTGTTCAATATAGGAAAATCTATCAATGAACTCCACCATACAAACAAACTGAAAGAAAAGAAAATGCATGAGTATCTCATTAGATGCCCAAAAAGTATTTGACAATATCCAACACCCCTTCATATTAAAAGCCATGGAAAGATAACAGATACAAGGTACATACCTAAATTTAATAAAAGCAATATACCAATAGCCAACATCAAACATAAAATGTGTCCACTAAAATTGGGACTAGACAAGGCTATGCACTCTCCCCATATCTCTTCAACATAGTACTTGATGTTCTAACTAGACATAAGACAACTAAAGGAGATCAGGGGAATACAAATCAGAAAGGAATAAGTCCAAGTATCACTATTTGTAGATGATATGGTAGTATACATTAAGTGACCACAAAAATTCTAACAAACTCCTACAGCTGACAAACACCTTCAGCAAAGTGATTGGATACAAAATTAACTCCAAGACATCACAAGCCCTCATCTGCACAAGCAATCAACACATTCAATGCAATCCCCAACAAAATTCCAACACAATTCTTTACAGATATCGAAATAACAATTCTCAACTTCATATGGAAAAACAAAACACCCAGGACAGCTAAAACAATAAAAGATCCTGAACAATAAAAGAACTTCTCGACATTTCACTATGCCTGACTTCAAGTTATACTACAGAGAAATAGTAATAAAAACTTCATGGTATTGATAGAGAAGCAGAAAGGTGAAACGGAAAGTGGGGAATAGCCTTGAACGCATTGGTACAGGAGACAATGTCCTGAACAGAACACCTCATGCACTAAGGTCAAGAATTATTAAATGGGACCTCACAAAACTCAAAAACTTCTGTAAGTCAAATGACACTGTCATTAGGGCAAAACAACAATCTACAGATTGGGAAAATATCTAAACTAACCCTACATCTGACAGAGGGCTAATATCCAAAATATATAAAGAACTCAAGAAGTTGGACTCCAAAGAAACCAAATAACCCAATTAAAAATGAGGTACAGAGCTGAACAGGAAATTCTCAACAGAAGAAATTTGAATGGCTGAGAAACATCTAAAGAAATGTTTAATATCCTTAGTCACCAGGAAAAAGCAAATCAAAATGACTCTGAGATTCCATTTCATACCCATCAGAACTGCTAAGATCAAAAACTCAAAGGACATCACATGCTGGCAAGGACATGGAGCAAGGGGAACACTCCTATACTCCTGGTCGGAGAGCAAACTAGTACAACCACTCTAGAAATCAATTTGACAGTTTCTCAGAAGGCACGAATAATTCTACTTCAAGACTCAGCTATACCACTCCTGGGCATATACCCAAAAGATGCTCCACAATCCCACAAAGATGCTTATTCAACTGAATTTATAGCAGCTTTATTCATAATAGCCAGAAACTGGGAATGAGCTAAGTGTCCCTCAACTGATGAACGGGTAAAGAAAATGTGGTTTGTTTACACAATGGTACTATTCAACTGTGAAAAACAAGGACATCATGAATTTCGAAGGCAAATAGATGGAACTAAAAAATATCATCCTGAGTGAGGTAACCCAGACCTAAAGGGACCTGCATGGTTTGTACTCACCTATAGGTGGATATTAGCTATAAAGTACCAGGATAACCATGTTATAATCAATAGAACCACCAAAGCCAAATAGCAAGGAGGTCCCAAAGGATGATGGTTGAATCTTTCTCAGAAGTGGAAACAAAATAGATATCAGAGATGATGGAGGGAGGGAACTAGATAGAAGAGGAGATGGAGAAGGGAGTAGGGCATTGGGAGGTGAAGATCATATGTAGGGAGAGCAGGAGAGAGAAAGGGGATTTGGGGGGCAATGTTTAGGACCCATCAAAGACTTGGGATGTGAGGAGGCCTCAAAGGATCTATAGGAGCAACTCTATCAGTGGGGATATGGATTCTGAAGTATACACTACCTGTAGACATGTAGGACTCCCAGTGAACGAATATGGGCACCAGCCCACTCAAAACCTTTGATCCAAAGTGTGTCCTCCTTACAATATGTGCAGGGACAAAATTGGAACAAACTGAGAGAATGAATGGTTAACCAATGGCTAGACTAAGTTGAGACACATCCCACAGGCAAGAACCAGTCCCTGACATAATTAATGATTTTCTGTCATGCTTGCAAACAGGAACCTAGCACAAGTGTCCTCTGAGAGGTTCTACCCAGCAGCCAATGGAAAGAGATGCAGAGACCCACACCCAAACTTTACATGGAGCTTAGTGAGTCTTAAGGAAGAGTTGGGTGGATTAAGGAACCTGAAAGAGGACAGGAACTCCACAGGAAGACCAAGAGAGTCAACTAACCTGGGCTCTTGGAGGTTCCCAGAGACTGAACCACTAAGCAAATATTAAGCAAAGGCCACACCTTACCCCCACGCCCTGCACATATGTAGCAGAGGAACAGCTTGGTCATCATGCAGGTCTCCCAACAACTGGAACAGGGGCTGTCCCAGAGTCTGTTGCCTGCCTGCCCGTGGATCCCCTAAATGGATTACCTTGTCTGGCCTCAGTGGAAAAGGATTCTCAGTGCTATGACTTGATAGGAAAGCGAGGTGGTAGTTGGGGGGACTTCCCGAAAGAGGCAAGAACTTGTATGTGGGGCTACTGAGAGGAGATGAAAGGCTTATTTTGGGTTGTAAAATGAATAAATAAATAAACTGAAAGAAAAGAAAACAAAAGCAAATCCACCTATATGTTTAACCTGCCTGTGGATCTGTCCAACAGTTTTGTCCTTCTCCAATACTGGTTATACTTGCAAATAGGTCAACAGCAAACAGGCCTTTTCTAAGGGTTCACATAAACCAATCCATAAGCACCTCCCTCTTGACAAATAAATATTGTCTTTATTTTCTTTTATATTATCCCAGTGCTTGGCCAGTATACTTGTTGAAACATTGTCCCTTCAAACGCAGAGTTACGTCCACATGTGATATATAGAGAACCTGCAAAGACAGGAGGCTTTCGTGCCAGGTGACACAGATAATCCATCTAACAGAAGGAGCATCAAAGGCTGAAAGAGATCTACATTGCATTTCTCCAAGCGTCCAGAAGGTAAAGTGGGGTTTGCGCTCTTCAACAAAGTCCTCAGTGACACTTGCACCTCACACCTGGGGCTCACCCGGCTAAGTGGGCCAGCCGACTAAGGCAATTATCCGGGTGACGCATGGAAAGAAGCCATTTTTAGCTGAAATATCTAAGCAGCTCAAGCTAAAGTAGGTTGTTACCTGGGTCACTCAGGCAAAAACAGATTGTTTTCTTTAAATGCTCTTGGTGAGGGAGGAGAGGACAGGGAGTAGGGCCCAACTGAACCAAAAGCTAAGCAATAAGAAATCTCAAAATACTGCCACAGCTTCTGACATGAAAAAGCCAGCTTCATGAGCTACTGAGCAGAGAAAGGGATCCATTTTCTTAATCCACTGTATATACAGAGACATGGTCTTAATTTGAAATATGAGCCTTTGATGATAAGTTATCATCTCCATGACATGGAACCTATCTCTGACACTTCTAAATTGGCTAAAAACAAAACAAAACAAAACAAACAAACAAACAAAAAAAAAAAAACTGAGGTTGTTGGCCTTGGGTAAAATCTACTGCTATTCCTCTGCTAAAAGAACAGAAATAAAAATGACACCCAATGGTATATCACTATCCCCACAGATCAGTACCTCCATCCACACTCACCAGAGAAGCTTCGTCTTGCTATGGGAATTAATGGGACTTAATTCAGACTCAAAGCCAGAAAATTTTCGGAAAGTGAGAGACTTGGTCACACCAGGATCTCAGGGCCCTAGAGGCAGCTTGACTCCCAGGAGCTCTGACACACCCAGGATCTCAGGCTCACAGGATCCCAGAAAAACAGGATCCCAGAGACAGCTGAACTCTTAGAAGTTCTGACACAACAAGGATCACAGGAAGGACAGACTCCAGTCAGATATAGCCAGGGCAGGCAGCACTAGAGATAATCAGAAGGTGGGATGCAAGCATAAGAACATAAGCAACAGAAACCAAGGTTACTTGGCATCATCAGAACCCAATTCTTCCACTATAGCAAGTCCTGGATACACCATCACACAAGAAAAGCAAGACTTGGATCTAAAAATCACCTCTCATGACAATTCCTTCCTTTAAGAAGGACACAAAATTTAAAAAATTAAAGCTAAATGAAAGGTATTATCTTTTACTATCAAGGATGCATGGGGAGAAAAGAAATTGACACTAGTAATCCTGACAGTCCAAATTATGAGAAGTGCCTCATGGGTTTCCAGTTATTTAATAAAAGGTACTAGAATAAAATTTCTAGTCTTTGTGAATATACACAAAGAAGGCCAGTATTGTTTTTATTGACTATGGTACCATTTCCTGATTTTTACACTTGATCACATGAGCTTATTTTATACTCTGTCTAAAGAGTAATTGATGTCATTGTGAGAGCTCAGTATGGGCAGAGAACATCTCTGTCCTAAGTCTTCCCTTTTTGTGGGAAATCTGCTTATCTGTACATCCATGCTATTTTCTGCCTATATCAGGAACACATTCCTTGTTTTATCTCCATATACTATTGCTATACAGACCCTATATAGACCCTAGAAGGACACCTGTGATTATGAACCTGTGATTTTTCTAGGCTACAACACACCTAGCTTCAGTGAAAGGAACCACAGAATGATGCAATAAAGAAATGGAGGATGGACGAGATGCCTCAAGTAGTAAGGATGCTTAATCAAAGTGCTAGGATGTCTTTTGAACACTGATTAGTTCAATTGTTACTTGGTGGCTCATAGTAAAGACTGCCACCTACATGTTATAGTTTTTGCATCTATTAGCAAACCAACTTGGGAATTTTTCTAACTTCTCTGAATCTTCAGTACCCCTATCCGCAATGGCACTGTCAGTTTGAATGCTGCTGTCAGAAGCCATCTAGGAAAGGCTAAAGGCATGCAAGTTTCTTTTTATAGGGATGATCCACCATTTTTCCTGGCCTTCAGTGGGTCAGCTCTGAGGTAAGGTCCCAAGAGTGTTCATGCCAGGATTGCTTCTTGCTACTGATGTCTTTCCTCTCACTGATATGCAATTCCTGGGCATTGGCCCACCCTATTGGTCAGATTTTCTGCAGATAAATAAAAGATTTACTCTCATATAGTAAATCTGTGTAGCCAAATTAATGATTTCATAATTCCTAATAATGACATTGTAGAATTCCTAATTTATACAAGTAATTTTGTGCCCTCTACAATAGGAAAGCTACAAAGAGAGTGTCAAGAGCTAACTGCACTAGAATAAGAAAACAGGCTTGGAAACAAGTTGATGATCAGGGAGAACATTCTTTCTAGGCTAGGAACAAGGCCACTATCTGGTAACTAAAGGTCAAAAACTAGAAATGGACAATTTATTGTAGGCACAAGAAGAGAAAATAAAATATTGACTGATCTATTAAATAATTCAAAATTTATGAGACACAAGGCAGATGATTTGTCTCGACAAAACCATGCTAAGAATTACTGTTTCAAACTTATAATGAACTTATGGAGGTAACAGTGAATGGGTGTTTAATCAGGTACTAGTCTTAATGGGAAGACATATAAACATTTCTGCTGTAATTCTTTGTCATTGTATGACATGAGCTATTGTCTTCAACCTGTTATGAACTTATGGAATGTAAAGGTGTTTGGAAAACCATGTGATGAGTTATCCTGAGAGAGTGTAAGAACTAAGAACCAAAAATAAATGGTTCAGTTTTCTTCAGCTTCATCCAGAATGAGTATTTTCTACATACGTAAACTTTTTCTTTTACTTCTTCATTCTTTCTCTTCCTTTTTTTTTTTTTTCTATTCTCTCTGGTTTGTGAAGAGTTAACAAATTCCAAGCCTCTTGCCTGGCCAGTGAAGGTTCCTTGAGCTAAAAGAAAAGATCCCTAGCAATTAATTTTTTCCTTAATTCCTGCAGGTGCCAGCAAGAATTAATTACTAAAAGCCAACAATGGCTTTTGACCTTAAAAAAGCAAATATTTATAAACAGAAAGAATTATCAAAGATAAAAACATATTTCGCCCTTGGCCACTGATTCCATACCCCATCCCTGTCTTTCCCAGGAGATCCTGTGATGCAGTGACTGGCTGTTGGTATGCTGCTTTCCACAGACTCTGAGATTACACGAGTTAATGTCTGCAAAGCAGTTAGAACAGGGGTATACTAGAATTTTAGTGCCTCAGTCGCTCTTCATCAGCTTCTTCCTATCAGTGGTCCTGCTGGTTGCTTTTCATGAGCACCAGAATCATGCAATCTTCCCCTGAGCTCCAGAGAACGATTGGGAAGCAGCGAGGACAAGCAAGGCTCACAAGGTAAAGGCCCTCGCCTACTGACCTGAATTTAATCTCTGATACCCAGAGGATAGGAAAAGAAAACTGACTCCCCTAGGTTGTCATCTGAGCTCCACATTAACATCACAGTACATGTGTGCCTAAGTGTAAGGGTGCACAACCATACACACACACACACACATAACCATGCACACACATATACACACAATCACACACAACCATACACACACACAATCACACACAACCACACACACACACACACACAAAACCATACACATACGCGCACACACACACACACACACACACACACACACACAAGCTTAGTCAGCTACGGAATATATGTAATAAAAATGTGGCGTAATCATTTTTACCTCTTGTTTATAACTCTAAATTAACTCATGGCTTGATTGCTATTTTCTAAGCTATTTAACCAGGAGTAATATGCAGAAAAACGTGGGATGAGATTTATTCCATGTACAAGCCCCTTTTTATTTGTTTGGTATGAATGAATGTATGAATATGTATAGCTGGACTTAGGAAGACTCAGAGATTAAGGATGTAAGGACTGAGTCTTCTTCAAAGAAAGAAGGGGATGTGAGTTGTACTGAACAACTAATTCATAAACTGGGGATTTGTATTCAGATTTTCAGGACGAAACAATATGAGGAACAATGGGCTGGAAAAAAAGAGGAGAAGGAGAGAGAAAGTCTAACTAGTATGTCAGAGAAGGAGACTTTTGACACTCAAATATAGAAGCTATATCAAATATGGCTATTTCTTAAAATAGAGGAGAGATGTATGGTTGTCTAAAGCATCAGTGTACCTGAAATATGAGACAATATTTTATAGTAAGTTCCTTCTAGGAAAGTTGAGTTTGTAGTTTACTATCAGCTGAAACAACAAATTCTAGCAAGCCCACCGTGTAGTTAACAGTCTGGAGTGTTTGGTTTTTATTCTAATGTGAAACCCTTTGCATGCAATCACTTTATCCAGTGTAATCGTTTCCCATCTGTGCTGGGCTGAGTTAGACCTCCGGTATCAGCCTGAGCCTTTAGACATTGCATTTCTCCTTTAAACATGAAAAGTCTGTGCTCCGTATTTCTGCTTTTGTGTGATCTTGTGCCAAGGTGATTTGAAACTCACCTGACTTACAACTCCGGTGGAGGTCATCTTTTTTTTTTTCTTTCTTTCTTTAAGAGTTATCTAATTGCATTATTGTTATTTGGCGTTCGGCCAAAGAGAAAAAAACGTGACCCTCCGCTTCCAACACCTCTCCAGCAGAGAGCTGAACCGAGTAGATGTGCTTCTTGTAACTGTTTACCCTCTAGAGTGCATGAATGCAAGGGAAATGTGCTCCTTCTGTTGCCTTAAGATTATCTTCTTTACTATCAGCCAAAGAAATTAGAGAAAACTCTCCCCCACGTCCCCTAACATCACTCTTTTAGGTAGTTATGACATCACAACGGCAACATTGCTGTGGTTACACAGCTGATTAACGCCACAGACATTTGAAAATCAATCCAGAAGTTGTCCACGTTGTTTGACTTTCTGAATACTCTCAAAGCTAGCAGGAAATAATAAGTTTGTTTTTATTTTAATGTTTCCCTGTCCAGTCATAGATTTACTACTGAAATGAGAATACCCAGAATGTATTATACACAGGTATGAGTTTATCAATAGATTAATGAATTTATCAATAGATTAATGTAATAAAAGTAAAAGAAATAATGGTGTGAAATGTAAATTGAAACTGATCCAAATTGTACCTACTAGTTATTAGTAGTCTAAGACTCTGAACATTAAAAAACTGTACTTGTGGTATACCGGCTGATATAATCAAGTTAGAATAAACTGCTTGAAAAAAGTTCAACTCCAGTGTCCCACAAATGTTTGTTGTAAGACTCTGAGGAGCCTTAGCTACAGGGGGACCCTCTGAGTGAACCATACGGAGCTGGGGATTGATGCAAAAGCAAGAGAAATTTATTGTTCTGCGCACTGTGTCATCCTGCTCCCAAAGGAGTGGTGGCGACCCCAGGGTGGCCTGTTCGAGTTTTTATACAGTTTTCAGGGGCTGGAATAGAGCATCGGCAACTAGGCACAATATGATTGGCGGAACAGTGCCAGTGACCCCTTTAAGCTGATTGGTCTTTAAGGAATGAGGTAGGAGGGGCTTCTCATACCTGCAGGCAGTCAGAGATCAAAGTCGCTGGTTTTCTGAGGAATGTAATCAGTCTCTCCCTCCCCACCTACATGCTCCACCCACCTCTTCCTTCTGGGAGGGGAGGGGTCTTCATGTTCTGGGGCCTGGTGGAATTTCTTAACAGTCTTAGTTAGCTGACCTCTTCACTGTCAACTAAGAACTGAAACTACTCACAATTGCCCAAGTTGTAGGGAGCATCACATACAAGGTCTACTAACACCTCTGTTTCTAGGAAGCACATACACTTTGACTGAATTCTCCCAAAGAGCTAAACCCATTCCTTTCCCAGGTACATTGCACGGACATGTGATTTTACTCCAATAATCTTAATATTCACTTTCCTATTACAGAGGCTCTCAAAAATATGATACTTATCCTTCATAACCTACATTAATAATCACAATCCATTTTGTAATGCTGTCTGACTTTACCTTTTGATTCAGATTTTAATGAGACTGCACATTTTATCTTTTAAGAAAGGAATTATTATATACATATATGAATTATCAATAGATTAATGAATGTATCAATAGATTAATGTAATAAAATTAAAAGCAAATCCCTAATCAAATTCTAATGCATTTCTGTCTTTCACTCTTTTTAGCTGTTTGGAGTTCACATATTCAATTCTCATGTCCCCCAAATGCTGTTGGCTAGTAGCTAAAACTACTCTGCCATTTGTCCAGAAAGCATGAGTGACAAATAAAAGGCCTGCTTTCTCCCCTTCTATATTTTTAAGAGGCAAAAATAACTGACCACAGCAGAGCTGCCCACTGCAAGCAACACAATGTATTCTGGAAGTTTCAATAGGGAAGAACTTGCCGTCTCGGTAATATAGGTGGAAGTCACACAAATTACGTCCTGACAATCCAAGTTGACCAGAACATCGTGACCAGCCAAGCCTTTCTCCTTACACACTACATATCCCCACCCAACTGTCTACTACACAATGCTGCTCTCCACATGTGGTTAGCACTAAAATAGAGAGCTAGACTAGTCATTTCTCGTGAGATGTTTTTAAACAGCCTGCACAGTAATAAAATAACTCTAAAACTAGACTGTCCTGACATTTAAGGAACAAAATCCTTTCAAATAAATAGGTAGGATTGAGAGACTGTTTCCAAGTGTCCAAAGAGCTGTGTTGATGCTGGTTTCCTTCAAGCTGCCCTGTGATCAAATAAAGTCAATTGCACAAGTGTCCTTCTGGCTTCAGAGAGGGTTAGCTCACGGAGCAGCAAAGTTTACACAGGATCATTTGCCAGAATGTGAGCATGGATTTGGTTCCACTTCCCTTAAAAAAGAAAAGAATGAAAGTCTCTTCAAACTGAAGTTTCAGCTAAACTTCAACCAATGGACTAAACTTTTGTTACACAATTTGATTTGAAATTAATTGACTTGAACATTGCATATCCACTTTCCTGAATATTTCTGTCTATCTCTGTCTGTCTGTCTGTCTGTCTGTCTGTCTCTGTCTATCTGTCTGTCTGTCTGTCTGTCTGTCTGTCTCTCTCTCTCTCTCTCTCTCTCTCTCTCTCTCTCTCTCACACNTCTCTCTCTCTCTCTCTCTCTCTCTCTCTCTCTCTCTCACACACACACACACACACACACCACTTTGATACCTGTATAGCTCTTATTTTAAGAGGCATTTCATCTTTCCTTCTTTCTCCTCTTTGACACATTTTCCTTGTAACATTTTTTCATTATTCAGAATAATGGATTTAATTATGACATTTTTAGTCATTTGTAGCATTTTACCTCATTCTTCTTTAGCTACTCACTGCCTCCCTCTTTCCCCTCTACACTTCTTACTATCTGGCTCCATTTCTCGCCCCAACTCTGGCCCCAATCCTACACCCCACACAACCCTGGCTTACCTCCGGTGATTGCTTTTACTTTAATAACAATTAATGGTATGCTTTTGCCTTGGAAGGCACGTGTTTAATGGCATGGATCGTATTTAATGTATCTTTATATTTCAATATCTAATTCTGTTCATCAGCTGTTAGTCGATTAAAGAATGAATTAAAATGTTTCATGAGAGGCTTAATTTGGAATCTCGAAATGACTAAAAGTCACTCTCTAACAAGTTAAGATGATAGGACTCTTTCGTATGACCTTTGGACTGTTGTCCTGATCGTGGACTGAGCTTTCAACTGCTCTTTCCAGCAGTTGTCCCCATGCCACCAATTCTCCAGTTTCATCATTTGAAGCCCTCTGTCCACTGAGATTCTTCTTGCTCAGTCCTTCACCATCCACTAGTATCTGGTGCCCAATCACTGGAGCATGGTGTGGCTTTTCTTTCCCGTTGCTTCCACCCATCATCTTAGGGACTTTCACTGCCAACTTACCAAGTCTTTGATCCCTTCTGTCTCTCTGTCTCTTATCCAAGCACTGGCATCTTGATTCTCTGGTTGACTTTCTTGTGACTGGCTCTTTTCCCATGCATGGAGATGTGGATGGATAAAAGCAGAATTAGACTAAGGGTAAGAATTGTCTGTGAGCTGTGTGACAACAAAAGTTGGGTCACTCGTGCTTGCCAGCAAAGACCAGGGAAGTAAGGTAAGTGTAAAACATCAAGAAAAATGGATGAGATTAGTCTGACAAATATATTAAATGTTATAATATATATAAATATATACAAATGTTAAATATATATTAAATGTTATAATTGAAGTAATCAAGGTGTGCATCGTTCTCCTAGTTGACTACCAGTTGCTCACTTCTCACATTCCATTCATACCTACATCCCAGGCTGTTGTTGTTGTTGTTGTTGTTGTTGTTGTTGTTAGATATTTTCTTTATTTACATTTCAAATGTTATCCCATTTCCTGGTTTCTCCTCTGAAAACCCCCTATCCCATCCCCCTCCCCCTCCTCACCAACCCACCCACTCCTGCTTCCCTGTCCTGTAATTCCCCTATACTGGGACATCCCAGGCTTTTAACATAGCCCTAAGGCTCCCCATCCCTTCCTTGATATTTTGTGGTGAAGAATAGAAAGATCCAGGAAAAGAATCATCGCCTCAGGCTAGAGCTGGGAAAATGAGATACACCTGGACCAGCTTATCTTAAGAGCTGGAGTGACAGCAGAATGTGATGGAATGAGAAATAGAAAACTATAGCAGGCTACAAAAGAACTGCATGGGGAGGAAGACAGAACTGAAAACTCGATGAGCCTTCTGCATGGGTTTCATGGAAAGCCAATGGAGTGTGTGTGTGTGTGTCTGTGTGTGTGTGTGTGTGTGTGTGTGTGTGTGTGTGTGTCCCTGAGTCTTATGTTTTACTTGGGGAGCCAGTCACATAGTTGACAGAAGCAGTTGAATGATCTGAAATATAGTGTTCAGGTTTCATATCAGACTGAAGACTAGACTATTTCAGGTCATTGGTTTAACTTGCTCTGTGGAGTAACATGAGCCAGATCTCCTGTGAACAGAGAGCAGAGAGGTCATTGAACCAAGCTGGGTAGCTGTGCAATCCCACTGCTGCTAGCCTGTAGAGTTCCAGTCCCTCACCTAGATCAACCCAACCATCTGGTTCTATGGGCTTGCTCCCAAGCTACCAAATGCAGTTGGAGAGAATTGGCTCTAACCTAGACTTAGGAATTTCAAGTTCAGCTGGATGGTCTGTGCCATTCAGCAATTCTTTTACTTATCCATGATTGGTTCCCTTTTTTATTTCCTACAGCAGCTGTGCCAACACTTTATCTCTGTTTGTGTTTGCTTGTTTGTTCGTTTGTTTTAGGATTCTCACCCATGCATGTCTGTGTTCTACAACCATGTACTAAAAACTTAGAATATACAACGGGGATCATTAAAAAATAAAAATAATTACAAGTTCTTTAAACCACTTCTCATTTAAAAGGTGGAATTCATTGCCCTTCCTTTGAACCTGATCTGGGGATTATGATCTCTTTGAGCCAATAAAATGCATCAAAAATAAGATTTGCACCACTTTCAAGCAAGGTTTTTGGGAATTCCAACAGTTTCTTCTTACCCTATTGGAGCCCCAGGACACAATGTTCTGAAAGCTTTGACTTATATGTCTTGCCAATGGATAATAGAAAACATGGATGGAGCTAGTGGTCAACTTAGCCATCATAGCTGAGACCAGACAGCTACTGCCTGAATACAGCCAGCTGACCATGCCTAGACAAAATAAAGTGCCCATCCCAGATTTCAGTATCACTGGATCAAATGCACAAGCCTTGTATCTGAGCTGTGACTTGCTCTTCTGAATCATTGTATGTGAATTCCTGGATTTATGTACCAATCCACCTAACTTCTGCTATGACCAAAAAACAAGATCTCAGTGGCTTTATACAATGCTGGCTTAGTACTTTGTCTTTTAAGTCCAATCAGCTGCTTCTTAGCTTTCTGAGACTGCGGCATTCTTTAAGACCCAGAGGAAATCAACCAGAGATAGGTCTAACCTCAAGCATTCGTTTCCTGTACTTCTGGAATGAGGATGCCACGTAACAGCTATGCTACATCCATGGTCCTCCCCATCCTCCCCATCATGGACTACAGCACCTCAAACTGTGAGCCAAATAAAGCCATCCTTCCTGAATCACCCCTTGTGTGGTATTTGGCCAGAGAAGACAGTCACATAACAAATGTAGAAAATTGCTTCTGCTTGTGGATGCTGCTGTTGTAACTAAAGCAGACAGAAGATAATACTTGTTCTCATATATACTGCTAAGAATTCAAATAACCATGTCTAAATGCAAGGATGCTTTGAAGGTAGTCTACGTGCCCAGGAGGACAGGAGAATTAGTGTTAATGAATACCAAGGGATTTGCCATGACCCACTCTTCTCCTTACCAAGTGGACTGTTGTCTCTTTTCCAGTTTTCCTTTTGGTGAACACAGCTCTGAAGATCATTCAGCACAGAGTCTAATATTGCTGGCTTATGTGTAGTTTACACTATTGGGTCAGCAATTTACATAATGGAAAACAATCCTCAAAAAAAAATGTGTGTGTGGGGGGGGTAATGCTGAAATACAAGCTCATCTTAGAAGAAAATCAAAGGTCAGCCTGGGTCATTTAGAGAGAATCTATCTCAAAATAGAAAGTAAAAGGAAGACGAAGACAGCATCTCAATGATAGAGCACAAGGTCCTTGACAAAACCCTAGTACAGAAACATAGTCGATTAAATTAATGACCAAATCCAATAGAAGAGAAAGTAATATTGCAAGGTTAAAATTTACCCTCTCCCCCACCAAAAAAAGTTAAGGTTCTGGGATCTACTTGGCAGCACGTCAGTTTGGTTAGACAACTTTCCATTTTCAAGGAATTAGAGAATATATATATGTGTGTGTGTGTGTGCGCGCACACTTATAGATATAAATGTGAATATCTTCTAAAGGAATTGGACACTATATAACTAAATGCCTACTACAATTCTACCAAAGAATTTAAGAGTTCAAATATATCCCCAGGTTTATACTAGAGATTTATTTTAGATTTCAACACAATTTGCACCCCATACACACACACACACACACACACACACACACACACGGGCATGTGGCAGGGTGGGTGGGTAGCTTAAGAAAGAGTCTATAAATCATGTTCAAGCCTAACTCCTAAACAGTAATGAAAATCTTCCCGTGCCTGAGTCCCTCAGATGCAGAAGTCACTTTTTTCTTGGTGATTTAATCGCTTCCTCCCATTTAATTGCTTTGAGGATGAACTGTGGGCAAATGTATTCCAATAATAGTCCAATCTATGAAGAACAGGAAGCATTTCCCACAGTCCCAAGGGAAATTTAGCACTTGCAACTGTAACTCTGCATAACAGTTCTCATGTTTCTTTTAGCCCTTAAGCCATGTGTGTCATGATGCCTGGTTTGAGTGTTAAAAAAACAAACAAACAAAAAAGTCACAGGTTTCACTGTTTATATGCAGCCATTTGTACACAATTTCTGGCAGGAGTAAAGATGACTTTTCTTAATCCAGGCCATACAGGAAGCTATTTCTTTCCAAATCAAGCCATTAATGCTTAAACAAGCAAACACTGCAGCCAAGAGTAAAATCAATTTGCAAAAAGCAAAGGCTTTTTTCCAAACACTCCGGCAGTCGCTGGGGAAGACGCTTTTACAAATCCAGTGCCGAAGAGAGTATTAGAGCATTAGGTTCGGTTGATCCTATTTTTCTAGTTGGATTTATTTTATTTGAGCGTCAAGGTGATTAATAGTATTGAATGCTATCGGGAATGTTTCGCCTCAATGAGAAATCCCCTCTCTGCCAAATAACAAGTGAAGAAATCCATCCGTGGCCAGTGACCTTCATGTGACCTCTTCGGCAAGTGTGTCTGGGAATCTTCCAATGACTGAATACGCTCTGACAGCCATTTCCAACCTTTGCTGCACATTAGAACAACCCGGGGAGCCTTTAAAAATGCTAGTGCTCAGGCTGCACCTATCGCAATTAAATCCCAGTGTCTATGGACTGAGTGCCAAGCATCAAAGCTCTACAGTGTTCCCCAGATGTTTGGAATATGCAGCAGAAGCTGGGAGCAGCCTCTGCTCAGTCACATCTCTGACTCTTGATGCTTCAGGGTGATAAAGTCCTAGGAGAAAGAGTAAAAGAGAAATTCTTTCTCTGTCATCCAGAAAATCCTGGACTTATATTTATTAAAATAGAGGGAAATACATACATCTAGACTTCTAGAAGAGTTTATGACTTTTGATCTACATATTATAACTTGTAAACCTGTTTTAAGTAGATAAAAATATAGACACAAAGGCACAATGATATCTGTAGTAGTATCAAACTTTAAGAGTTAAACATGTCATTTTGCTACAGCTTAGTAAATTAAGAAATAATTTACAATTAAACACAAGCTTCTTATTTTTAATTACATAAGAAGTTCTCCTGAGATAATATTGTTAAACACCAAAATATGTATATGTACTCCTTGATATACATTGGCATATGTAGAATATACTTTATGCATATGTGAGAGTTGAATTATATGCATGGACAGAACATGAAAGTAGCTCAATGCAAAAGGAGAGACCAATAAGGTCACATTTCAAAGGAGAATCGATGTCTATACTGAACAGAGTAGTGGGTCATACATCAATGAGAGAATTGTCTCCTCATCCCATACTGTTTTCAGCAGACTGTATGTACTATCAATTTAAAAGTGTAGTTAAGACAATCCAGAAAATCATGTGCATGTATGTTCAAAGAGTAAAAGCTCTGTAAAGCATAAATGAATACTTCCACTTGTTCAATACATTTCTTTTGTTTGTTGCACATTTTTCAACATTTGATGACTAAGTATTCATTACTTCCTTATGAAAAAAAATTTTTTTAAAAAAATGTTAGACCTATAAATAGATTCTTCTAGGCTAGGGAGACAGTTTGGTGTGGGACAGCACTTGGTTTTTGAGTCTGGGAACCTGAATTTGGATCCCCCAACCCTGTGTTGAAAGGTGGATGTTTCTGTTCATTCATGAAGTCCCAGCACTGGGTTGCGGGGAAACAGGAAGACCATGATATCTTACTTGTGCAGGGATGCACATACCTGCACACTCATGTGAATGCAATTGTCAAAATATCAAACTCCTGGCACCTAGCACAGGCTCTGTGAGCCTTTGTCAGTTACTAAATATAAGTATTATGTTTATGAGGAAAAGCTTTAACAGTGTTGAAGAAGAGAAGAATAAAAATTCAGTGGACATTCCAGGGATTAAGTAGATCCAAACTTACACATACCAGATCATTTTTAGTAAACTAGAATTTCTAAAAACCTTGATTACCTAGTTCTGCTTACCTAGTGATACAAATTATCTGATATTTTAAAAAGCTGACACATTTAAAATAAGTATTCCATTGGTCTAATCCTTTCTTTAAATAAACAACCAGAAAGCTTGGGTGGGTTCCCATCAATGGCATGACTTATTCATTTACACAGTAGTTCAATACAGGAGTGAAAGGTAATTCAAAGTCGTGAACACCTTCTGTTGGAATTGGTCAAAAGACCATAGGACCACAGAGACTGCCTCCATCACTGCAAAACGCATGAGGATTTTTGTTGATCCAACATGTTGGGGATCCCCTCTCAGCACACAGGCCAGAGGAGAGACCCAGAACAAAAAAAGAACACACTTTTTATACCTTTGTAAGGGGCAGCTTTGAGCAACAGGGTTCTCATTGGTGTAGCAAGTAACTCTTTCAGGCATTGGTTGGTTTGTATAGTGACTAAGTAACCCTTCGGCCTAGTCCCTCACTCTGCTTGCCCCCCATGGTGGGTTATTATGATTTGGTTAGCAAAGTAATAGTACATTAACATCACAGCTATTAAAGTCAGGGGAATTCTCACAACAAGGTCAGGGTGGTCTGTGGTCTTTGTCAGAATTCAGTATGGGGCAGGTAGGGGGATTTCTCTGGGAGCTGCTATCTTGTTATGGTTATTTCTCTGAGCACAGCTGATATTGTTTTTGGCAGCTTGTAGGCTATCATTTTGATAGCTAAATCTATGTTTTTACATTTGTTTAGTCAGCCAGCTTCCTTATCTGGCTCTGCACTTGGTCTGCTAGTACGGTTTGGAAAGTCCTTTTCGAAGGGGGAAGGTACTAGGTGGTCTTGAATTCATTTTGGATATTACACATCCATCTGAGGTCCATGTCATCTGTTTGGACCAGAGAGTCTTTTCCAAAATAATGTTGAACAAGAAAGCAAACAATGTTCATGGATGGAGCGAGGACCCAGCAGTTGCTTGGGTTGCCTGCTCCTGTCTATCACTACCACTATCCCTATACCACATGTGTTCAAATCCAAAAATCTTAACATGACATAAGTAAGAGATAGAAATACTAGGAGATTCCTAGATCATAGGTGTGGAACTGTATTAGATGACAATAGTGCCCTGTTAGAAGAGAACCATGTGTGTGAGGAGAAAGCCATCTACTAACAAGGAGTAAGGGTGGACCTAGATCATGAACTCCACAATCTCTAAAAATAACAGCATCACATTTCAAATGTTTAAAATCTACCCAGTCTCGAATCCAGCAGCAGTCCTAGTGACCCAAGACACATTCCAGCAACAAGGAGAAGTAGTCTCTACCTGGATGTACCTCCAGGCTAAGCAGTCTGACTTTGAAACAGTGCCATCTTACAGGAATAAGACATGGATCTTAGAAAGTAAGCTAACTACCTTTGCTCTGTGATATTTGTAATAGGAGTATGGTCCCTTCAAAGATTACTTCTAAATGGCTCAACCAATCATACTTCTAGATTTCCCAGTTTTAACTCGGTCTTATCCCTGTTTTGTACATGAAGTTTGTATGAGTGCTTTCAGGTTCTTCGAGTTATAATGTCAAGTCACTGACATTTCCATATGTCTGTGCATGTGTATACAAATTTGTATATATATAACATTATATATATGTATAATATTAAAATTATATAATATATTATTATATAATTGTATACATATTTATATTTTTACATATATATATATATATATATATATATATATATATATATATTCTTTCTCAAAACAGAGTTGTGAAATAGCAAGAACATTCTCAGTTATTTTGATTTTAGAGAACTGTCTTGCTTTTCATCCTTACCCTCAATCTAGGATCATGGAGAACCTTCTATTTTATTCTGTGTTCCATAAACTCAAAATGAATGGTCATGATACATTCAAATTGTAATGCTAGTCACTGTCTTCTAAGGGCTTGATCCATCTCTGTTTACCTCAGGTGGACATCATCTCTGGTATTGATTCTCCTTGCTCTCTAGTCACATTATAGCACCTTCTTGTCAGGTTTTTTAAAAAAATTTAATGAACTCAAAATTTGTTCCTCCATTGTCAGGTTTTCTCCCACCACCATTTGTGGAAGACTTTCTCCTCCTCCTTATCTCCTTTATAGCAGATTTATATATCACCTAGCTTCTTCATTATGCTTGACTAATTTTTTTGTCAGAAAAAAAAATGTGCTTACAGGGGGTCTGGAGTCACATCTCAGTAGTTACAAACATTTGTTAATCTTCTAGGGATCCTGAGTTCAGTTTCCAGAACCCGCAATGTAGCTCACAGGAGCCTCTAACTCCAGCCCTGGGAGGTTCAATGTCCTATTCTGCACCCCATGAACACCCACATGCAAGTGACATACACTCACACAAACACATAAATGAAAGTAAAATCAAGTTTTTTTTTTAAAAAAAGATCTGTTAACAGACAATTTCCATAATTTCTAAGGTTCTGTAATCAGAATTGCACACAATGCTTTACAGAAATGTCATTTGAATAAAGCTAACTTGTATTTCCTCCATGTTAACAAAGACATCACATGCCTTGAAGATTCTCTTCCACTGGGGCTAAGGGACCTGAGTTTAAATTCCCAGAATTCAATTGAGAACATGGGTGAGTGTGGTGCTATGCACTTGCAATCTTAGCAATAGCAAAATGGGAAGGAGAAACAGGCAGATCTTTGGGTATTGTGGTCCAGCTAGCCTGGCCCATGTGGTAAACCTCCTGGCCAATAAGACAACCATCACTGGAGAACTGGAGATTGTCTTCTGATGTGTAACGTGCTCAAATCCTCAATACTCCAATTCTCTCTCTCTCTCTCTCTCTCTCTCTCTCTCTCTCTCTCTCTCTCACACACACACACACACACACACACACACACACACACATACACACATGGGAGGAGTGCAGGGGGTCCTCCATTAAAATATCAGTCATCCATACCTATAGAAATAGGCTTTATAATTTTTTGGTCTTCCCTAGTGAATCTTGTAAATGAAACACACTCTGTTACAAATCAGTCAATAAGCATATATACAGGCAGGGACCACTGCTGGGCGGGAGGTAGAAACGTATCTGGTCAGACCCATTACTGCTCTGGGAAGCACATGCCCTCATGAGGCTGAGTCACACATTATGACCAGTCTATTTTTACATCTTTTCTTTCATGGTCCGGATGAGTCTGGTATAACTCTATTACAATAATTTGAACACTATTGTTTAAGTCCATTACCATTCACTGTTGTTGAGATAAATGTTCTATGGTCGTATGGAAAATATCTAAAAATACTGTCCTTGAATGATAATCAAAAAATGTGAAGTCATTTTCTATTTCTGTAAGACAGACAACTTCTCTCTATCAGGAGACGCTAGTGAACAGCGGTGCCTAAGAAAAACAACACCTAGTACTTTCTTTGATCTATGTTCACCTTATATCTTTTTTTCTTTTGCCGGAGCTGGGAGAATTTCTCAGTAGTATATAGAAAGAGACAGGGACAGAGACAAGTCATTGTTGACCATGTGGCATAATCAAAGCTCTGATCCCGCCTAATGTAAATTTTCCACAAAGTTCATAGGCATTTTACCTCCAGTATGATGTCCACAGCCAAGATCAGGCTATAGTCCTCATTTGGTAAGATATTATTTAAAATTCAGTTTAGTTGACAAATACAGAGAAGTCACTTATGACACACTGCTAGAAAACCTGCCAGGTAAGGCAGCAGTGATGAAATGTAGAAAGTCCTTATAAAAAGAAAAATGTATTCTTTTAATATTGTCTTTTAATTTGTCTTATATTCCGGCTGCTGAACCTAACCAGGGGCACTACATGCTATGGGAGAGCTCTGCTGCTTATGTCATCCCATCTTAAAGCTCTGCTCTTTCAACAGCCACATTGTAGGATTAACTCCTGATGTGTAATGAATTGTCCTCCCTTTAACTTTAAAGAATCACCTTCAGGTTCAAGGTCTACTCCTTAGCATAAATGCCCCATCAGTCTTGACATCCTAGATGGTTCAGCTCAAGCTTGAAGCCTTCTTAGTCTTATTAGACAACTTTCCTTTACTTTTGTTTCAAATCATATGTAACCTCATCTATGCAACTGTGTGCAAGTTGCTACGGCGTCCATTCCCTTCTGTGGTTTGTGGAGTTTAGGTCTATGTATATTATTTGGTATTTTATTTCATCATCTTTTCCAATCTATTTATAAGAACTTCAACTATAGAAGTATCTGTTTTTCTAGCAGTAGACAACTGGTTTCTCATAATATTGGTTGATTACTTTTAAAACATAAAATCAGCTCTATGTTCACACACACATTGAACCATTGTTTTATAGATTAATTTGCTGGGTAGAGCATTTATTTTCAGGGACTGCTGTTTATTGCTGATAAATATAGCTTGCTGATTTAAGCTCTTTACCTGGCTCTATCCCTGCTGTGAGATCTTCTAAAGCAAGAAGCTTTAGAGTGACGCGGTCAGGTAACTGAATGCATCCAGCAAGCTCTTATTGCAAGCACCATGATCAGATAATAAAGCAACTGCTGTAACTCAAGGTCAAATGATCCTTAATCTAAAAACAATCTCTAAATGACATAAGAAGGGCTTTAACTTTAGCATCCACTGCATTTGAAGCTGTGTTTCATCTCTCTACAGAATAAAGTCAATAATATGAGAATCATAAACCAAACAGGGCTGCAAATCCTCTTAGGCTACCTGCTTGGAAAGCAGGTGAGTGGGCAAAAGCATTGTTTCCAAATGTCACAAATGCGAAGAACTGAGAAGACAGTTCATAGGTCAATCACTGTATGTGAGCAGTAGTCAATGTTATTTAATGAGGAATATGTTCTCCACTTATTTCCTGAATCTTGAATTGAGTGTTCCAGGAAACTAGCTTAGTAGAAAAGGCCAAAGATATGCAAGGTTAAAATTAGATGTAGCCATCATAATTTAAATCAGATCATTTGAACCTTTGTATCCAAAGAGAAGCTTCTTAGCTCCACCTAGACCTTTCATTACTGAGAATCTTAAACAAAAAATAATTCAATGCTCACATTTCTGTAATGGGTTTTATTTCCCTGAATACTAAGTACTTTATTGTAGCATGCGTTCCAACAATTAATGGAAGGAAGCAGTCATTTGAATGCCTTAAGAAAACAATGGAATTTCAACATCAATTCATTAGGGGCAAAGAATCTATGTAATAATACTTCTTAGACTTCGGTGTACACAGCATCAACTGGGAATCATGTAAAAAAAAAATGTAGCTTCCTGGTCATCATCTTTTGAAGCAGCCTTGGCATTTCTAAAACACATTCAAGTGTGCCAATTCTTAAGGTTCAATGAACAGTGTGTTGTTCATACAACACTTCTAAATGGGGGATGAAGATGAGGGAAGCTTGAAAATAGATTTTCTAATTTGCTTCTTCATGCTCCATTCTTATTGATATGCACAGACACACCAAACCTCTTTAGAAAAGAAGCTAGGGAATGTGTGGTTTATCCTTTTGAAATATAAAACACAATGCAAGTGCAAAATAATGACTGTTACACTTTTTTTCTAAGCTTTGTGTTAACGATGGGTTCACCATTGATTCACTCAAGGCCTGTGTCTACTCTTCTTACAGAGGCCAGTCAACAAATATAGAACCCCAAGACGACTGGGAAATCCTCAGTATAACAAATCGCAGCACTCGGGTTCCCTCAGCTTCAGAAGTAATGGAACGAAAACAGTGTTTTAAGTAGGGAATCCACTCAGAGTAATTTTTTTTTTTCTTTGTTGAGCTCAGGAATTAGCATATGTACTTAAAATGCTGACTCAGACTTTGGACAGGCCATTTGCTTTTCTGAGTTCAAACTACGTTAAAGCTTTTAATAAAACTCTGGGGGAAATTCCATTGCCATACAATGAAATTCCATTACGTACGGTTGGTTTTGGCTCCTGAGTTGGCAATAAAACATAGCAAGTGACGTTTCCTTTCATTTTGTTCCTGAGACTTGGCTACAACATTACTGTTTATGTGTTTCTCAAGGATAGTATTTCCACTTAAAAATATTTCTAATTATGTTCTTCAAGAAGTCCTAAATATAGGTACACTCTTATTGTTATTATGCCATTGTGTGTTAAAATTAAGTAATAGCAATTATCTTGGTTAACAGAATCCGTAAATATTTTGCACTTGCGGTGTTTAAAATACCAAGGAACTACCTTTGGCAGAAAAGTTTGGTTTTCCTCAAGTCCTGCATTAGGTTAAACGTGCAGTCATATTTCTGTGAGAACCAAAATCTCACCCATCAACAGTGTTTTAATATTTCTTAATTGTATAAAACATCTATAAAATTATAATGGGCTTTTGAAACAGAAGCTGTGGGAGCTTTGCATTAAATTTTATACTTTCAGTATCAGATATGTTTTATGTATCTATCTACTACCAAAGGCAAAAAAAAAAAAAAAATCATGGCAGAATTAGAACCAGATAAACAATTGACTCCATATCTTGATTCAAAGCTCGTGTCAGATAGACCTATGGCAACACTCCTCCGCCAGCTGCAGCTAGCTCCAGGTCTACTTCCTAGAATGGAGAGGCTTCAAAAGTTCCATATGGGCACTTGTGTAGATGTGAATAGGTTTGAACATGTGGTATGCTCAGTCAAACCGAAGACCCATCACAACTAAAACTGAGTTGTCCTCCCAAGAGACATTACAACTGGAAAGGAGTTTTAAAACTCCAACCTATGGGTCCACTTATTTTAAATATTACTCAATAGCACATATTCCCAATACAATGAGGGGAAAAAAAGATGTTTTGATTTTGCAATCATTGAAGCAAGCTTTGATCTATTTTAATAGAAAGAAGAATATGTTCATTGGATATATTTATACTTTATTTCCCAGTATCTTTTAAGGGATTTCAAAGCAAATGAATAGAGAACATAAGAGGCAGAAAAGCATAGGTAAGGCTAAGCATGAAAGCAATGGAGAATGTGTCTACTAATTTACAGCAGACAATAATTTAGGAGACAGTATACTATATCAGTTAGGTTCTTAACTTCTTGAATATTATTATACCAAATATAATTTAATGCTCAAATGAAAGTTCAATTCCATTCATAGACTTTTTTTACCTTGTCAAAAAAGATTCATAAAAAGTACTTTCCTTCTGAATGTACCATACTGTACAAAACAGTTATTATTTGGTAGATATAAAAGAACATATATCCCTTTGCAAACTCTGAAGTCATGGATAGCAGAATCATAAAGAGACCCTGGAAAGAGATAAAAGAGCATCAGATAGTATTATTGCTAGAAACTAGAGGAGGTAGCAGTTTGTAAACCATGCCTTCCAGATCAGTAGAAAGTGTTAACAATCTCTTTGTGTTATCGATCCCAAATCTAGCACAGGTAAAGGAATAAATGTTTGTATGTGATGAAAGTTTGTTTAGGTAGATTCCAGAAGTCGTAAACAGCTAAAGACAAAGCCCCAGAAACATATCACTAACAACTTTACCCTACAAGAAACAGAGAAATGACAGTAATTACTTCCCAGAAGTTAGTTTTGACCACTTATTAGTGCTGGTTGACAAGGTGAAAATGACAGAGTCCTTTGAGCCCAGAAGAGCAATCATAGTACCCTACAGTCTTTGAAAAGCAAAATTCTGTACATAAACAAACCTAGTAATGCCCTCCAGTCTAAATGCACACTTAAGAGGTTCACAGCAAACACAAGTATAGTCATTTGTACAGCCACTGCAAAAGCACAGAGCTCCAGGCTTTTAGTCACACAGACCCAGGGGTCTAACCATGGTAGATGTTGAACAGGTAGCTAAGAAATCATACCAGCTCTTATACAAGGATAAATAAAGTACAGATTTCTTTTACCTAGAAAATAAAATGTAGCAAAATTCAATCACAACAAATAAAAACATTGCTAACAAAACACTATAATTAATGAAAATCACCAAAGAAGGTAAAATGTTGGTTTCTGAAGATTTGTAAGTAACAATGGAAGGCTATGAGGACAGTAAAGCTTGCAGAAGGTAGGCAGGAAACAGCCTTTCACACATGTATTTAAAAGGCCACCTCAACCCTGCCCACCTCTCATGAGGCTGTAATTAGCCACAGTACCCAAGCCATTCCTGTCCGTGGACAAGAATCAAAGCCAACAGAAATGCAATTTGACTTTTAGTCTATGTATATTGATATAGAAAGAGAGTGACTTTATTTCTGAGTTGAGTAAAACCAGGAGCTATACTCTCTACCAACTGGAAAGAATTGGAGTTCAAGTATGCCAAAAAAAAAAAAACAAAAACAAAAACAAAAAACAAAAACAAAAAAACCCTGGGGTTCTGGTCACACTCTCTGCATCTTTGAATCTGATCATGATTCAAATGAATTAATCTCTGAGTCCTCGGCTACACGAACCAGGGAAATTCAGTTTCTTATGCCAAGAATTCAAGTTGCACTTCTTGAATTTTTAATCCAGAGAATATTGATTACTCTACAGGTTGAGAAAATGAATCGTCAGATTAGAAATGAGAAAGCAAATTTTGAGAAGAAAAAAATTAAAGTCCAAGCTAGGTAAGAAAGATTTTTTTTAAATGTACATTTGAAATAACTTTGAAGTCTAAAGTATACATTCTATAAGACCAAAAGAAAGCTCAGATGACATCAGTGGGCCACAAATAGTCATCTTTGAAGAACCGTGGAGAACAGATGTCTTGCTGGCAGGCGAGTAAAGGGCAAATAAATGCTTCCATTTTCAAAAAAGGTGAGAGCAGTTCAGTTCTTTAAACTGTATGCCAAAGAGATTGAACGAAGCCCTAGCAAAACTCCAGAGTTATAAAAAGGTTAGTAAACAGTCGGGAAGTAAAGACGTGATCACGGGGGACCAAGACAATTTTATAAAGTTCAAATCATGCTAAGTTTGTATCATGTCCTATTTTACCAACATTTACTAGATGGACTGAGGAGAATGTCACCATGCCAGGTACTTTCAAGACAATCTCTGATATAGTACAGTGTCACAGGCAATTACTATGTCCATAATTGGTTGGTATTGTTTATTGTAATAATTACTAGTGTGCATTGTCAATTAAAGGTACCAGAATACACTACAGAATGCATAGGAAGATGAATAAATGACAATTTTCACATATTAATCTATATGTTTATATGTATATCCACCCAAATATATCTCTAATATACACTACAGCACACATAAATTCACAAATATGCACACATACCTACATACATACACAAACACATAGCATATGTGTATATATATATATATATATATATATATATATATATATATATATTATATATATAATACATATAAACACATATATTCTAATCCCCATGGCACAGAGGACTGTGGACTGGACTAAGAAATCTGTTCATTCATGCAACTACTAAGAGTAAAAAAAGGGTTCTCAATATCATATTTTTTCTGATTTTCAAATCAATATTTCTTGTCAACAAAGGGATTCTAGGCATTTTTCACAGAGAACGATAACTGAAATTAACATGAGTGATCAAAATAGATCTGAAGTACCGTTGGCCTCTTCAACTTTTAAAACTCTGAATAGTAATATAAAAGGTATTATAATCAAGCCTGAATATCATGCAATGGCATTCTCGGAGACAGTCCACACAGCAGCTCCTTACTACCAGGAGCACTTTGTCTCCTGTCTGTGAGCTCAAGAAATTAACCATAAGAAGTTGCCACTGAAAGCAAGAGTCCAGCACTGAGCTGCACAAGGAAAAACAATGTGAAGTTCACCAGAAGAGAGAAAATTGCCTCATTTAACCTTGGATTAACACAGTGGTATTTGCCCAAAGTAAACTAGGCATAATGATGGAAAATCAAGTCTTCTGGAGCAGGCGAGAAAAGAGAAATACTACGAATTGTAAGAGAAGAAGACTTAGTGAGTGGGTGAGTCTGTACTACCTGTGCACTCTCTTGTCCAGAGAGCTTTACAAACAAACTGAGAATAAAAGCAAAGATGTTTCTCTGAGTCAGAATTGAACATAATAAGCATAAGAGGTTCCTGTTAAGGCTGGGATTAAATGCAGTGACTAATGAATGATTAAACGTTTTGGGAAGATGATGCATACGACAGCATAAAGGAAATCAGAGTCACCTAGGTCCTGTGATGTGGGCCCATTGATGTAAGTGTGGGCAGTTCAGTCTTCTATTGCCCTAGAAGTTCCCTCTAATGCCTTTGTATTAGACAATCTGGAAGGAGCTTGGATCTAGCCTACTAGCGCATCATAACAAATTCAAGGTTTTCTGGTCTTGAGTACCCAGTGAAGATTTCTGCCAATTGAGCCCAATGGACTTTGGATGTTGAGCGACACACCAACAGTCAAGCTTCTCATGGCAAGGATAGATGAGTGTCTATCTACCAAATATGGAGGAAACATTCTCCTCCAATCTCCATGAGGATGATTTCTCTGATCACAGAGAAATGGGAATTACATGACGAAAGAAACAAATCAGTTAACAGTTTTCATAAGCATTTCATAAACACTTCAACAACACTTCCTATTACCTACTGCTCTGAGGTCTATGCCAGAAACTAAAACGCTTTTAAGTGGTCCAAAACTCCTGGGTCCCAAGCCAATGATTTTAGTTATCAAAGCAGATGGAGAGTGGAGGATATTTACTGCTGTATAACTTCTTTCTTGCTGTTACTAGAGCAAATTATCACAAACTTACAGTCAAAAATCCCAAATAGTACAAATATATTATCTTCCCATTCTGGAGGTCAGAAGTACCAATGCAACCTCAGTGAGCTAAAAGCCAAGGGTCAGTAAAACTGTGCTTTCAGAAGCTCTTGGGAGGAGCGGGGAGAAATCTGGTTCTTTGTCTTTTCCAACCTCCCAAGGCTGTCTGAATTCTCTGCCTTATATTTCCCTCATTACTGCATCTTCCATTTTCCTTGTCATGTCTTCCACATTCTTGTCTCCCTTCTCTACATCCTTCTGCTCACATCCCAATCAATGGAATAAGCTAGCATAATCTATCCATAGCCACAAACTCCACAAAGATTTGGATGTCGGTAACTACAAGGATACAGGATCCTGCCTCCTCATGGCAGCTAATATTTAAACTAGGAATATTTAAACTAGGAATTCTATGCCAGATCACTACGAAAAGCAAGTAGTAGGGATTTCCTGGTTGCTTTTCTCCTCCTCCTCCTCTTCCTCCTCCTCTTCTTCCTCCTCCTCCTCCTCCTCTTCCTCCTCCTCTTCCTCTTCCTCTTCCTCCTCCTCCTCTTCCTCCTCTTCCTCTTCCTCCTCCTCCTCCTCCTCGTTTACCTCTTCTTCTCATGTTCCTTCATCACTACTACCATCACCCCCCACGTCCCCACCACCATGACCTCCTTGTCCTCTGTTCGTTCTTCTCCTCTTCCTCCTTCTTCTCTTCCTTTCATTTTCCCCTCCACTTCTATCACTACCACTTCCCCCTCCTCTTCTTTTCTCTCTTTCCCTTCACCAAAGACACAATTCCTTAAGATTTTCAATAAATATCTTAAATATTCATACATTTGACCTATATGTAGTGAAAATATTAAGAAAATCCATAAAGACACAGGTCTACAAAACTTGGAGAAGTGGATGCAGCAAGCAAAAAGGACCCCCTTCAAAAAATTTTATTTCCATCACCCTGTGACAAGAATGGTGTTTTCCTTTGTATGGTTTAAATTTTTGATTTTATGATTTTCAATCTCCATAAGATATTTTAAAACCATTATTTCACAAACTATCCAATTAGACAAATCATTTATGAGTGAATTTCCCATGCCAATAGAAACAGAGAGGACATGACCCTCCAGGATGCTGTACTTGGAGTTTGTAGCTCACAAAAGTTATGTTAGTATAAACTTTTTATTTCCTGGAGGTTTCTCTAACACCTGTGTTTTTGATGTGGTTTCTATGATGAACACCAGTCAAATACCAATTTCAAATTTTTGCTCGCTTTATGTTATTGCTGCCAACTCCCTTTTATGGCCCAATTTGCTTACTAGAAGCAAAATACACCATGAACTAACCAACCAGTCTGTAAGTTGTTATCTGTTTGCATCAGTAGCCACAGGGGCTATAAAATAAAACTTGTAAGCCATTACCTGGCTAATGCTTGCAGAAAAGATGCAAGTTCGATAGGCTGTCCACTGAGTGATGAGCAGTCTTGATCCTCTTTTTTTGGAGCAACCAGGCAAGTTGCACCATCAGTAGTAGATGAATGCTCAAAACGGATACCTTGGAGTGCCGTGTCTATAAATAGAACTCAGTTTTCTACTTATCACCATGCCGTTACAAAGTAAAAACAAGATTTTCAATAGTTTTATCTCATTCTGGTGACACTAATAAGTTTAGTCTCATTTTAGCAATCAAAACTTGACCTGTTAACTTTTCTTTTTAAAATGGGAAGTCACACCAGGTATCCCAAGAGACTAGAACAAAAAACACTTCTAGAGGCTTATCAAGTTATTACATTAAACTGTACCATGGGACCTCTTAAATCCATGTTTCTCAACTTGTGGGTCACAACCTCAATGAGTTGATTTATAATAAGAAGAACATATCCTGAATGTCAAATACTTACATTATGATTCATAACAGTAGCACAATTACAGTTATGAAATACCAATGAAAATAATTGCATGGTTGGGGGTCACCACAGCATGAAGAAGTACATTAAAGGGTCACAGCATCAGGAAAGTTGATAACCACTTCCTTAAATGTGTTTGTGGTTTTTGTGTATTCATAAGACATTTTCATAGTGACATATACAAATTGTCTGATATTAATTTATATATAAAATGTTTATTCTTTCCATGCAGTCATACATATACTAATGAGAGTGCATTTTCACTATATTTTAGAATACCATAAAATATAATAAGAAGGATGTGATGTCAGAATTAAGGGGAACCTGTGCAGTCCCCACCCGGGTTTACCCTAATGGATTCATCCTGTTGCACCTCAGTGACTGGAGCAGTGTGTAATGAGTGAAGCCTTGCTCATCACTTCAGTGGGAGGCAGCTGCCCATGGTGGGTTCCCATTACCTTAGTCTCCAGAATCTGCAGTCCAGAGCCACGAGTGGCCGAAGGACTACAACAAGGGGAATATTCTCAGTTATCAATTAACAAGAACCAACTGACTACTTTGAAAAGTTCCAAGACTCAGAAAATTCAATGGTTAAAATTATTATTTTTTTTGCAGTTTGATGTTAGAATGTTAACGTTTTTAATCCCCATTTCCCCATTTATAAGCAAACATAACAATGTATTGTTTTTACGATTTGTATGTAAAGTGACCGCTCTCAGACTTCTATGTTACGGGCTTAGTGGGTCTCCAGTTGGTAGAGATGGAGAGATAAATAGATCATGAAGGCTCCAGCCTAAACAATGGCCTAACCTACTGGTGATATTAGGCCTAACTGGTAAAGGTAGGCCTAACCTACCTTCATATTTTGATGGTATTGTGGCCTCAATGTGAGCAACAGATTACTACAGGCATGACCATTGAAGGATACCTTGCCAATGCATTCCTATACGCTTCACCCTGGGGTGAGTAGCTGCTTACTACTTAACCATTCTTACCACTATGACATTCTGTCTCACTTCGGGCCCAAAGCAATGCATTTAAGCTATTATATACTGAAACCACTGAAACTATACGCTAGAAGGAAGGTTTTCACCCCCTTGGAATTGTTTACAACAGTATTAAGGGAATAAATCACATATCTGTGGTATGTTGACTTTTAAACTTAAGAACGGATGCACTACACAACACTATTCTTTCTGCCTGCTATGTTGTAGCAGATCTACTGGTGTGCCCTTGTCTTTAAGTCTTTCCCAATTTCCACAATGGAGAAATAATATTTGTTAGGATACTTCTAGACCTGACTGAGATTATTCATGCCCTTTAATGCATCAATTAAGGATCTGAATAAAGAAAATTACTCTTCAGGAAAAATTTAGGCATCCTATTCATCCTATTTGTGTTCGGTCCTCTTCTTTGCTACTCGTCACCCGAGACTTTAAACATTCCATTTTTCTTAATTGTAATATCTTTGTCTATACAATAGGAAACAGTGTTTACTTACCTAACTTTAATGAGTTTCAAGTGAGTATGTTTATTCAAAGTACGTGACTGCCCAAGCCCAGCAAACTATAATAATTCATTTTCTGTATGCAAAACTCAATTACAAATGGCTTAAGTACAAAATAGAATTGGAATCGGAACTTTCCAAAGTTAACCATGCCTCTGAGCACAGCTGGTGCCAGGAGCTTCAAGTCAAGTTTCTATCTAGCATCTCCTGGCTCTGTTCACTGCTTCCTGGAGTCATGCTCAGACTGGCTTTTATCCTACTTCAAAGGAAAGAGTCTTTTTTCAATATATCCTGAAGGAAAGCCCAATGAAAGATTCTGATTAGTTTTGTTTGGGTTGTGTGCCATTCATGAACTAATCACTATGGGTAGATAAAGATGAGGAAAACTGATTTCTGCATCATATCTGCTTTTTGACCACTAGTCTGGAATTGAGTTTATTTCTCAATACTTACAACATAGGGTACTCTTCTTCGGAAGTGGAGTTCCAGAAGGAAAAGAGAAAGGTGCTAAGCCAAAATGATAACAAATATCCATTATGATGGTTAACAAATTTCTGTGATGTTTTATTAATATTATTATTATTGGTATTATTATTTAGATAAACAGCATAATATCCCGCATTCTCCAAATAAATAGACTCAATAGAATCTGTGTCTACGTATCCATAGGAAAAGAAGGAGTTGGATCATGTGATTCTGAAGGATGATCTGTTCCAAGATCTGCAGGGCAAGTTGGCTGGGAAAGGACGCAGGAGAGCCAATGGTACAGTCTTACTCTGAAGAAAGGTATGATCAAGCAGACATAGCCAATGCTTTCGCCTGAATCCAAAGGCAGGAGAAAGTTGATATCCTAGTACACGGATGTCATGAGGAGTCGTTTTACATGGGGAGTCAATATCAACCATTTTATTCTATCCAAATAGTCAACAATCTGGCAACTCCCACCCATGTTAATAATAACATTGATAATCATTATGTCACCTACAAAAAGGGTGTTCTTCCTTAATTAGTATGCATATTTACATGTGAATATCATGTTTTTAAAAACTATTCTTGAGGATACACCCCAAATAATATTTGACCAAGGAGCTAAATACATGTACCACAAGCAAGTGGACATATATGATCAGAAATAGAAACCTTAGATAAAAAATGGAAGTATCAAATATTTTTCCAACACTAAGCAATAGCATGGAAGAACAGAATTTTCTGACATCTGTGGTTCATAGAAGCCCTTGTATGACCTTTATATTACTTTATCCTCTCAGATCAACTAAGTAAGAACATTTGTTCATGTTCTATAGACATAAAAAACAGCAAAGGTCTCTTCAGACAGTCTTAATAATCACTGAAACTTGCCCAAAGATCAAATAAGAAATTAACTTAAATGAAAGCAATTCTAATGAGAAAAGCATAGGTCATTACCTAGGTAGAAATTTACTAATGAAGCAATCAACTGATATCAACCAAGGTGTGTGATATATTACACATAGTATAATCAATATCTATGTATGCCTCCATCACCACTAAATATAGACACTACTTTTTCAGGACAACACAAAAGAGAAAATTAGGATAAAAAGGGTTAAGATGTGTTTTCTCAAGATTGAGGCAATTGTCAGATCAATGGCAATGTTACTGACATAAAAGCAAAATATAACTGGCTCTTTCATAATAAATAGTAACTCAGTATCATATATGACTTGGAACTCCAAGGTAAGCTGACTGTTTTCAACATAATTTGTCCATCGAAGATTTGCTGCACCAAGCCACCTACTTAGTGGCTTCCAAAGAAACTCAGGAATGGATGAGATTTTGGTTTTAAACATAAGAGGAACTTCTGGCTTAAGTTAAGTAGTGACAGATGACTTCAAACCTAACATCCATGAAGGCATTCATTACGTAATCAGCTGGCATGAGTGAGCCACAGGGTTCCTAGCCATGGCAACTGCTGACATCTGAATCAGGGTAATTCTTTGTTGTAAGAGTCTGTATTGCGTACTATAGGGAATTTAGCAGAAGTGCCTCTGATCTCAATTCACTAGGCACCGGTAACAACTCCTAAGTGGAACCATAAATGTCTCTAGACATGGTAAGTTTTCCCTGGGAATTAAAACCCTTCCACCAATGTGAGATCCCTGCCACTGGATGAATTGTGACAAAGAGCTCAAACTTTTGGCTGCAAATCTGTTAGATTTTTGTTTGGTTGAATTCGTTATTGTTTGTTTGATATTATACCTGAGCTATCTCTGAATGTGCGAAGGATTTTTCCATTTTCCTTAAATAGATTACAGAAGCTCCACTATTGGTTTTAGAGGAAACATCACAGAGACAAAAGAAAATATCTAACTATAAATAATGGATTTTCTTTATAATTTCATCTATTACCTTACAGAAGAAAAATGATAGGTGGTCAAAGAAAATGTTATACTTTTACACTACCAACAACAGCAACGAATCACAAATTTGACAAAGAAAATCCAAGCTGAAAAGATTTTAGTTTAGAATTCTTCGGATGCAATAATCGAATTAATCTTTAGGATCACTTCAAAAATGAGCAACCCATTGACCAATGTTAATTATTTCATAATATAATTTCCAAAAGTAAAATAATAGTAAAAAAGAAAAAAATTACGTCATTAGTTGCCTCCCTTAGGTCATGAGTATTTGACCTTGATGGAGGTAGGTGTAAGAAGTTGAACAAGAAGTTGAACATTTCACAGCTACAGTAAACTATCTTGCACTACATCTCTTTATAGCTACAGTGCCATTCCCATGAGACTGCTTACTGTAAATAACCAATGAGTCTGTTCACATTACACACTAGTTTAATAAATAAATAGACATATTGTTATTGTGGAATAAACTCAAAGTTCTCAATTCAAAAGTTTGGTTATATCAGTCTGCGTTTTACTTATGTGGAGTAATATCCATGATATTAAGTCAAAAAATAAGTTTCCAGGTTGATATCTGTGTTTGTGTTCACCTGGAAGAACAAAAGAATACATGAGAAAAAAAGCATAAATATGGAAGATCAGAAGCCATACTTCAGAAAAAAGTACTAAACTATGGGACAAAAGCAAACCATTTGGTAAAAATTAACATTTGCTCAGAATGAGTATTCAAAATTCCTCCATAAGTATTTTCCACATATATGCAATTCATTTAAAGCCAATTATTCCTTCTTTTCTGTATTTATAGTAAGGGAATCTGCAACAATCAGTCAAACACTGTTGGACTGACTGAACACACTTGGTTACAATAGCATTTAAATGGGGTTCCTATGGGTAGATTAGTAACATATGCATTGTAAATGAATATGTTAAAATAATCTAAAGACATTCATAGTCACTGTCTCTGGCTAAATCGGGAATGTACTATGGATATTGTGCTTCTCTATGTTTGTTAATGAGCATGCGATGCCTTTTTAATGAAGGCCTGAAAATTAAGGAAAGAGAATTGGAACACAGAGAATGGAGAGAAGAAGAAAATGGCCTTGGAGGACACTTTTAAGAACTATGTCAGAAAATGCTGTGCGAATGCGATGACTTGAAACGTCTGTGGCTGTTTCTGAAATATGTCTCGGAAATCTCAGTCCACAGTTGCTGGAGGAACTGAGTCATACAGTCACAGGAATCTCTTCACGATGGAGGGGAATGAATTCTGGGAGATAAAAGCAGGTTGGTGGAAAACGGCTCTCAGGGATTTGTTCTCTTCTGAGTATGAGCTGAGTTCAGTTCAAGAGTTTTTGATTATATATGGATATGGGAATATATTCTCATGGGATTTAAAGGGTATTTTATATGGGATTAAAGCCAAGAACTCCTTTTCCCTTTGAACGACCTCCCTGGAAACCAGCTCTACAGTTCCCTACACTGCACAGAGTGGACAGCACACAGGAAGCAGGTGGGGATGCACTGGTGTGTGTCTGCTAATGCGATGCTCAGTGCCTTCTTTGGAAAGTGATTGGTATTCCAGTGTTATAAACACAACACGTAAAATTAAGCTGTCAGCACTGAAATTCCTGCTTTCCCGGGCTATCCATCATCCTGATGTAGGGCTCTAGAAGACCCTCTTTCTGCCATCCTAAAGCCTAGCAAACCAGACAGAAAGCCCAATTTGTTTTCCTTTTTGGCGGAGAGACAATTGTACATATTTGGGGGCATGGTGTGATGATTCAGTAGATGCAATATTGGATCCGATCCAAGCAATTAGCTTTTCTGTCTCCTTATATCCATAATCTCTTGGTATTCAGAGTCTTCAAATGCCTTTCTGACTCATCACCAAAATACACTATAGGCTGTTTTTAAACGGTGGTCGCCCCCACAGTGCTATGGAAACATGAGAACTTACTCTCCATATCTAACTGCATCTTCTCACCCTTCTGTGTTCACTAGCTCAGTGGTTCTCAACTCCTTTGGGAGTCAAGAGACCTATTCGTAGGAGTGACCCAAGACCATCAGAAAACACAGATCTTCACTTATGTCCCATAACAGTAGTAAAATTTCAATTATGAAATAGCGACGAAAGTAGTTGTATGGCTGGGGATCACCACAACTCGAGGAACTGTATGAAAAGGTCACCAACATCAAAGTAAATGGAGAGAAGCTGGAGGCAATCCGACTAAAATCAGGGACTAGACAAGGCTGCCACTTTCTCCCTACCTGTTCAATATTGTACTTGAAGTCCTAGCCAGAACAATTCGACAAGAAAAGGAGATCGAGGGAATACAAACTGGAAAGGAAGAAGTCAAAATATCACTATTTGCAGATGATATGATAGTATATATAAGTGACCCTAAAAATTCCACCAGAGAACTCCTAAACCTGATAAA
>NC_034598.1:76581974-76586272 GCF_900095145.1 Mus pahari | reverse complement strand
GATACCTATAATCTGTAGGTTGACTACTGTAAGTAGGCTTGCAGTAGCATACTAGAACATGCATAGATTTCTTTAATAATATTACTCCATTTTCTGCATATATATATATATATATATATATATATATATATATATATATATATATCCAGAAGTAGTATAGTTTATTTTATGCTATTTCTATTTTCAGCTTTCTGAGATTTTCTTACTTTTGATACAAATGGCTATTAATTTGCACTGATTCTACCAGTACTGGATGGTCCCTTGTCCCTACATTCTTGCTAGCAGCTGTTTCTTTGCCTTAATGACAATTTGACTAAGATAAGATCTCATTGTGTGGTTTTGATTGGTATTTGCTTATTGGTTTCTGTTACTGAGCATTTTTTCACATTCTTGTGGGTCATTTGTGACTACTTTTAAAAAATATTTACATTGTATGCATGACTTACTTACTCATATATCTATGCACCATTTTTACGAAATACTCACAGAAGTCAGAAAGCCATCTCCTGGGTCTCTTGATACCTCTAGTTGTGAGCCTTCTGATATGGGCAAGGGGGCCTTTTCTAGACCACAAAGTGCTCCTACCTGAGTCCTTGACTCCTTTCTATTAGTTTCCCAATGTCTCTTGTTCAGTTTATGAAAGCACTCCTGTCCTTTTAGAGTGCGGACATTCGCTATTTGTCAGATAAATAGTTCACAAATATTTCCTCCATCCTTTGGTCTTATTGTCTGTGCTCTTAGGGTCTTATCCAAAGTATATTTGCCTATACTGATGAATTAAAGTATTCCCCTGTGTTTATCGATGTGGATGCTCACAGCTAGCAATCAGACTGAGTACAGGGACCCCAATGGAGGAATTAAGGGAAGGACTGAGGAAGCTGAAGGGGCCTTATCTGGAATCAATGGGAAGGGAGGCCGTTGCTCCTGTGAAGGCTTGATGCCCCAGTGTAGAGGAATGCTAGGGGCGGTGAGGCAGAAGTGAATAGGTAGGTGGGGGAGCACCCTCATAGAATCAGGGAAAGGGGGTATGTGATAGGGGGCTTGCAGAGAGGAAACCGGGAAAGGGGATAACATTTGAAATGTAAATAAGTAAAATATCCAATTAAAAAATAATAATAATTCAGGTATTCAATAGTTAAATACTTCTAATCTTTCCAGAGCCATATATTGAAGATCCTGTCCCTTCTCTAGTGTGTATTTTTGGTACTTTGATTCAAAGAGGAGTAGCTATAAGTGCCTGGGTTTATTTCTGGGCTTTTCATTCTGTTTGTTCATTTCTATGTTTGTTTTGATGCCAGAACAGCTATGTCCTAGTTACTGTGTGCCTGTAATGAGCCTTGATACCAGATATGACAACACCAGGTTTCTTCTTTTGGGCGGGGGTTAAGACTGTATAGCATGTGAATCTCTAGGCTCTTTAAAATAAGTTTTAAACAGAATTAAGAAATAGGTAACCTGGCAATTTTATATTATTCCTTGTAAACACCCTTAGTTCCAGGAAGACTGATGTGTTAAACAGTCCACTCAGAGAAATAATTCATTAGGAATGCTAAGAAAATTAAATTTGATCTCTGCCTGGGTTTCCAAGAAGCACAGATACAAGACAAAATGGAAGCTTCCATTTTAGTAACCCCATACAAAATTGTCAAGTTCCAAAGTGGGACTCACAGTAGTTTCTAATTAAGTGTCCTAGAGCTAAACTCTCTAAGACATGAGTTTTTGAAGGGATACAGAAGTAGTAACTAAGGATAAAATTTGTGAAAGACAACTTTGAAGAGGGTTACCTCCATCCAAAAGACTCCTCCCCCTCCACCAACAGCCCTTCATACAGCAGAAGCTAAAGTTCTTCCCCCTTGGGCTCAAGCTAAGAGAATGAGATTCAGTAGAACTCCCCAAGTCTCAGAGTGAGCACTTATATTGAAAAACATGTGACACTGATTTAGACGGGTCTGGAGGTCATGAGCGAAGGTCAAGAGCAGAGATATAAGAGAGGCCCTGCTGTGCTGGAGTTTACCTGCTTCATTATTATTATTATTACTATTATTATTATTATTATTATTATTATTATTATTATTATTATTATCCAGTTCGCAAAAAGACCTTGCTCTCAGGGGGGGAAAAAAAACAATCTCTGCCAAGTGTCAATATGGCGGGAGCCACCTCACATCCGGGCCCTGAGGCAGGATCTGAAGTGGCTGGGGAAAGGAACAGCTGCATCCTTTGAATCTGTGCTGAGACTCCAGGAAAAGCTCAGGAAAAAAAGGCACCAGACTGCCCAGGAGACAAAGCTAACGTTTGATGTTTTCTGGGAACATCAAGGCATTTTACAGGCATAAGGACAGGAGAAGAGCATCGCCCTTGTACCTCTCAGCGCCCTCATTCTCCTGACCGGCATCGAGAGAGATCAAAACCACCGACACAGGGTTGCTGAAGAGCATAAACAAGCTGAAGAAAAATTCCCAGCTACACTCCTCCTCAAAAGTCCCACAGCCAGCCAAAGCTCACATGATGACGAGAAAGGAATCCTACCTTTGAATGTGGATCTAGGGATTGGTATTTTAATTATCAAATTTAGCTGCTATTTAAAATTTTGAGCATAGCCAGAGGACTCTGCATGGTCTAAAACAACACAGAAAATTCGGGCACTTAGCAATTTTTTTTTTCCTGTAGAAGAGAGAGAGTTTTCACTCCTGAAATGTTGGAGAGGCTTTGAAAGTTTGAAAAGCAAACCCTACAATTTGATTATATCCCTGCCCACCCCCACCCCCAAAGATTGCCTTGTCCAAAGTAACTATACTTACCAGAGGTGACTGTCACCTTCTGAGTAGAGCTCAGAGCAGGAAAATGCTATATGATCGTCCTCAAAGAGTTGTCGACAAACTAATCAAAATGATGGAGGACCGCAACTATCCAATCGCACAGAGGGCAACACAAGGAGCTCTAGCTGTTCGTGCTGGGAATTCTGGGTAAGAGGCAGCAGCTCATTTAACTTCGGTAACTAGGCTTACACGTAGAGAACCATCAGAAAACACATTTGTTCTTGAGGGTTGGACACCAACCAACGCACAAATAGTCCAGGATGAAGAAACGTGTGTGAGGAAAGTCTTTCAAGACTAACATTTTAATAGTGTTAAATGTATTTGCATGGCCACATATTTACCATTGCTGGTTGTGTAGGCAGAGGGTAAATGACATTTGCCATGTTCCTCACGCTGAGGACCACTAACCACTCTGTCATAATCCAGTTTTCCAAAAGCCCCGTCCTCCTGAATGGGCCATTATACTGGAAACCAACTCATTCAACATCCTAATGCACCAAATGATGTTTTGCCTCTTGATCCCATCTTAGTTTTAGTTTGTCTTCATAGAGAAAGTAGTTAAAGGAATACACCAATCAATCACTGCCCTGCTTTCCTAGGGTCTAAAAGGGAAAAGACTTAAGCATAAACAGTGCATCCTTGGATGTCTTCCTTTAAAGGTCTTCCTGAAGGCGGCTCACTATTCTTCTATTTTAAGTAGCATGCTTGTAGCGCACCCAGTGGCTTCTTCTGACACTCTGCTCACTCATTCATTCTGCTTCTCAGGTCCTGGCACATCCTGCACGGCTCCCGGGGACAACCCAGCTCGGGTGGTGAGGGGATGAAGGTAAGACAAACACAGAGACACTCAGAAAAGCTGAGATCAGATGGCCTGCGCTCTCAGATGCAGAAAAGTCGGCATCTTGGAAGGTTGGAGTGTTTACTGCACACAGCTGAACGGGTGGGATTGTCATACATAGTTATTGTTACACAGAGTTAAACAAGGAGGCAGGAAGACTACATACCACTGAACGAGAGGGCAGACTTAGAGAATCTCGCCTTGGTAGGAGAGCACTCTTCTGGCTGTAAATGTCTGAGGGGAGAAAGCTATGGAGGACGTTTTCTGCACATGCTATCAACACTCGACTTGAAGGCTTTGATGCCCCAATGGGCAGAAGCATCCATCGGACCTGGACATTCCAATTCTCACAGCTAAAAGAAGAACTCTCAATCCTACAAGTTCCCAATTGTTACACCAGTGACAGAGTAGGAACAAATGATGTTTTCTGCGTTATCTGGATGCTACAAGTCAACCCGCCCCCCACCTCAACTCTTTATTTATTTATTTATTTATTTATTTATTTATTTATTTATTTTTTGGTTTTTCGAGACAGGGTTTCTCTGTAAAGCCCTGGCTGTCCTGGAACTCACTTTGTAGACCAGGCTGGCCTCGAACTCAGAAATCTGCCTGCCTCTGCCTCCCAAGTGCTGGGATTAAAG
>NC_034598.1:76556142-76581299 GCF_900095145.1 Mus pahari | reverse complement strand
TGTGCGTGTGCGTGTGCGTGTGTGTGTGTGTGTGCGTGTGTGTGTGTGTGTGTGTGTGTGTGTGTGTGTGTGTGTGTGTATCTGTCATATCTGTCTCTGTGTCTCTATCTGGCTGGTTGGCTGGCTCCCTCTCTCACTGTATATGTGAGGGGGAGGAGGTTATAGTTAAAATGCATATGAAATAAATGTTATATAGTACAGAACTTTATTAATATTTATCTCATTCAATTGAAATTATTAGATTATACATAACTACATAATCCCTTGTTAAATTGAAAACTCATAAAAGGTAGGAACCATATTCTTACAATGTAAAGTGTAATTAATGACCAAGCCCACTCAGTTAGTCAACAGGTTCTCCAGCGAGGGAGTGAGGATTAAAAAGAAAAGAGACAGACAACATTGTAGCATGACCCCAGTCAAGTCTGAGACTGAAGGCAAATTTTTATTTTCCAACCCACTTTTTATGCCATTTTAATTACATGCAAGTATTTTGGGCAAGCAGTACAACAAGGAACTAACAAAGCAGCAAGCCATTACTCTCAAGACAGTTGTTAAAAAGGGCTTGTCATAATGACCGAAATACTTGAGCCCACTTCCTTGTCCAAGCCCCAAATCTTGCCTGAAGCCTAGTTCCACCCTAAAACTAAAACTCCTGCCTTACCCTACTTCTCTATTTCAGCCTAAAGTTAGATTCTTGCTGAAACTTACTTCCTTATTATGCCCTGATGTCAGATTCCTGCCTGAGCTTACTTCCTTGCCATGGCCAATGTCAGATACCTGCCTGAAGCCCACTTCTTTGTCATAAGCCAATGTCAGATTCCTGCCAAGAGGTACCCCAAAAGGCTTTCCACAGTATAATTCTAAATAAATGAGCTAATGAGTGAACTGGATGGATGGACGGACAGACGGACGGACGGACAGACGGACGGATAGATGGATGGATACATGGTTGAGTGGATGGATGAATACAATGGAGTGTTTTTGTGTCATTGGCTACAAGCACCATTAGCTAATTCCCAGTCATAATACTTTTCCTAGTCTACAATTTTGCCTTTATTTGTAAAAGCATGATTTTACCAGGAAAGCCTTAAAGACAGTTCTTTCTTGAATATAGATCATATTTTAGGATAAACCTGGCAAACCAGTACTATTAGGAGCAAAACTCAAAAAGACTTCGGGTTATGTTCGCTCCATGGTTCTCAAAATAAAAAAGAAAGATTTACTTGAACTAAATACCATAAAAGATGCGAGCCCTTGACAACAAACAAAACTAAGCTGTGGCTGCTCTGTTTTGCTGTGCCACCTTACCAAAGCCCTGGAAGATGTTCCAGAAGAGACTGGATAGGAAGCAGCCTATTGGTAGGTTCCTCTTGGTCACCTGAAAGGAACTGCTTAAGTCTCATTAATATTCAGTGTTCAATGACAAATTAGTTTGCTCTTGTGTCAATGTGTCTTCTCCAAAGCTGGCATGAGTGATCTCCTTCTGTGGGCATCAGTAGCTATGCATGCCTCCCGCACTCTTGCCCACGTAGTTCTGTCTCAGGAGGGTGGAGCTGCTTCTCCGAATAGCCAGCTTTTCCAATTTAATCTGAATCTGACTTTTTGTCGTCTTTATTTTTAGTTTATAAACTGCTTGGGAAGTGCTTTCTTTTCCTTTCTGGTTCCTGGCTGAAAGTGAGGTTACGGAAATACCTCAGGAGTGGTTATTTCTATCCACACTGAGATGAGAACTTGGGTAGGTTTAGCTAAACATTCAGATCTTTCAGCTTTTACCCCTCACTATTAATAAAACCATCATCTGTCTTTCATGTTAAAAAAAATTAACTTTGCACATGAGAAGTCTGCTTTCTTTTTCACTATATGTCCTTCTAGGGAGTCTTTCTGGAGTGAAGCCATACTATGTAGAAGTCATGACAGTTGTACTCAGTTACACAGGAGAGTGTTTCATTCCTAAGAAGTGGCATTGGATCCACTGGTGAGTCGTCCATCATGAACCGGGGCCATCTATACTGATGGCTGACTGGGCTCTGCCCCTCCAAATTACTGTTCTCTCGCAAGTAAATCCTTATAACCTGAGATTTCCCCATCTCCACTCTTTATAGAACTTTACTTAATGTGACAATGGTAACAAAGACTTACGACTCCAGATGCATATGTAGCAGAGGATGGCCTTGTTGGACATAAATGGGAGGAGAGGCCCTTGGTCCCGGGAAGGCTCCATGCCCCAGTGGAGGGGAATGCCAGGGTGGGGAAGCAAGAGTGGGTGGGTAGGGTAACACACTTATAGAAGCAGAGGAAGGGAAGATGGGACAGGGGGTTTCTGGAGGGGAAATCAGGGAAGGAGATAACATTTGAAATATAAATAAATAAAATATCCAATTAAAAAAAGACATATTCTAAATTAGCATGGTAAAGAGGGAATAAAACAAAAATTGTCAAAAGAAGAGAAGAGAAAGGAAAAGAAAAGAAATTTAATGAAGCGGTATATAATGGATCTAAATTAAATTTCAGATTCTTAAAAAAAAAAAAAACTAATCTGAATTTCTTGAATTCCTTTCCCCCTCTGCCCAGGTTTCCTTTGAAAATAAGCTTTCAAAGCTTTCAGCAAGACAAACAGCCTTTACCTTTAATGTCAAATGCCTTTTTTTTTTTTTTTACTCACCTTTTTCAGGTTGGATGAGAGCATGACTGAAAAGAGAGTTATAATCCACATAACTAATATAGAGTTGCTAGAATTCGACCAAATGACTCACCATCCTCCCTAAGGTGAAGCCCTGCCATTTCCTGTATGGGTGTGGATGGACTAGGAAAGAGCTCACAGTTTCGCTTCTGTCACCTACTGCAATCCGTCCTCTCCTGGGGATTTGTGCAAAATCCCATCATTCTGATAATCTCACCGGAGATTCCAGGGCAAAGTGAGACGCAGGCTGTTTCAGAGATTGGAGAGATGTCCGCTCCCTTATGTTCTCCTGCAATTATAAGCTCTGAGTGTGTACCGAATCTCAGCAGTGCATTGGTGTTAGATGTAGATACGCCATCAGGAATCAATACACTCAACTGGAGACTTCTGAAATCTCTCGTGACTTCACAGCCCACGTCCAGCCATCCTCTCCGACTTTCACTACTTTGTATGGTAGACAGATTCTAGGCTAAGTCTTAAAGATTAATCATTTACATTAATTCTCGCCTCATACAAATGGAAAGCTGGAGCCCACAGAGTTTAGGAGACATTCATAGCATGGCCTCATTAGCTAATGGTAGGCCTAGGACACATATCCACGGTTATTGCCTTTTAATGGATTGCTCTTTCCCCATATTTATTACCTCACTGCCCTTGCACTGACTTGACTAATGCTCCTGGCAACATCCTCAGCACCTTTGTCCATCGCCTTGCGCTTTCACAGTGTCCATCTGTTTAAGCCTAACCGCCATGTTCATGGTCTGTTTCACACCTCTAGCCTTCCCAGGGTCTAAAACACTCCCTGCTCCCTGAGTTCTCATAACCACCTACTTACTTAGACATATTCAAGCATCCTCGCCTCTCTCTCTCTCTCTCTCTCTCTCTCCTCTATCCCCTCTCTCTTGTGGTGCTTCAAAGGCGGTGTCACACATCTGTGTTCCTGGGCACCTGCCTTGGCTAATTCCCCATGCCTTTTACAGACTGCAACATTCCAAGCTCTGCCCTGCGCGTCTTCGTGCCATATCTACGTCCTTGACTCCCACATCTCCATCTCCCCCTCTGTGCTGTGTGTGCTGTCTGTGTGTTTTCTCTTCTCATTTCAATACAGGCTTCATGGACGGACGGACACCACAAACTCGGCAAGTGTGAAACACAGCGCATGCCTCTTCAAAGACTGGTCTTGTTCCTTTGTTTCTTGCTCCATCAAAATGGCTAGCTGAGAATTTTCTTTCTCTCTTGGTCACAACGTAGACTGAAAAATATTTGTCACATTGTCCTTAGTCACACATAATCATCAGCAAATTGTTTAACCTTTATTTCCAAGATTTAATAATGCTTTATGTATATAATAGAGACTCCAATAGTATGGAGAATTAACTGAACATACAGATAGAATATCTACCTATAATAGCCTTCATCAATTTTATTTCCTACTATAAATATGATGACAATTCTTACTAATATGATCAGTATATATCATAAATCAAAGTCCAAGTAGGCACCATAAGCCAGGCCCAGAGCCCTCTCCTAACTGTTCTGTGTCACACGGAAACCTCATTGGCTACCTCTCTGACCTCCACCATGTTCCCTTGGGTCTGTTTTCACCCTACATCCTTAAGTAGCAGGAGAAAGCTTTCCACTTGTTTTTTCCCCCCATAGCCATCCAAAGACTTCTTGTTGCTAGGTTGAAGTCCAGCCCTCCTGGGATGATTTTAACATGCTCTCATAGTCTATCTCCTGTTGACTTTCTTGTTTCGTCTTTTGGTTTTCCTTCTCACTCTTCATAACCACAACACAATGATCCTTAAAAAAAAAAAAAAAAAAGCTCCTACACTTCCACAGGCCACTTTTACACTGAGACCTCACTCATCACCTTCCTATATAGAATATTCTGCATGTTGTGTGTATGTGTGTGCATGTGTATGTGAGTATCATAACATATTCTTCGACTTTCACAAGGCAGTGAAAAGCATTCTACGTATTCTAGGCAGGACAACTTTTAGTAGAATAATTAGTGTTTTCAAAATTAGTTGTTTATTCATAATCATATTTTAGATTATATGACAGTTTTTTTCCCCAAGAAATCTTTAATCTGTAGTAACTCTGGGATATTAACTTTCCAGAGCAACCTAATCTGGTATAAATTACACTTATCAAATAAGACTTGCTTGTCTATTTGATGTCATTGTTTCTATGGGACCATTGTAACAACATTCTATAAAAAGAAACAAATTAAGATTTATTCAATCTGATTTAAGAGACCATGTGACCAAATTCAAGGTATCAATGTGGCTATACCCTTAAGTATTCTAAGCTAAAGTGCTTAAAGGTCATCCACCTCTCCGTCATTTGTGACTCCTTGAATCATGGAAGCATCATATTACTCTCTGTCTCAGTTTTCATAGGGCCTCCTCCCCTTCTTCTGAGATGCCTCAAGTCCAGGTTGTTTTCATATCAAAGTTCTTGACTAACGACGTCAGTCAAAATATTACTCCTAAATGAAGTCAGATTCAGACAAACTCAATTATGCATCTTCACCCTTCATCCCTCTCAGGATGTTCCCATGGATATTTCAAAAGGCTGTTATTTTTTTTCAGGGTTACATGATTTACATGATAATCAGACTGGGATTGAGGGTGTAGATCAACTTGGTGGTATAGCACTTACTTACCCAGTATGTGTGAAGCTCCAGGTGCCATCCCTATTAACACAGTAACACCTAGAAAAGATCATTATAACTATATTGATACACACATGTGTGCCTGAGGGTGTGTGTGTGTGTGTGTGTGTGTGTGTGTGTGTGTGTGTGNGTGTGTGTGTGTGTGTGTGTGTGTGTGTGTGTGTGTGTGTGTGTGTGTGAAAGAGAGCGGGAGGAGACGGAAGGAGACAGAGACAGAGAATGTATTCTCAGACTTACACAAGAAAGTCAAAAAATATTCTAGGTATTTTAGGCAGGACAAATTTTAATAGAATAACTGATGCTTACAAAATTATTTGAAGCAAAAAAAGAGAGAGAAAGTTATTATTTGTACAGGTTGACTATTTGTTTTAGGAAGATAAAATTGCTCATAGCAGAAGATTAACCTTATTTTCGTTGCAAGAGTAAGCAGCTCAGAAATTCCAGTAAAATATGTGGCATTAAATGTTCATAGCACCGAGACGAGTGGTTACAATACAAAATTCTGATTCTGTGAACCGGCAATTGTCTGCTTGCTGTCACATGTGAAGGGCTAATATCATTCCTACCAAGTTGAGTATAGAAATAGCTGAAATAGCTAATCATTAATTCAGACAGCCATGCAGGAAACATACTTATATGTAGCAGTTGCCATCTTTGTCATCCTGTAATATGCCTATGGCTGACTTGGAAACCACTGACCACTTAATTCAACAAACAGGTACACAGTCAGTTCCTGTGAACTTGTATGGAACAGGTCACCATGACACTGTTTCTGCCCTCGCTCTATGTTACCAATAGTATGCAAATGTGCGCTGCGTTGGGAAACTAAAACAAATTCGAAACTCTAAGTCCCTGCCATGAAGAATGTGGAGCAAAGAAAGTGTCAAGTGTGCCAAGAGCTAACAGGGACAATATCAAGTTTACAGAATGTTTGAGTTTTCCTACAAATAAAAACAAAACCAAACAAACCCTTGGTGACTGCATCTGCACCATGGCTTCACTCCCAGATGATGTTCAGACTCTGCACGAGCCATTTGAAAACTAAGGTCCAAACAGGTGCAATAACACCAGTTCGGTCCAATCCCCCATGAGCCAGGAAAACACGCTCTGTATGGTTTTAGGCTTTATGCTGTGACAACCTAAGTCAGACAATCACCTTGAAAGGAGTTATTGTTTGTCTCATGGAACAGGTTTCAGGCCGTCATTGGTTGGTGCATTGTGTTGACCTTTGGCTAGGCAGGAGTTAGCAAAGAGTACATGGCAAAGCAAAATTGCTTTCTTCATTTTTTTTCTTTTAGTAATCATTCCATTCGTTTACATCTCAAATGATATCTCACTTCTTGGTTATCCCTCCACCAACCCCCTTCATTCCACATCTGCCTTCCCCCCTCCCCTTTGCCTTTATGAGAGTGCTCACCCACCCACACTTTCCTGCCTCACTGCTTCAACATCCCCCTATGCTGGAGCATCACAAACTTACTCTTATTGAGGCCAGTAGGCAAAGAGAAAGACACTGGGCTGATGTCGCAGGAGACCCTTTCAAGGCATATTCCCTGTGAGTTAAAGCCCATCCACCACCTTATGAAGATGTCACCACCTCCCATAATGTACCTGATTGCCAGTGCAGTAGGTGGCCAAACCATCAACACATGAGCCCTTAGAAGGCCTTCCAGATCTAAACTATAGCAACATGTTACTCCATACAGTCTTATCATCAAGTTCATGTGATGACATGTTACTCCATAGAGTCTTACCATCAAGTTCATGTGATAGATTTAGTATTCTCCTAATAGAGAAAAGGTTTAAATAGAAGTCCCAGATCACACAGTGGTGAAGCAGTAGGGTATTTAAAACTGAAGATATCTAACTGTGAGTGCCTCTAGGCATGCTGCTTTACCACCATTTACTGTAGAGTACTGAGTTCAGCTTGTTGAGCTCCGTGTTTGATTTCAAATGCCTGGTAACACTGAGTATGTCATAGAATCAAAGTGGAGAGCAAAATTAATTTAGGACAATATTGTATCTTGCCAGTCAACTGGCATTACTGTAAATATTGCGATGAACATCTATCTAAAAGGAAAAGTAAGGAATGTGTGCAGTTCACTGTGATTTACCCATGACACTCATTTCTATTTGTAACGTTACCCCCAACAGGTCCGATTGCTTCCTTTCTTCTGGCTTAGATGAAATATGTTCTTGTTAAAAGTGTCGCTAACTTTACTGTACAGGAAGAATATATAAACAATACAAACAATTCTCAAAATGTATGGGAAAACTCAGAACCATCCTCCCCTTTATTAAACATGGCATTTACTATATTAAAGACATTCCAGGTTTTCAACCACAAGGGTTTTTTTTCTTTTCAATTCTATTATATTTTAAATTTTTACTTTAGCGAGCACATATGCCTCTATATGTGACAAATGTATGTGCAAATGTGTTTATGTGTGATTGAGCTCACTCTTGGTGTATATGTTTTTCTTCACCTTGCTTTGGGGGGAGTGATGGAGGCTCTCATTGTAGCCAAAGCTAGCCCTTTTGGCTAAACCAGTTGGCAAGGGAGCTCCCAGTAACATTCTGTCATCTATGCTGGTGTTATAGACACACATAGCTTAAGCACTTAGCTTTTACGAGTGTGCTATGGATCCAAATGCAGGTCATCAACTTGAATGGCAGGCACTTTGCCACTTAAAGTTCTCCCCAAGCCCAGGAATTTTAATGTGTAAGCTGTGTGTTTATGCGTTGCCTGAAGTTGTCTCTCTAATCTTTCATCCAGCATTCCCTTGTCCTATGCTTTCATGTCCCACTCTTGTATGTCCCATTCTCTGCCCTAGAGTCTGTTTTGAAAGCAACTAAACCGCTCTCTTTACTGCAAACTATTAAATGGCAATTTAGTCTGTGTGCTTTTTATACCTGCGCAATTTCAAGCTAATTGCACGGCTCTGTATTTGCCCAAGCCAAAGCAACTGTGTGTTCTTTCTTCTTGAATCAATCTTTAACTTCAAAATGAATGGCTAAAGGGTCTTTGTGTGAGGGAAGGTCTGTGGTGATTTGTGGTGGACCTTATTGCAAGGGCAGGTGTGAGACACCCTACTGGCTCTTGCCAGGCTTTCTCCAAGACAGGCTGAGTGTGCACCAGTTCACCCTACTCCTTCAGTGCTTGTCAAGTACCAGACCAAGAGATGTTTCCCATCTGTGTCGTCTCTGGCTAAGGCCAGTTCAAAATAGCAAATGCAACAGAATATAGTGGAATATTGACAGCTCTGAAGTTTTTGTTTTGCTTTGTTTTGTTTTGTTTTGTTTTACCAGCTTTCACCTGAGGAACAAGAGTGACTGCATAAAATGACTAATGGCCACTACATATTTTTCAAAAAGATGAAAGGTATCTTTTCTGCTTAATTGACCTATTTAACCAAAAGGAGTCCAGAACTAGAGAATTTTGAGATGTTTTTCTCATTCAGCTTTAAAGCAAACAATCCTTTTCTTTTTTTAAAGATGGTTTGGGGTATTTCTGACATTTGACATATCAGCTAAAGGCAGCTAGGCAGCTTTTGAACATCTGGTTATAGTCAGTTGGTATTAAACCAGATTAGTTAAACCTAATTTGACATTCATATTATAAATCATTGCTGGAGGTTAGAGATTATGAACATGGATCATCGGCCAGGAAAGCCCCTAAGAATGGCAAACCTGCCCTGAGAGCCAGCAACTGTTGACCACTGTTAGTGCCAATGACACAAACATTAATCCCTTCTGATGTTAATACACACACACACACACACACACACACACACACACACACACACGTCCATGGGATTACTCACTATAAAAGCTGTCTCTCACATCGGCACAAAAGCTGTGTCTGGAACTAAATGTATCCTTTCTTGCATTTTGCTCTGGCCAGTGGCCAACAGGGAATGCACATCAAAATTAGGGAGGTAGGACTTCTTTCCACACTGGTCTGGAGGATGCTAGCAAGCTTTATAGCTACCTCCTCATCCTGGGGGGTGTTTGTTTGTCTGTTTTGGGTTCTTTTGGTTTGTGTTGGTATTTTTTAGAGGAATGTAAGAAAACATCAAAAAAAAAAAAAAACAAACAAACAAAAAAATCCAGGAAGCCAGTGTACAGCTTCAACTCCTGCTTCAATTGATTCAATCACAGCAGTGCATGGTCACCTGCAAAAATCCAGAGCTCAGCCCTGACAAACCATGAAGTGCATTTTGAATTCATGAAACATCTACATGAATCTCTGTGGCCTCAAGGTCAGGGGTCACTGGCTGCCTCGTCATATTTGGAGTTTAGTGACAGCTTCCAGTCAACAGCCAGCATGCTTACTGTTGGCAAAGTCAGAAAAAGAAAAAAAGAAATATTTTATAGACCACCATTCAAGGACCAACATATTTACTAATTTATTTATTTACATTTTACATTAGTGTACAGCTTTCATGTATGTCTGTGTGAGATGTATCAAATCTCCTAGAAGAGAAATTACAGTTATGAGCTACCATGTAGGTGCTGGGATTTGAATTCCTGTCCTAGCTGGGCGTAGTGGCTCATGCCTTTAATCCCAACACTCAGGAGGCAGGCAGATTTCTGAGTTTGAGGCCAGTCTGGTCTACAAAGTAAGTTTCAGGACAGTCAGGGCTGTACAGAGAAACCTTGTCTCAAAAAAAAAAAAAAAAAAAAGAATTCCTGTCCTGTAGAAGAGTAGCCAGTACTCTTAACCACTGAGACATCTCTCTGGCTCCAAATGATATTTTTATATAAAGAAGATCTGTCCCAACTGCTACCTTAAAGACAGAGATACAACCTAAATACCACATGATAAATATTTCTTACTTTACAAAATTCAGTTTTCAAAACTCAAGAAATTAGTAACAGAAATTTGAGGTAGACAATTTCTTTCAAATCATAACCACACAAACATGCAAATAATCTCCACACATATGCCAGCATGTAGGCACCATTGATTTCTTGGGATCACACTCGTTAAGCACCATAAACTCACTAGCTTAAACAATAGAAAATTATTCTTTTTCCCCCTACAGTTACAGAGTTCAACATTTTGAAATAAGCATGTCTAAAGGGCTACAACCCCCCCCCTATAAATTTTCCTTTTTATTGCTGTGATAAACACCATGATCAAGACAACGTATAGAAGGTTTGGGCTTATGGTTGCAGAAGGATATGTGTGCAGAATAAAGTGTGTCAGGAATAGCTACACGCCTCGACAGCGGTAGGAACAGCTCAGAACTTACATACTGATTCCACAACCAGGAAGCTGAGAGTGAATTAGAAGTAATATTTGATTTTGAAACCTCAGCGACCTACTCTGTACACATACACACACACACACACACACACACACACACACACACACACACTTGGTTGTATACTTCCTCCAGAGAGGCCATACTTCATAAACCTACCTAAGCAGTATCACCAACCAGGAACCAAGAATTCAAACATCTGAGCCCGTGAAAGACTTATTCTCATTCAAAACACCATAATCCATTTCCCTGGGCCTGCTAGGTCCATAGCCTATCAAAATTAAAAATGTGCTTAGTCCAACTCCAAAAGTCCCCTGTGGTGGTTTGAATAAGGTATGGCCCCCATAGACTCATGTGTTTGAATGCTTGACCCATAAGGAATGGTGCTATTAGAAAGTGTGGTCTTGTTGGAGGAAGTGTGTTACTATAGAGGTGAGTGTTGAGATCTCTGGTGCTCAAGCTATACCCAGTTACACGATCTTCTCCTGACTGCCTTCAGATTAAGATGTAGAACTCTCAACTCCTTTTCCAGCATCATATCTGCCTGGACACTGCCATGCTTCGTGCCATGATGAAAATGGACTGAACCCCTGAAACTTTCAGCTATCCCCCAATTAAATGTTCTATAAGAGTTGTCATAGTCATGGTGTCTCTTCAGAGCAGTAGAAACCTCAACTAATCACTTCCATAGTCTTTCAGTCTCAACACTGTTTAAAAGTCTTAACACTTAACCATAAATCCTGTAATATTAAAACAAATTACGTACTTCTAGCACATAACGGCACATAATAAACATTATCATTCCAAAAGAAAGTATCTTTTCTATTTCTAGGATAAAATATTTTGACTAAAATCAACCTGGGAGGAAAAGGAGTTCATTATATCCTACAGCCTCTAGTCCATCATCCAGGGAAGTCAGGGAAGGACTCAAAGCAGGAACCTGGAGGCAGGAATTGATACTGAAGTTACAGAGGAGTACTGCTTACTGACTTGTTCCCCGTGACTTGCTCAGTCTCCTTATAGAACCCAGGACCACAGTCCCAGGAGTGGAGCACCCACCATGGTCTGGGCCCTCCCACATCCATTGGTGATTAAGAGGATGCCCTACAGTTTTGCTACAGCTCCATCTTCTGGAGGTGTTTTCTTAGTCTCCTCCTCTCAGATGTCAGAGCTTAAGCAGACACAAGGCCGTGAGGGTGAGTTTCAGTTCTGATCACAGAAAAAAATTGCCCTCCCTGTCTCCTCCAGATGCACAGCTCCAATTCTAGAGAATTTAATGTGTACATATTCAACCTTAGAGCTAAATATGTAGGAATAACTTCAAAAGTAAGTGTAGTGCATTTGTAAAGACTCCCATTCTTATCTCAGACCACCTTACTGTTTTCAAATGGTGGGCTATACTGTGGGCAATCGTCTTTTAAGGTTTTTGTCACTAATTCTAGCAACTAACTCAGGTGTTTCTTCACTTTACAATAAAGGTGAACTTGCTTATAAAAATTTTTGTTATCTTCAAAACATTTTATGAGGTATGAACAGGTGTGATAGGTAGAAAAAAAAAAACAGGCCCCCAAGGATATCATCTCTAACTCCTGGGACCTGCATCTCCTTATAAGAAATGTTGGAAATATTATGGAACACAGAGCGGGACCCAGGCACCATCCAGGGGATATCCAGAGCCACCAGAGGGAGAAGTATGGTCACTTTCTGTAAACTTTTGGAAGAACCCTACATCTCAATTGCTGTGGGATAGTTGATGACAGTTTGAACTTTGGGATCGTGTTGTTTAGTACATAGATAGATAGATAGATAGATAGATAGATAGATAGATAGATAGATAGATAGATAGATAGATAGATGGATAGACGGATAGACAGACAGACAGACAGACAGACAGACAGACAGACAGATAAATGTTTTTAGTTGTGGTATGACTCAGTTCTTAACACACAACATTAATCCCTCTGGCTGGGATATAGACAGGCCCTTAGTACACACCTTTCATCCCAAACAATGAAGATAGAGTTAGTGTGTAGAAGGAAGCAGCCATGTCTGAAAGTGATGTCTAATTGAGCAGCAGACAGTGTGACGAGTCAGAGAAAGATTCGGCACAACAGGATCTGCCCAACTCACAGGAGAACAGAGAGGAAAGGGAAGCTCCTTGGTGGGCAGTGGGGAGAGAGAGAGAGAGAGAGAGAGAGAGAGAGAGAGAGAGAGGAGTTTTACCTGAAGAATTTTACAGAAATAAGTTGCAGAGAGAACAAGCTAGACACAGGTAAAGACAGAATAAGCCAGAGAATGAGAAAGAGCCAGAAGAGTACAACATATTACTAGAGTTAACAAGAGGGCAAGCAGTGTGAGCCAGGAAAGGAAGAGGGTCAGTTTGAATCAGTTATCTTAGAGAGGTGTGTCAGCCAGGGTTTAGAAAGAGCTAGAAAGGGTGAGCTTATTCAGCTATAAGTCTCAGAGGCTAAAATCATTCTAGGCCTAAGTAAGACTGTACAGAGACTAGAAGCTTCCAGAATTGGGCCTAAGTGAACAGACTGGGGGAGTAAGCCTTCGACATGACAATTACGTTAGGCAAATAAAAGTTTCTATTGCACTGAGTTTTATTCTTCTGGCCTCTCGAACTGAAGAACAATGGTTGTTTAAATGTTTGGGGTAACTTGTTAGAATGTAGAATGCTAATACACTAAAAGCAAGCAGAAGACACTGAAGAAAAAAGTCCCTTTCTTCAAAATAAATGCAGCATTTTTTTTTTATTGGTGTCCCATCAGACACCATGCACCTACTTGGGAGGTTCCAGAGAAACCACTGTGTATTAGAAAGCTAAGAACTTGAATAAGATTCCCATGCTACGGGTGAGAAAGTGCCAGTGAGCTCAGGTTTTCCACTATTCCTGAGACATTCAGCCACATCTCCTACATCCGCCTCTAGACTCCTCTGTGCATCTCCATCAGCCTCGGTGTGGTTGCAATTCAAACACACAACCGTGTTTTCCTCGGGCTTGAACAACTTGGAGCGTTCTTCCCCATAGGCCTAGAGAGTGGTTAATTACATTCCAGACTGATAACGGAAATGCAAAACATAAATGAACCCATAAGGTACTGTGCCTCTAATGCCACATTTTATATTTATAATCTTGCTTTGTTTTGTTCTTTTTGTCTCCTAAATTCCTTGATCTCTGTCTTAAGCTATCAACCTAAGTTGGTAGCTCCTCTACATCAAAACCTGACTTATCTTATATAAACTGCCAGCAATTCCCTGGTTTCCAGAGCAACAACCTTACCTGCATAAAAGCAGAATTTAAGATTGCTCAGCCCTGTCTTCTCCCCCTAATGAACTCTCCTTTTTTCTTAGGTTCTACTCCTGCTCCCCCACCCTCTGTGAACCATTTCTGCCTTTCTGTACCAGTTCCCATCCACTGTAATTTAAGCCTCGGTGTGATTCCTGCCAGCAGAGAATCGCAGAGTCTCATTCTCCCTGGGATTTATATAGGTACCTACCCACGCACACACCACAGCGCTAGCGGGTACTTATTTCTTGAAGCACAAAAAGACAGGTGTGCAAAAATAAGATTTTCTTGAGTCCTTCTGAGTTAAAAGTGACCAGCGGTGGGTGGGGGAGGTGGGTCCTAATCTCAAATTCTGCTGAAGTTGGGAGAAAAGAACTATTCTTTCCGGGCATGGTCTTAGCAGTTACACCCCCTGCGCCCTCATCCTCACCTCCCAGTTTTATTATGGAGAGACCTAAATTCTCAAGGTGTATGCCTGATGCTCGCTGTTCTGAGAGTGCACCCTCCACCCTCCGCCACTTCTAGCTTGTCCTGCATAGTCTGTGCTCCCTTAGATTTGACCCTGGCTCTGCGACATCCAAGATCCCCATGTTCAGGGAACTCAGTCTCTAGTTCCACTCTGCCCCCAACACTCCGATGATCTCTGACCAAGAGATGCCACGCCATTGTCAGTTAAGAGTTTGCATCCTCTCCCGGCAGTAGCCTCAGGCAGTGCTCTCTACTCTGCAGATGAATCCAAGGAAGAAGGGATTGGAGAATGAAGAGGCTGAAGGGGAAGAGAGCCTTCTGGGTGAAGAATGGTCTCTATCTATTAATACATCTCCAGACAGAGACCGAGCCCGGCAGGCATCTTTTAGCACAGATGTGGTCCAGGTAGTAAGATGCCAACCTGTCCTCCCTTAACTCAACAGCAACTCCTCCTCCCCAATCCAGCCTTCAGTGGCAGGAAGGAGGGCAAGAAGCATGACTTCTGTCAGCATTTAGATTCAGGCTCTGTAAACACTCTCCCTCAGCTCTTCCCTAAGCTTAGGGAGAGTTCAGTAGTATGTCCACTACTGTGCCAAGGGCATTAAGACTCAGTCCTCCTATACTACAGATACGCATACACATGCACATATACAGGAGTGGTCGATGCGTATGTGTACGCATGCATGGCACATCTATGCACATGTGCCTGAATGTGTGGGCATCAGAGACCGTCGTTGAGTATTTCCCATTCTTTTTTTTTTTCTTTCACCTCATTGTTTGCGAAAGGGTGTCTATCATCCTAAAGCTCACTGTTTCGACTAGTCTAGTAGACCAATGGTCCCCAGGGTTCTCCTAGCTCCTCTCCCAAAGAGCTGAGGTTTCTAGACCTCAGACTCTATAGGTGGATGCAAGGAATCCTCATGTTTGCACAGAAACCACTCTATCTACTGACTCGCCTCTCCAGCCCAGAAATATATTCTCTTGTATGGTAACTAAAGTAAAAACACTTAGAACAATAACCAAAATAGCCTCTGCCATATACTCTGGCTGGGAATGGACAGCCAACCCTCCCTCAGCTAAAGTTTGTTCGTGGCTTACCACATCAAGAGCTCTGAACGTCAATGGAATATTTTTATTCTTCCAAAATGCTAACTTTAGAAGTACCCTGTATGCTTTGGGCTTCAAGTGATTTGAAGGGGGAAACGGCGAAGATGGCTGAGTGTTTAGTTGGGGAGGGGAGATGGAGGTCATTACAAGGAAGCTAGAGAGGGAAAGGGTGAAATCACAGTAGGAGTGTCTGAAAAACATGAGAGATGGTTATTACCTTCTATTTACTTAAACTTATATATGATACAGATAAGTTTATGCATATACGTGTGCATATATAGCTTAAATGAAGTTATTACACTTGGAATGAGCATACCCTCCCCAAAAATCTATGGACAATCTAACAAAACATCAATACCAGACATAAGACACTTTCTTTCAGGTCTGGGTCAAAGGAGTCCCAGAGAACCCCAAAGCAATATAGACTGTTACTCTTGGTTGCTTCGCAGAGGTTGAAGGTAATTTCCTATGGCTAAAGAAACTGAACTTGAGATATAAGACCCAGAGGACACAGGATAGACCATATCTGAAAGCTTCTTCCATAAGGACTATCTTTCACAACATTAGAAGGTGCTGTGCAAGTTTACAAGGGAGGGAGGCAACCAATATTCCTACATCTATAATACCTATGAGCCTATGATAGCCTAACACTCGGGATGTAATACTGACAATCATATCATGGCAGAAACCAAGAATTCTCTAATTAAACTTAAAGTCTATTCAACAGAGAGAAATCACGTCTGGTACAAAACAAAACAAAACAAACACATAAAAACCCTAGCTGTTGCCTGTGTCCTAGACTACTCTCTGCCCGACCCTACCTGCCCTTGGGGCTTGGAGGTGAGGTGGCTCAGAATCAACGCCCCAGACTCCAGGAGCAGGTGAGAAATGCTACAGCAAACTCATGTGAATGCTGCTGCAAGCTCCTTTAATACCCTCCACTCGTGCCCTAAGAAAGTTTCTCTTCTAAACAACAGTTCCCAACTGGATGACATTGTCTTCCTCAGCAATCCTTGGTCTCTCAGGCAGTCCTCAATTAGGCACCTCCTGCAGGAGATGCCTTTGTGGCTGCACCATCCCCCAGTGTTTATGCAGAGGCAGCTGTGGTTCCTCCTACACATAGCCAACTCCCCAGCGCTAATAAGGTCATAAATCTTGGAGTAGAACATGCTACCACGATTTTACTAAACCAGCATCACTTCTAACTGCATTCTATCCTTATACCTGCAGATAAGTGTGCATTTCACCCTTTATCAAAGAAACTTCTCTTTGCAAAAGATAGACCACAACAGAAAATCACTATCAGTCAAAAGGCAGAAAACAAGCGATGGATCGTCAGGTATCCAGCCCAGATTGGTACATCTACAACACAACTTCAGCAATTAAGGCTCAGAAGGCACCATGGAAAAGGGGACGGAAAGATTGTAAAAGCCAGAGGAGCAGGGATCTGCTGTGAGATTGGGTCTGCTGGAAATGACAGAGAAGCTTCACACAATACCTCAGTAATATGGCGCCTAAACAAGACCTAAAGAGGTACACCACAAATAAACATGGTAAGATGGAAGGCAGAAATGTCACCCCTACCTCAGACAAAGAACTTCAGGCAACTAATGATGTTGAGAGCAGGAGAAGATCTTGCCCAGGGATGTCTCCAAATTGCTTATCTGATACCAAGTAATCCGCCCTGAAAGCATAAACATAAGGGTAACACTAAATAACTGAGAAGACTGTATTTACATATCTAGGCCTGTGTGCGTGCGTGCGTGCATGCATGTGTGTGTGTGTGTGTGTGTGTGTGTGTGTGCATGTGTGTGTGTGTAAACAATAACAACTAAAGAGAAAGAGGCCAAGGGGAAGTTCCATGAGAGAGATATGAAGAGGAAATGGAAAAGACAAAGTGTTATAATTATGCTTTTAATTTTTTAATTTAAATAATATTTTACAGAGGAATCCTGAAGGCAAGAAATGGCTCTTGTCCCAGGTGGGACTGTTGTTCACTTGGCTTCAGAAGCAGTTGGTGTCACTATTTCTGTGTGGAGAGGGGCTCTGGCAGTGGGTATTACTTTAGTTAGGGATTTGGGGACACTGTTTTGCAACATTGTGTTAAACTTAACATCTAAGTCTAAGATGTGGTTTTATAACTTTATGTAACACTACTGCTTCCATATTATTTCATCAATATGCTGAAATGATATTTAAACTCTTTTACTTTGTTTAATTTTGAAACCCAAACACTACATTTTGCTCATTTTTATTTCAAAGTCAAATTGAAGTAGTTATCATATTAGAATCTAATATAGGGTGGGGTGTTATAACTAATAATGCTATTGATAAAAATCATGGATTTTCTACATTACTTATGTTTATTACTTTTGTTGTTTTTTTTTCATTGTAGAAATATTATAGAAGAAATCTTTAGAAAAAAATTAGGGTCACTCTGAACTCCACCATCCTGTATGACTAAGGGAATGTTCTTTAAAATATTAAACTAACTCCATCTTAATGGATATTAGTTGTGATTTTCCTAATATTGCACAATTATAGATAATGATGGATGGAATAAATAACTTTCTGCACATATATATTTTCTTTATTAGATTGCTTACTTGTGGCAAGTGCCAAGATTTCAATTACTGAGTCAAAGAGTAGAGTTAACACAAATCCATGTGTCTTTGCCAAGGACAACGGTTACGCCTAGGCTATTCCTCTCTAACCTCAGTGACCTATTCTGCTACCAATAGGCTTTTTATGAAGCTAAAATAACTGCAATAAAATTACAGTTTTTATAAACTTTTCCCTTTACAAGAAAATGACCTTCTACCTGTACCCTCTAAACAATGCATCATAAAAGTACCCGAGGTTGAATAGCTTTAAACCCAGTAACCTGCACTGTTATCTGCACTCTTCTCAATACTTTTCCAGGTTCAGGTGACCTTATTGGCATATGCCCTGAGTCAAAGTATGATGTGAGGTAAGCTTCCCCTGTGTTCTCTTTTATGTTGATAAGATCTCAGATGTAAGTGGATAGACTTTAAAGCAATAAGCCTATAAAGTGAGGTTCTTTATCTTTTATTACATTTGCATCCTCGTGGCCTCATAAAAAATATTACTCTTGATTCGCACAGAAACTATCTGATAAGGCTCATACACCTGTGGTTGTGTTTATAAACAGAGTGACTTCTTAGAAATAGGAAGCCTAGCCTTTTCTATAGCAATGGGCATCTCTAGAGCTTCTTAAAAGCATTAAAGTTTACTTCTTCACTTATATCCAAGCTAACGTTATGTCAACTTGGTATGAACTAGAGTTATCTGAAAGGAGGGAACCTCAGTTGAGAAAATGCCTCCATAAGATCCAGCCGTAGAATATACTCTTAATTAGTGATTTGATGATGGCAGTTCTGCCCGTGGTGGGCGGTGTTAGCCCTGGGCTGGTGGTCCGGGGTTCAATGAGAGAGCAGGCTGAGCAAGCCAGTAAGCAGTATTCCTCCAGGGCCTCTCTATCAGCTCCTCCTTCCAGAATCCTGCCATCTTTGGGTTCACATCCTGACTTTCTTCAGTGATGAACAAGTCTTTTCCTTCCCAAGTTCTTTTGGTCATGGTGTTTCATCACAGCGATACTAATCCCAGTTAAGGCAAAACAAAAGTATGCCACATATGTGTGAGCAATGACCAATGTCAGGATGTCATTCATATTTCAACTGCAGAAACATATTTATTGCTTACAGTAGTTTTACAAAGAACAAAGTAGATTAAAAAGAAATGCTGCTGCAATTACCACAGATATACTGTCTTTCAGTAGCTGAGAGACACCTCTTAAGATAAATAATGCCCACCTGGTAGAATGAGTTCCACTAAACAGAGCTCTCAAAAATGGAGATACATCTGAGTTCTTCAACCAAGGATGAAACCTCACCCACCTCTCAGAGCTTCAGGCTCAACGACAACAATATACAGCTAAGGGAAAGGGGTTTTAGGCTTGTATAAGCCTAGCAATGCTATTCTTCTACAAAGCATCAAGAGAGGCAAGCGTAGCAGGTGTAATGACAATCATCAAGGTAGCTACCCGATAACCACAAGCAAGCCTCTTCACCATTGTACAGATGACCACTAACCGCAGGTGTCCCTTCACCTCTCCTTTCAACTATCTTCTTACATCTTATTTATTTTTACTTTATTTTAGCGATGTGTGTGTGTGTGTGTGTGTGTGTGTGTGTGTTCCCATGTGTGCTGCCACAGAGCATGTATAGAGTTATCAGAAGATAACCTGCAGGAATCAATTTTCCTCTTCTTCAATGTGGGTCTTGAGCTGAACTCAAGTTGTGAAGCTTGGTGGCATGTGCCTCTATCTGCTAAGTCATCGAATTAGCCCATTAGCCCCCTCTTTGAAAGCATGGTAAATGTTGGGCATTTTCTAATATTCCTAGTATTAAACTCAGAGACATACACTTATATTTGGTGGACTATAGAAGCTTCATGTTCTTCTATGTGGCATGGGCATTATATTGGAAACATGTAGATTTTTTTTAAAAAAAGAAATCTAATTCTAGTGATGCTATTTAATAGATAAAAAGGAAAGAAATAGAATTTTTATTGCTAAAAAAAATTGTAAGATGCCATAATTTGCTGTGTTCATTTTGGTTCTGCCTCTGCAGTGAAACCTTTTCTGAATTTCCAAGTTAAAAATTCCCAATCCCTGCTTCTTACCTCCATATATAGATCCACCTTCTTTGGAGACATTCATGGTCTCAAAGTACATAGATATTTCTTTTCTGTTAGCATTAGGGGAATATATGCTATAATATTACCAAACACATTCCAAACACTTAAAGTTAAGGTTTTCCTTATTCATACATTTTTCATAAGATATAGTATCTTCACAGCATTAAACTACTTGCTGATATGAATTCCTAATAACAATTTAAAAAACAATATTATTTCTAGCTTGAGCTAGTGTTTATGTGCCTGAGTTGTGGTAAAAACATAGCCTGAGTTCCAAGTGAGGTGATTATACAAAAATCTACAAGAAAACTCTGTTGTTGTTATTTTTTTTTTTTAATTGGGTTCTTGTGAGTACATCTGGACAGCCCATGTTGGGGTTGCAGAGTCAGGGACGTTATGAAAGCACTTGTGCTAAGACACAAGGCTGATCCCATAATGGGCCTCCCAAAGAGTTTATATTCTGAGTCCTTCCTTCTGGTTGTCCACTTGCAAAAACATAAGGCTAAGAATATCCTCCCCAAGGATGGAAAAACCACATAGTTCCCTCAGAGTCCTGAGCACCCTGCACTGTGAACTCCATTTCCAAGCCTTACAGCTATGTGACACCCGAGGGAATCCATACGGTGCAGTCGGCTTTTCTTACACAGGTACTACTAAGTCTCAAAGACCACACATTATCTGTACTCACTGATAAGTGGGTGTTAGTCCAAGAACATGGAATACTCATGATACAACTCACGGAGCACATGAAGCTCAAGAGAAAGCAAGACCTAAGAGTGGATGCTTCCTACTTAGAAGAGGGAACAAAATAATCAAGGGAAGTAGGGGGCGGGCCTTGGGAGAAAAAGAAGAGGGGGAGGGGGGAAAGAGGGGAAGAGTCAGGTATGGGAGGAGATGGAGGAGATATACAGAGGGTCAGGAAATTGAGCAGAGGTGTGTAGCAATGGGGGATGGGGAACGAGGATAGCAACCAGAAAGTCCCAGATGCCAGGAAAGCAAGAGCCTCCCAGGACCCCATGGAGATGACATTTGCTGAAATACCCAACAAACGGAAGGGAGAACCCGTTGAGACAATACCCAGAGGTTAGGCATGGCTCCCCGGTTGAGGGATGGGGCCACCCATCCATTGCCAAAAATTTTTTTAATTATTTTATTAGATATTTTCTTCATTTACATTTCAAATGCTATCCCAAAAGTTCCCTATACCCTCCCCCCACCCTGCTCCCCTACCCTCTCACTCCCACTTCTTGGCCCTGGCATTCCCCTATATGGGGCATATAAAGTTTACAAGGCCAAGGGGCCTCTCTTCCCAGTGATGGCCAACTAGGTCATCTTCTGCTACATAACCTAGAATTGCTCCTGTCTAAAGGAAATGCAGGGATAAAGAGTGGAGAAGAGACTGAAGAAAAGGCCATCCAGAGACTGCCCTATTTGGGGATCCATCCCATCCGCAGAGACACCAAAGCCAGACACTATTGCTGATGCCAAGAAGTATTTGCTGACAGGAGCCTGATACAGCTGTCATCTGAGAGGCTCTGCCAGATTCCGACCAATACAGATGCGGATGCTCACAGCCAACCATCAGACTGAGCACAGAGACCCCAATGGAGGAGTTAGGGGAAAGACTGAAGGAGCTGAAGGGACCTTATATGGCATCAAGGGGAGGGAAGCTCCTTGGTCCTGTGAAGGCTCGATGCACCCGTGTAGAGGAATGCCAAGGATGTGAGAAGAGACTGGGTGGGTGGGTCGGGGAGCACCCTCATAGAAGCAGGGAATGGGGCATGGGGGACGGGATAGGGGGGTTGCAGAGGGGAAACTGGAAAAGGGGATAACACTTGAAATGTAAATTAAAAAAAAAAGTTTCAAGAAAGAAAAATTCCCTCCAAGCCACCTCAGCAACCATTGTTTTTCAATGTTAAAAATGTCATGCACCATGGCATATCTATATATTTGTAGTAAGTGCTAGCTGAATAGCCACGTGACTATAACAACTACAGAGAGCAATACACCTAGGATACCTCAGGCCACTGATAGAAGGGGCGGGGAGAGAGGTGCAATTAAAAGCCTCAAGTGTTTTGTTTTGCTTGCATGCAGCTGCTACTATCTCTGCTTATTATTTGAAGTGTTATTTTACTCTCTGGCAGCAGTGATTATTTTGTAATGTGTTTAATACAATCTACCATTTGTATAGTCACGTCAAATGATTAATCATGTTTTAAACTTGCAGAAATAGAGAGAGTGTGTGTGTGTGTGTGTGTGTGTGTGTGTGTGTGTGTGTGTGTGCTATAAAAGACAACTTCTCTTTGGGGTTGGCCTTAATTCAACTCAAAGATCAAAAGTGGGGGTTTCAAGAAAAATGTTGGCCATTTTCCTCAACAATAGTTTTTCTTCATAACGTAAATAAAGTTTTAGAAGTACCCCTACCATGCTTGCTTAAATATCTCTGCAGATAGGGCTCTCTGTGAAATTGATCTTCAAATGTATCCACTTATTTCCAGCCTGTGGAATCACAAGGCAAAAGGCTCTCTCTTTTAGGCTGTAGCTCCACCATGTTCAAGCTGGCAAGGCATTATGGGGATGCAGTCCCAACAGGAAGCCGGGGTAAGTATTTTCTGCTTCATCTCTTCCGTGAGTGTGACTATTCTAGTCTTTTCTCTTAGCTCTGTCTTACAGCTCAGAAGGGTTCTTCTAGGCGTGTGCAACATGATTCAGTTGTAAATCCAGTTGCCACACCAACCAAACAGTTTTCGGCTATCAACTTGGATGAATCATGTGCCCTGTCTGAGTGCACATGCAGCAGTTCCCACAAAAGGGTTAGATAGTCCTGCATCTCAGCTACAGGTCATCGCTGTTAGTCAATTTAGTAGGGAAAAGTCAGTGAGCAAAAAAACATGAGCAGTCACCTCTACAAGCTTTCAAGATATCCCTATACCTGGGCAAAGTCTATGTGTGGACACATGGCAATTGTTTATTTATTTATTTGCAAAAGCATATTTCCTTTGCAAGGAAATATGAAGGTCTTCATCAGTGATGCTATTCCTCATTAACATTTTTAGCAAGCAAAATCCAAGGAAGGAGTGCTTACATTTTAGTGTCATAGGTGACTTAGGGTCAAATCTCAGAGGTCATCCACACCTCTCCACTATTTTACAAAACATGAAAGGCAATAGCTAAAAGTAATAGGAATCCAAAGGCCGATGTTCAGATGGAAGGCATTACAGCCATTAATCCATTGGCTATGCTTTTCCAAAACCAACTAGAGGACCATAGCACTAGGCATGCATTGTCTAGGGTCTCAGGAAAATGAGTATTCAGACTGTGGCTGGTGTGGAAGCACTGATGAAGGAAAGCTTGATACATGTGTAAAGACAGAACAGAGAAAAAAAAAAACAGCCACAGATTGAGAAGAGGGATAAAGGGAAATGATAACAGATATTCTCAGAATCTGATTACAGGCAGCACTTTTCTAGAGATGGGCATCAACATTTTATACAGCAAAAGATGTCACTGTAGAGATGGTGGAGTCAAGATCATGAACACTTAGCCTCTAGTTCCTCCCCATGACGACTTACCTATTATTAACAAGCCCCAAATAGATAGCAGGCCCTGCATTCTTCATCTTCTCTAAGTTGACACAGCTATTCATCTTTCCTGAGCTGGAGGTCACAGGAAAAACCTGGGGTTTTTTTTTGTTTTGTTTTGTTTTTTGTTTTTTGTTTTTAAGAGTAAGAGAAGTCTAGAAATAAAGAGTCCCGGTTTGCCATTAGCCATTATGAATCAGGCAGCAAAATTAATTTATTTTAATGTTATACCCAAAAGGCCCATGTTTTCCTTTCTATGTGATTATGAAAATACCGAATGTCCCCTGAGGAAATAAGTCCTTTTTTTAGATTTCAAGAACAGACAGCCCAATTTTCTCCATTTGTTTTTCTCTCCTTTGAGAGCACACTTAATTTGTTAATGCAGGAGTGCATTTGTCACCAATAAAATTTATCTTCACTCTATAAACAGACTGCCTGAAATTAGTCCTGATGGAGGGAAAGCTGGGGGTGCCTACTTGGTTTCATATTATAAAAACATAGTTTAATGGCTTCATTTGTAATGAGATTTTTACATCCAACAAGCATATGAGTAACAAAAAAGGGGTCCTAAAAGAACATGATTTGATTCACTTTTACCAGGCATTGACTTTTATGGTACCAAATCCAAAAGGGAAAAAAAAAATCAAACTGTCCTTGAGAGAGACTCCACCATGGTCCAATGGTGTGAAAGTCAGTCGGGCTGCATCATTTCCAACTGCTATTCATCCAGAAGAGTGAAATTGTGGCTCCTTTTCAAAATACAATGATAGTTCTTCTGGAAGAACGAAGGGGAAAAGACAGGGTGTGTCAACTGACCTCGGTTTATACACCACAACCCAATAGAGATAGCCACACACCAACATAAACAATATAAATAACTGCATACCAGGCAGTATACAGATGTGTTTGGAGTGCTCTTAGTTTCATTATTCTTTTGTTTTGTTTTGTTTTGTTTTGTTTTGTTTTGTTTGGGGGGAGGAGGAGCAGGGAGCAGGTGTGAAAATAACCAAACCTCTGACTGGAATAGCTTAATAATAAGGATATATGCTCTGACATAAAAGAGGAAGCAGAGAGTTAGGGCAGGTGGCTGTCACTGGACTATGTGTTAGAGCACTGACCCCTCTCATCTCTCCAAGCTGCCTATCAGAGCTTCCAGCCCATGTAAAGCTTGTTGCCTTGTTAAAATGGCCACCAGTAGCAGTAAGAGTGCCATGGCTTTTGTTCACATCCAGCGAGAGAGGAAGGCTTGGTTCTTTGTCTAAAATCCTTTGCATGTCATCGTATTGGCCCAGGTTGAGCTCGTGACCGAGAAACTTAGTGGTGGTGGTGGTGGTGATGGTGGTGATGGTGGTGGTGG
>NC_034598.1:76554344-76556030 GCF_900095145.1 Mus pahari | reverse complement strand
TGGTGATGGTGGTGGGGAGGGTGTGGGGTGGGGGTGGTTGGCCCTAACGGATTTACTGCATAATCCAATGGGTGACATTTAAGTTAGAGAGACAAGCATACTGTCCATCAGTATATACTAAAAGATTAAAACCAACATGTATCTATCTAGTCATTGCTCAAACTGGTTAGCCTTGTAGGGCCCTAGTGGGCTAGCCTGGGGTACAGGCCTTGAATGATAGGCATAAAGCAACACTTAGTATGGGAAAATTGTTTTTTCCAAGCCCCTGAGAGATGATTCACTGAGCCTCCATGACATTTCTAAATTTGGCTAAGAGGAATACCTCAGTATTCTCCCTTCCTCCTAAGTCAGATAATCGTTCTCAAGCAGTTGCCAGGCATTTTTCAAACTGATATTTCTAGCTCCTTCCAAAACAGTCTGTCACTGAACTCACCCACTCTACAGAGGAGGGGTAGAAGGAGAAAAGCTGCCGAGCTTTTCCTTTTTATAGAGACATAGATTTTCCAGTCTTGTCGGCTTCTGAAGGGTAAGAGAGCATTCAATCTCCGAATTCCTCCTGTCTGTGGGCACCCCACGCCGTTCGGAGTCCACTCCTCTTTCATTGCCTTTAGCAGCCCAATTTTCTTCAGTTTCCTCTTTCCTTTTTAGCATTTTTAATGTGCCATGTGCTGTCACAAGCTCATTACATGCAAGACTCCTTCGATTTTCATAAGAACTCCTGAAATAGAAGTTACTATTGTTCTTGCTTGACAGGTGAGTAAAACTGAACCGCAGAGAGACACAGTGACCAGCCCCAAACCACTGGATAGTTAGCGGCAGAGCTGCCATTTAGGCCAAGTCATACCCAGTTAGGAATGGGATTATTTTCCTCCAGTCCTACAGTTGTTTCTGTGGCCAGTGAGCAAAGGGTAGATTGTGAGACACCTGAGAAGGCTCTCTTAAAAAGAGTTTGAATATTATCTCCATGAACCGGCAGCGTGCACACTGAAGGGTGATCAGAGAAGTCAGACGACTGATATATCTTCTTGGTATTCAAATGAGTTGACCATCAAGAAGAAAGTATTATTTCTGAGAAAAGCTGGCAGGAGAAAAAAAAAAAAAAAAAACAGAACTAACATCTACTAACCTGCTCTGTACGGAGCATAGGTGCTCAGTCATTTGAGCACGGTACGGTACGTCATTGAGTAAGAAAGTTCCAGGGTTTAACTTACCCCACCATAGGAGCTCAGAGATGCTAACTAGCCTACTTAGAGTCGGTGAAGAATGCAAATGGATATTTGATTCCAAAGCTCCATATTCTCTCTTTGTATTTTCTACAGATTCCCCCACCTTATGTACACCAATGTCTGTATGAAAGCATCAATTCTACCTATAGACCCTCAGTCACCCGTTAAGTCATAATAATTGTGAGCAACAGAGCTGGAGCCCTTCTTCCTTCAGATCTTCTAACTAAAAAGCATGGAGATTTACAACTTTAAATGTGAGAGCAAAGACTTTCAATAGAAAAAAAAAAAAAAAAAAAAAAAAAAAAAAAATAAGATTATCATGGAGATATAGACCAGAGCTTCATAAAATCACAGGATGGTAATTCTCACCTAAGTGTCCCAGGAAAGCATGACTTCCCCTGGAGATTCCTTGGTTTGTATCACATCGTTTCTGTATTTGCACAGACCTGAAGGTCTTCGA
>NC_034598.1:76550721-76554303 GCF_900095145.1 Mus pahari | reverse complement strand
AGATTTACAACTTTAAATGTGAGAGCAAAGACTTAAAAAAAAAAAAAAAAAAAAAAAAAAAAAAAAAAAAAAAACCAAACCTCTTATATTTAGCCAGAATAGAAACATGAAAAGGAGGAAGGACACTGTTCACCTAAGTGTCCCAGGAAAGCATGACTTCCCCTGGAGATTCCTTGGTTTGTATCACATCGTTTCTGTATTTGCACAGACCTGAAGGTCTTCGAGCTCCACTTTGGTTTCTTAACAAAATGACCCCACAGGCCTAGGCCTTGAGTTAGGGAGCAACCTTCAGGAGAAGAAAGTTCATGACTCGCTTCGGTGGTTAGGTTTCCATTAATAACTTCTAGCCACGTGGCTGTGTGAACAGCACCTTTGACAAGACTTCCATGACAGATGGCTGCATGGACTGTCTGTTTATCCGCCCAAAAGAAAATGGAGTATTTGCTTGGTTCACGTTTCACTGAGGCAGGCTCTTCAATTGTTTATATGTTCAGCAGAAATTTCCACTACTTCAGCTTGGGTAACTGTTTCTACCTAAAAGCTGATTTTAAAAAAAGGGGGAATGCCCTTTGGAGACAGTAGAAAGCCTGTGTTTGAGAATGGGAGTCATCTAAGACAGGGAAGGGAGCAAGGCTTGAATTTATGGACAGTCGGTCCCTGGAGGTATCATTTCCATTCACTTAACAGCTCATTCTGAATGGATTTTGCCCTCAAAAACAGGGAGGAGTGCTGGAGATGTAGATCTGTTAGGAGAGTGCTTAGCATGCATGAGGGAAAGGTGATGTACAACTGTAATCCTGACAATAAGATGGAGACAGGGGGATATGAAGAAGTTCAAGATGCTCCTCATTACATAAGGTGTTCAAGAGCAATAGACCAATGGATGAACAGATTTTACTAATTAGTCTTTACATGCATGACGACAGATACCTGTCCCTTATCAAGACTAGTTGGAGAACCATTAAAACTGACATTAATCGATACCAGAGTGTTTTTGTTCTAAAAGAGGGCTAACTCTTCTAATTCAGTGTTCTCCAATTCAAGACCAGATTCATTGAGGCTGTCCATTGCGTTGATTCTGGGAATTTAAAGATTTCAAAACCTAAGACCTTGTCCCTCAGAGGCTTAAGACTTAGTAGTGGGGGTAAACACATAAATGGGAAATCTTGCCGGAGACAATCTCTCTGCTCAAGGAATGTTCGGGGGCCCTACCAGGAAGTAGACAGAGCACTTAACCCTGGCAGTGAGATTATCTCATTGATAACAAGTTCAGACCGAATGCTGAGTCCACTTCTCATTTCACTTAATCTGCACAATGGTCCTCCCTGGGAGCCTAGTCCTGTTATTAACCTAATTTTTCAGTTAAAGTAACTGGCCCAGAGAGATTAAGTGATTTATTCAGCCTGACACAGCAAGTGACAGAGAGAAAATCCAAATAGCCCAGTCTAACCACAAACACCATGCATTTACTGATAATACTGGATTTCCTTTCTGCAGCCATTCTCGAAGGTTAGCGCCTGTGCTGCTATTCAATTATCATTTGAGAAATATTTGTTAGATACCTCCTGTGTTCACGGCACGTAAGGCAAAGGGACAGGAACAGGAATAGAGGTAGGTCTGGACTTTTAGTGCTTGCCTTTGAAAATTGCAAGGCAGAGCTATAAATATCAGTAAGTTAGTTATAGTGTTTGGGAAATATTTATAGAGTACTATTATATATCAGACACCATGTTTGGTTTTGAGAATATGGAAATTTCATTTATATTTAACATATATATTCATACTTATATATATGTATATACACACACATATATGTATATACATATACATACACATACACATAGACACACACACACACATATATATATACATACATATACATATATATATATACACCTTTGGTCATTTTATGGAATTTATGTAAAATAAGCAATTAAATTCATGTCACCTTGAACATGGTACAGGCCATGAAAAGAAGTAAAGCAAGCCATTAGCAAGTATAAAGGACTGATGGTTGACATTTCACACTTGTGATCAGTGAATTTGAGGAGAGTTCCCTGATAATGAGGAGAAATGAGTTGTGCACTGACATGACTGAGAGGAGGGTGCATGGCCAGGCAAAAAAACCCAAACAAACAACACCACCCAGCAAGTGCAGTGGCTCCAGCTCAGAGAGACCCATCTAGAGTGAGCCAAGAATTCACAAACACCAGGTTACAAAGAGAAAGTTTGGAAGCACCAAGGGGTGTGAGGAATCAGCAGAGGGGAACTCCCTGGAGCCCTCCTGGCTTGTGACCACTTTCCTGTCGTGGCAAAAGAAATCCCCCAGAGAACTTTGAGTCATAGGTGACTAACTATAGGCACACCAGTAAAACCAGGAAGATCAATTAGTAGATAAGTAAAAAAAAAAAACACCTAAGTTTGGGCTGATGGGGGGTTTAGCCTAAAGGGAAACCCCAGATTGTCAGATGGGGTGCATTTTTTCATCATAGTGCTGACAGACTAGATTAAATGTGGGCTGTGAGGAAGAGAGAAATGAGTGAGCAAAGACACTTAATTTCCTGGAACAGCTCCTAGAACATAGCATGTACACCAAATGAGGAAATTCCATCTCTTCCAAGGAACCCCGTAAAGTACACTTGAGGGAAGTAAGTCACACATGTGACTATAGACTGACGCTATAAGCATAGCCTGAGGTCTAACCTGAGTCCTCACCATACCTGGAACCAATAGATGATGTCCTACTTAGGGCCTCTGATTGCACTAGGACATATCACTATTCGTATTCCAAAACAAGTGGATGGCTATGATGAACTGCTTAGTAAATGTGAAAGTGCTCCTATGGTCCTATATATGGTAAAAATACAAGAGATGGCATGCACAGAATCACACATACACACAAACACACATATATACATACAAATACACACAGATAAACACACACAAACACAAACAAATCGACACATACAGCATCTCTATTCTATTCTGTAGTTTCTCAAAATGTCGTTATCTTTATCTTTGTGTATGTGTGTGTGTGTGTGTGTCTGTGTGTGTGTCTGTGTGTGTCTGTGTGTGTTGGATATTTTATTTATTTACATTTCAAATGATATCCCTTTTCCTGGTTTCACCTCTGAGAACCCCCCATCCCATTCCTCCTCCCCCTGCCCACCCACCCACTCCCACCTCACCACCCTGGCATTCCCCTATTCTTGGGCATTGAGCCTTCACAGGACCAATCTATCACCCTGTGTATATCAGTGTGGACTTTGATATACACATATGCAATGTCTGACTAACATCTATCCCCTATATCTACAATCTTATGCTTTTTCTTCTTTTTTTATTTATTATTATTTTCTTTATTTACATTTCAAATGCTATCCCGGAAGTTCACTATACCCCCCCCCTGCCCCTGCTCCCCTACCCACCCACTCCCACTACTTGGCCCTGGCCTTCCCCTGTGCTGGGTCATATAAAGTTTACAAGAGCAAGGGGCCTCTCTTCCCAATGATGGCCAATTAGGCCATCTTCTGCTACATATGCAACTAGAGACTCAAGCTCAGGGGGTAGTGGTTAGTTCAT
>NC_034598.1:76479154-76550441 GCF_900095145.1 Mus pahari | reverse complement strand
CCAGAAGCTGGAAAGAACCCAGATGTCCCTCAATAGAGGAATGGATACAGAAACTGTGGTACATTTACACAATGGAGTATAACTCAGCTATTAAAAACAATGAATTTATGAAATTCTTGGGCAAATGGATGTATCTGGAGGATTTCATCCTTAGTGAGGTAACCCAATCACAAAAGAAATCTTATACTTTTATCTTTGGCTTTGTACCTAAGAAAAATTATATAGTAGAACCAATAAGGTATTTATTTGAAAAAGGAAACACATACTTAAAAATGTATTTCATTCTTAAAGCGGAAACCAGATTATCTGTGGGTAGGACAACTGGATGGCCTCTAATAATTCATGAATATTTAGCTCAATTTTTAAAATCCTATTTAGAAGTAAGAGTCACCCTGGTGGTAACACATAAGATTCATTTCAGGACAATGAGAACAGGCAAAGAGAAATAACTTCTTATGAGTCAACTGAGACTACCTATGGCCCTATCTATGGTAAAATACAAGAGATGGCATCCACAGAATCACACATACACACAAACACACACAAATACACACATCTAAACACACACAAACACAAATGCACACATATGGCTGTGGCAAGGATGTGTTTCTTATGGTGGTCGATTGTGTATTGGTGCAGAACTAATCTAGCATACTAGGTGGATGCTACGAGACGGGCCTCACCTAGATACAATAGTGACCTCCGACGGGTTGACCCAGCTTCACCTTGTCTTCTCACACAAACTAATTTTGGTGCTGCCGCTGGACTGATTCATTTTGAATAGAAGTTACTTCACTGGGCCTCTCCCTGTCTCACTCAGAAGAAATGGCAACAGCATTTGCAGTGCCTGAAGCACCTTTACCAATTAGGAGTCTGGGAAGAAAAGAGGTCTGTAAGTAAGCAGAGAAGAAAGAGGCAAGTGGCCGGCACTGTCACAATGTCCTATTTAATCTGCCACTCACCTCTTTGTTCTTCTGTAGAGTCACACCTGCCTCTGAGATATAACTGTCACTCGTGTACTGTGAGATTTTAATGTATGCATTCTTTCTTGCCTCTGATCAGAAAATATCTCTGATTATCTCGTATAATTCCCTCCCTCACTCACTTCAAGCTCAAAATGTTACCTCCCAGTACAACCTACCTGAAAGTCTATTTAAAACCATAACCTTCCTCTCCAAACTCATCCTTTGTTTTCCCTGCATCTTCCACACACGATTACAGAGAGCATGCATCCCTTAGACCCTTGGTAAAATATAAGCTCCAAGAAGGGACCTTGACTTTGCAAATTGATAAGTTCTAAGTGCCTAGAAATAACACAACACAGAGAGAGAAACAATCGCCTTAAATGCCATATGCAAATGTTCTTGTGTTGAGATTTGTTTACCTCTAGAGGTAAATACTGAACTTAAAGCCAGATGTTCTTCCCCACCCCACCCCATCCTTGAAGGACTTACTATGTCTAACTAAATATTGAATGAAGTTCTTTCTCTCCATAGGTATTTTCACACAAAAGTGTAGCAGAGTGGACAATCTTCCTTTCACATTTGAAGGAATGAACTCTGGAAATGATAATGATCCACAGATTAGGGTCCTTACATCTGTCAAGGACAGACAAATGAAAGATCTGACACCCTGGTTATTCCCTTTGAACACCTAAAACTCCTCAGACAGTAAGTCTGCAAAGCTACTATGGAGGAGAAACTTAATTGTTCTGATAAAGAGATAAATTCCCATATGCTGTATAATTGCTAAATTGATAAGTTCCAAAAATAAAAATAAAAAAATCAAAAAACAAAACTAAAACAGACAAAAAACAGCCTTAGAAGATTTTTAATGTATAATAAGAGTATAGATAATTACATAATAAGAGTATAGATAAAAGTATGCAGCTCTCACACTGCAAATAAGAGAATAATGTTTGGGGATGCCCCATGATTTCTTCACAGTTATCCCATGGAAAGGAAGTATCTCATGGAATTCGCTGGGCAATGGTGGTGCACGCCTTTAATCCCAGGACTTGGGAGGCAGATGCAGGCGGATTTCTGAGTTTGAGGCCAGCCTGGTCTACAGAGTGAGTTCCAGGACAGCCAGGGCTACACAGAGAAACCCTGTCTCTAAAAAAGAAAGGAAGAAAGAAAGAAAGAAAGAAAGAAAGAAAGAAAGAAAGAAAGAAAGAAAGAAAGAAAGAAAGAAAGAAAGAAAGAGTCCCCATCTCCCTTGCTGTGTCAGGGTTCTTCCAACAATGTTGAAAAGGAGGTGCGGAGCCTAAAACCCAAGATATCACAGGTCTTTAAAATGATCATGTTTGGGGATCTATCTAAATAGGCCAGAAAGATTTGTAGTTGTCATCAAATGGACTTTCTCATAAAGAATAAGTATATTAAAATCTGGGAGATACCTTAGTCAATAAAGTGTCTGCTTTGTTGAGTTTGAGCACCACAGACTACATAATTTTTAAAAGTCAGGCATTGTAGCATAAATTTAGAATCTCAGTGCTGTGGGGGCGGGGCAGGGGCGGGGCAGGGAGGGGCATAATAGGCTGTTCTTAAGCACTTGATCTGTCAGCAAGTTCTGGTCAAAGAGAGGGAAGGCAGTGCCTATGGAACGACAGCTGAGATTGTTGTCAGGTCTCCATCCAGATGTGCACAGAGGATTTTCACATACCCCTACACATACATGCTCATGAACCCATACACATACATGTGCACACACAGAAAGGAAGCTACACCATATTGGATACAAGCAATTATTGGTTTAAAACTTCCTTATAAGGACACATATGTTTGATGAATTTATGAGTCTAGCAGATCTACACAGAGGAAAAAAAATGCCTTTTTAATCAGGTTTCCCATGAAGTCAAACAAGGACAGAAGTAGATAAAGATTTCATGTTCCCCATCAGACCTCCCCTACAAAGCAGGGCTAAGTCTTCATGCAGATGTACAAACCTTTAGGGTTCATGAAAGTACATACTTTACAGAGTCATCTGTATCCATAAAAGCCTTGCCAGCAGTATTTATATGTATCACAGAATTGTGTTTAAATGTTCCTTCAGCCTCCATGAAGAAATTCCAAGCATGTAGTGTTTAAAAGTAGAAAATGGGTCTTCTTAAGATATTAATTTATTTACAAGCTGGAGGAAAAAGCTTTGTGTTGGGGAGACAGTATCATGATCTTTCAAAGTCGCTCAAACCAACAAAGGAACTAACTACTTAAGGATCCATAGACCTCATAACAGAAAGGAACTTCCTTTAAAGTCCTCATTAAAGGGATATTTTTAAAGTAGGTTAGGCATATCCTTGAAACAAGAAAGCATCGTCAGATGTCTAGCTTTTGTAGCCTCCAGGCAACTGTGCCATACAGCCTAGTTATCCAAGTCACAGGGGTCCTAGCTGCTGAGAGGTGATGCTGTTAGGTAAGGCCACCTCTGCAGGGGTTGCCTCTGTCCATTTCCACCTCGGGCAGTCTTCTTTACAAGCTCCCTTCTTGGATAAAAATCTACAGAGACAGATAAAGCAAAAGGACGAGGTAATTTGAGATTGGAAGTTTTCCTCTTTTTCTTTTCGTCTAATATCATAACCTACAGTTACATATGTACATGAACCACAAAAACGCTAACTGCAGCACATCTGAGACTGACAACTTAACCTAAGTGTGTTGAGGATCGTGAGGAAAAGAGCATGCAGAAGCATACAGCCCAGGCAAGTCAAATTGCCCTTGACTTGGTGGAAAGAGAAAGAGAAAAATGGAAGATCAAAACAACCATGCCCTATAGACCATTGCTGGTAGTTTTTTGTTTGCTTTGTTTTATTCTGGGTTGTTTTTTTGTTGGTTGGTTGGTTGGTTTTGGTTTGTTGTTGTTTGTTTGTTTGTGGGTTTAGTTTTAGAGAATTAGCTGAATTGACTCATTTCAACACAGGGGAAAAATTTACATCAATCTCCATATCCGATTGTGCTTGGACCAAGAATGAATTAAATGCCTTTACTTGGCATATACTCTTCAGATTTCTGTAACTTTGATTTGTATGATGATGTCCAGGGTTGTAAATTAGGAGACACAAGAGCTTTCTTCTTTGGAAAACCTAAACTGGACATCCAAGAAAAGTTTTAATTGTACATGTACAAGATTGTAAAACATTCACAGAAATAAGTACTAGAGAAAGTTAAAAATAATCCTTCTAAGCCAAAGTAGGAAAAAATACTCTTGGCCAATGAGATAAATAAATATAACTAATGGACAAGCTATGGAGAAGAAGATGCAGTAAGTACGGGAAGGGTTGGTCTTTATTGATATGACCACATTTCCAGTACTAACACACACTTATCTTATAAAAGCCAGTTCAACTGATGTTGATAAGGTCTAGGGCATAAATGATGGGAAGAAAGCTCTCTGGAGCAAGTCTCATGAGCCAGGTTCTATCCTTGACTACAATGATGAGAGGGGAGAGAATGAAGAATTTGAAAGTGAACTTCTCTTTTGATTGGTGCTATTGGTTCACGGTAGAGCATTTGCAAATCAATTCTCTAAACCTGGTTCTATTCCAGGAACTTTAATAAAATGTGGTCTAGTAATCTGTTGGATGGTGCAATAGATGGATAAGATCCTTCCAGATGAATATAAAATATACCCAGAAAACGAATTTCTAACTTACAACAGGGAATTGCAAACTAGATGGGGTCTCCTGTAAGGACAACCGGTTCATTTCTTCTTTTGATATGCTTTTACTATATAACTGTGTATGAAAATGAGTTCTCCTGGATTATTATACTCATAGGATAGCAATTTATAATTGCCTAGACATTAACAAGTTGATTCTGTGGGCCTTGTTATTCTAATGTCCTGTGCACTGTGGACTAAATGGACCAGTGTTCCAAGAGTCTCATCTTTAAGCACTAACAGTAGAGCTTTTTACTTTGAAGAAACTCCAATTTCAAACAGCAGTCAAATAGCCTACTGTACAGTACCATGTATAAAATGTGCTTTGGATAAACTAGTCACTATTTTCATCAGAAAAAAAGATGCCTGGTGTATTTGAAGAACATTAAATACATCATTTATTTTTTTTAAATATTTTTAATTAAAATAAAATTGCATCACTTCCCCCTTCCCCTTCTTCCCTCCAGCTTCCTATTTCCCCTCCCTCCTTCAACACCTTTCCTGTCTTCCCTATGATTCTCAAATCCATAGCTTCTCTTTGACTATTGTTCCATGCATATATGTGTGTGCATGTATACATGTGAATATGTAACTATAACCTGCTGAGTCCATTTTTGTTGCTTCTGTATAAGGTTTTGGGGCTGACCATTGGATAACCAGTCAGGGGCTCATCCCTGAGAGAGGCTAATTCTCCCTCTCAGCTGTCATTAGTTGCCTGGAATTCTTTGTCTAAGAATGAGATCCCATGCAATTTCTAGCTCCCATTGTAGTGTGTCTATTGATATTATCCCTCTTTAGGTCTTATGTATGCAGCCATTTCACTAAGCAGCCAGCCACCAGAATTTCTGGCATTCTAGATCTGACAGTCTTTCTGACTGTTCTTCTACAATGTTCCCCAAACCAAAGATACAGGGCCTGTGCTACTTAGGTATCCAGTGGGGCCGGGATCCCCACAATCCATTGATCTTCGCACTGTGTCCAGTTGTGGATTACTGTAATAGTCTCCATTGAGCCTCTAGTGCTAAACACAGCACACAAGACTCAGATGATTCAAGGGGGATCAAACCGGAAAGTCTCAACCCTACAGTCTGGCTCCCAGAGTTAAAAAAAAAAAAAAAAAAAAAAAAAGCACTGTGCAAGTTGTTAAGGGAGAGAAGTAATGAATAATCTTTCCCAGCTATGAAACATATGAACCAAAACAATGACCGGCATGTTCATTACAGATATACAGATATTTGTAAAGGTGCGATGGTGGCACTCACTTGATTGTGGTTGTCTAAAAGACTTAAGGACCATTCAATAGGTGGGAAATCACATCATACTGGAAACCTAACCAACCACCCTGGGCTAGTGAGGTCACGATCTTAGAAGAGAATCTATTACTGCCCCTTAGCTAGATCAGCATGCTTCCTTAAATCTATCTAGATCTTATCATTATACCCCAGATACATATAGCTATCACCCTTCGTCAAATAAGCTTCTCTCTAAATATTCTTTCTTCTTTTTTAGTTCTAGAGAGAGATTAATAGCCTTGAAGACCCTTTTCCCTCATGACTGGCTTTTGACAGCACATCCCATTTTGGCGGTAATACTAGGAAGAAAAAGAGCACAGTTTGTAGGAGGAGCCGTGGAGGCCACCTCTACTTAAACGCTGGGGGCACGTGGGCGGTGGCGGGGGTAGGAGCAGCTACAAAGGCATCTCTTGTAGGAGGACCTAATTGAGGACTGCCTGAGAGACCAAGGATTGCTAGCGCAGACATTGCCAGCCAATCGGGAACTGCTATTTAGAAGAGACACTTTCTTGGGATCAGTGGGGCACAGGTAGAGGGTACTGAAGGAGCTGGCATCAGCTGTAGCGTTTTTCATCTGCTCCCAGAGTCTGTGTCGTTCACTTTGTGGCACCTCACCTCCAATGCCCAAGGGCAGGTAGGGTCTGGCAACAAATAGTCCAGGGTACAGGCAGCAACCGTTGACTCTCCATAGAGTTAGAATACCATGAGAAAAGACGCCAATTCCAAGACTTTCTTGAGGACCATGGATGGAAAGCTACATTCTCCTGGTCAAAAGAATGCAAAATCTCTGGCCTTGAGTGGAGACATGGAGACGAGACATTCTGATCTGCTTTCCAAAGGTTAGAACATTGGCTGCTCTGGCGTCCTGTAAGAGAGCTCTAGCTCACAAAGAAAGTGTAACTGTTTCTTCCACTTCTTCTTATGCTTCCCTTTCACACACTGGCCAGTTGCCCAAGCAGCTTTCCCTGGCACGCTGAGCTTTCCCACCCTCTCTCTCTCCTTCCCTTTCCACCATGCAGCTGTTTCCAGGCTTCCATGCTGAGCACATTAGCTCTCTTGGACCCGAACTCAAAGAGCGAGCGGGAGTTCCTTCCTTTTCTCCACCCACTCGACTCCACAACTGTGGACATTTCCAGCTTGCGTGGTCTGTTAGTTTTCTACAAACTCTAATAAAAATCCTTCCCAAGCTTGCTTCGGAGTCAATTTTTTTTTTAAGTATTTTTGTATTAATGAGACTAGGAATCCTAAGGTGACCTCAATTTCCTCAGTAACATAAGGAATATTGGGTTAATATCAAAGCACTAATTTGATTTCAGCCCTATCCCCTTTCCCTATGTTTTTTGTCCCAGGGAAGGAAGGAAACAAAAATATGATTTAAAAGACATTGAAGTGAAGCTGTTGACTAGTAACAACTTACTGAATAAATGATAGGTAGATGTACTAGCCCACTAGAGATTATTTAAAAAAAAAATACTCCCCACTATTTCCTTTTTTCTGAGGAACCGCCAGATTGATTTCCAGAATGGTTGTACCAGTTTACAGTCTGTGTTCCTTTCTCCACATCCTCGCCAACATGTGCTGTCACCTGAGTTTTTTTTCATCTTAGCCATTCTGATTGGTGTAAGGTGGAGCCTCAAGGTTATTATGGTTTGCATTTCCCTGATCACTAAGGACTTTGAATATTTCTTTAAGTGTTTCTCGGCCATTAGAGATACTTCTGTTGAGAATTCTCTGTTTAGCTCTATACCCCATTTTTGATTGGGTTGTTTGGTTTTTTGGAGGTTAACTTCTTGAGTTATTTATATATTTTTGATTGGATATTAGCCCTCTGTTGGATGTAGGGTTAGTGAAGTTTTTTTTTTTTCCCAATCTGTAGGTTGCTAATTTGTCCTATTGATGGTGTCTTTTGCCTTATGGAAGACTTTCAGTTTCATGAGGTTTCATTTATTGATTGTTTATCTAAAAGCCTGAGACACTTGAGCTCTCTTCAGGAAATTTCCCCCTGTGCCAATGAGTTTGAGGCTTCTTCCCACTTTCTCTTCTGTTAGATTCAGTGTATCTGGATTTATTTTGAGGTCCTTGATCAACTTGGACTTGAGCTTTGTGCAAGGTGACAAATATGGATCTATTTTCATTCTCCTGCATACAGATCGCCAGTTAGACCAGCACCATTTATTGAAGATGCTTTCTATTTCCACTGGAAGTTTTTGGCTTCCTTGTCAAAAACCAATTGTCCATAAGTGTGTGGGTTTACTTCTGGATCTTCTATTCCGTTGATGTACCTGTCTGATTCTATACCAATACCATGCGGTTTTTATCACTATTGCTTTGTAGTATAGCTTGAGGTCAGGGATGGTGATTTCCCCCAAAAGATCTTTTATTGTTGAGAATTATTTTGGTTATCCTTTTTTGTTTGTTTGGTTGGTTGGTTTGGATTTGTTTTTCTATATGAAGTTGAGAATTGTTCTTTTCATGTCTATGAAGAATTTGTTGGAATTTTGATGGGGTTGCATTAAATTTATAGATTGCTTTAGGCAAAAAAGCCATTTTTACTATGGTAATCCTACCAGTCCATGATCGTGGGAGATCTTTCCATCTTCTGAGGTCTTCTTCAGTTTCTTTTTTCAGGGATTTGAAGTTCTTGTCATACAAATCTTTCACTTGCTAGGAAAGAATTACACCAAGATATTTTATACTATTTGTGGGCATTGTGAAAGGTGATATTTCTATAATTTCTTTCTCAGCCTATTCATCATTTGTGTAAAGGAAGACTACTGTTTGAGTTAATTTTATATCCTGCCACTTTGTTGAAGTTGTTTATCAGCTATAGGAGTTCTTCGGCGGAATTTGGGGGATCGCTTATATATACTACCATATCATCTGCAAATAGTGATACTTTGACTTCTAAAGGAACTGCAGGGACAAAGATGAAGAAGAGACTGAAGGAAAGGCCCAACTTGGGATCCATCTTATGAGAGGGCACCAAGGCCTGACACTATCAGTGATGCTATGACTCCGGAGCCAGGTATGGCAGTCCTCTGAGAGTTCCTACCAGCAGCTGACTGAGACAGAAGCAAATACTTAAACCCAACCATTGAACTAAAGTCCAGGACCCCTATGGTTAAATTAGGGGAAGGATTGAAGAAGCTGAAGGGGAGAGTGACTTCATAGGAAGGCCAGCAGTCTCACCTTACCCAGACCCAGGGAACTTTCAGAGACTGAGCCACCAACTAGGAGTATACATGAACCAATCCAAGGACCCTGACACAAATATAGCAGAGGGCTGCCTGGACAGGCCTTAGTGGGATAAGTTGTGCTTTATCGTCAAGAGACTTAAGGCCCCAGGAAAGGAGGAGGCCTGGGGGAGCACCCTTTTGTAGCAAGGAGGAGGAGGAATGGGATGAGGAACTGTGGAGGGAGGACAAAGAAGGGACCAACGACTGGTACGTAATAGAATAAAATTATAATAAATGAAAAATACCAATCACATTGGGTTAAACAACAGAAATTTATATTCTCCTCTCTCTGGAAGCTCGAGTGTAAGATTAAGATTGAGGTGTCAACCCAGTGGGCCTTCTCTGGGGGCTCTCTTATTGATCTAAAGATAGTGGTCTGCTTGAAGCCTCTTCACCTGCTACCTGCATTTATATCTCTGGTATGTTCAAATTTCTCCCTCTAATAAAGACACCTTGCTTTATTTTATTCTATGCAACCATTCTAAATCCTGTATCTCCCACTAAGGTCACATTTCAACAATAGGAATGAGGGTTTCTTGAATGTCCCTCACATCACCAAAGGATTTTACCTCCGTAAGCTAAGAGTTGACAGTTCTGCTGTGCCAAGGAATGAATTGCAGGCACAATTTTTGGATACAGATTTCCTGCTATGGTCAAAGCTATTTGACTTGAGTGATTGTCATCATTCTCAGTCCACAGGGAGCAGGTTACATTCATTTAAGAAATGGTGTGTGTATTAAGATAGTCTATCCATGAAGCCATTCATCAACTGTTCCAATGAACAATGGTTCTGCTTGGAGGGTGGCACAGACATTAGGTGAGGGTAAGATTCTGGTTCATTGGCTATGATGATTTTGAAAAGCATTCATCTCAGAATAAGAGTAACTTATAAAGTCCTCTTCTTCAAAATTGATACAATAATTATAAATATCGAGCAAAGCCTTCAGCCTTATTACCATGAACTCCAATGTCCAAAAACTGTTCTTATTTTGTGTTTGTACCACAGTAAGAGCCAAGATTTTAAACTCTACTAAAAACAAAACAAACAAACAAAAAAGACTTTATATATTTATGTTCATTAAAAAAACTAATAGTGATGTATTATTTTAAAATATCATACATTTAATATATTTGGAATTATTTAATATTTATGTTGTGAAAAACGTATGTATTTTCAGTACTGCTATAGACAAACATCTACATAAGACTGTTCAATTGATTGTTGTTTTATATCAAACAACTTTTATAATATTCATTTTGTATTGTTACAATATTCTATAAATTTTAAAGAATATGATAAAAATGAAAGGTATTGCAGGTTTTGAAGGGGGGTTCTCTCCAGGAGGGGTTGGGGTACAAAAGGGAAAGAAGAATGTGATGTAAGTCTATTTACTCAAAATGTTACTAAATGTTAACAAATTCATATAAAAAAATTAAATTAAATTAAATTAAATTAAAAAGAAAAGAAAATGAGTTAGAGTTTGACCACATAAAACTGGGATGGAATTTGGGGACCACAATTCAGCTGTCAATATTAACTTAGTGCTATGTTAACACAAGGCAACCTTAACTATGTGCTGCAGATGCTGTAGCTGCAGGGATACAAAGTATACGCCTTTGTACATGAGCTACATAGGACAGGGAATAGAATTTAAGGAAAGATAGAGTAGCATCAATAATGACTATTGGAAGAAAGTGTCACAAAGAAATAGCACGCCATCTCTGTCTTAGTATTGTAAACATGCAAGAATAATGGAATTTCATCTGTGGGTTGTTTTCTATCTTGGCTATTTCTCAAGTAAAGATGGATTTACTAGGAAGCAAATGAAACTCAACTTCAAGATCCCTTAGGATCTTTCCAGGGCAGTTGATCTGAATTTATATCCATAATTTTGTCTCCATTGTAGAGAGCTTTGGACCCCACAAAGCCTGGTTCTGTTTCTTGACTGAAAGTGTTTTTAGCCATTTTTTGGAAGGATAGTTTGAAGTATTTCTTGAACTAAACACTTAAAGTTGAGTATTAACTCATAAGAAATAACAGTTGGTAAGCTTGATAAGGTAAGATACAGAAAGATAGCGAGGAAAACTACTAAAACCTGCATTCTGGCCAGCGTGCACCTTTGACTGACTTCCAAACCTCAAGTGCTCAGAAATATCCTGGTCATATATTTGTCTCTCTGACTTTCTCTTTCTGTCTGAACACCTCCCGCAGCCCCCCATACACACACATACAATTGTTAATGCAACTACTATGCAACTCACTTAAAAGTGACCTGTGTGTGTTTGATGATTGCAGTTGAAAATATTCCTTGACCATACTTAGCTTCCTTTCATGGAAACCTCTGTCTCTCACTCCTTCCATATACTTAGCATAAACCCTTCATTGTAAGTTCCCCAAGGAGACACATATCCAAGGCAAGTAGTGTGGTATTTGAGGGAGGGTCAAGTATGCTAAAAATTATTCGTCTACTTTCTCTGTTTAAAAATAATAATAATGTTTTAAAGCATTTTATTGTATTTATTTATTTTTGAAATTTTGAATTTTTTTATTCTTTAATCCTATCTTACAGTCCAGTCTTCATCCCTCTCCGGGTGCACCCCTGACTGCTCGCCATCCCATGCCTCCTCCCACTATCTCCAAGAGGATGACCTGGGGCCTCAAGTCTCTCAAGAGTTAGGTGCATCTCCTCTCACTGAGGCCAGACCAGGCAGTCCTTTGTAAAGCAAACATTTTAAATGATGCAAAAACCACTACTGCAAAGTGAACCTTGCCAGGGATTTTCCCAGATAAGAATCAGTTTCATGCTTTTTCCCTTTAAGACTTTCAGTGTTTCCTATTGAGTTTCACCTGTAGACCCTCCAGAGAACAGCCCTGACAGTGCAGATATAAAGGCAGCTGGCTCCTGGTTGAAAAGCAGGGAGATGAAACTGGTGATGCAGGACAGTTCAATTTGCCTAACAAAGCAAAATTCCCGACCTGAATTACTCTTGCAGCACTGTAATCAGCCATGTTTCTTAAAATGCCTGGGTTATATCGAGCCCCACTCACACTATGGTAATTATCAGCTGCCACCAGACAGACGTGCCGCACTCCCTTAGACTTTTTTTTTTTCCCCTTCTTCTTCTTCTTCTTCTTCTTCAAAATGTCAGCTTGTAATCCGAAGGAAAATTACAAACCCTTCTTTTTAAGGGATGTTTAAAATAAACTCACAAAGGCACCGAGTCTGTTACAATTACTGTCCTGTTTTCAGGCAGCAATGTCCCAGCTGGTGTTTTATCTCTGCAGCTTTCGAAAGTTTAGCCATGGTGGAAGGAGCAATAGTCTCTTAGATAGCAGCAAACCAGGGAAGGCTGGCAGGGGGTGCCGAGTTCTCTTTGAGAAGCTTTCAGATTCTATTCCATATAAACACAAACCATCTCTGAAAAACATCATGGTGGGTACTGCCGTAATAAAATGTCAGTGCTTCAAACATCCAGCACCAGTCAACTTTTGCAGGATACCAATAATAATGCAGAGGTTTGCTCGCTTTTATTTAATAGATACATAAAGCCTGCATTGAGTAGAGTGTTTTATGTTAATGACAACATTTCCAATTAGATGGACAATATAGATCATTTTGACAGGCCATCATTCTTGGTTTTAACAACCGCTTTTTATACCGTGCACCGTAGAACTGTATCTTTCCACTTGTAAAAAGAAAATAAAGTACCAGTCAAAGACATAATGGGCAGAAGTCTACTGAAAGAATATGTTAGCATAACAAAATCCACGGGAGTTAAAAGCACCCAAGGTTTCCGAGAAGATTCTGCCAAGGATGCTAAAAGGCTTTTTAAATGATACAGTTGAATCACTGAGAAGTGGGCAGGTTTCCAGTCTGGACATTTTAAGATACACAATGGTATCAGAGTGGTCCGGTGAAGATCTGGACACCTAGCATGCTGTTGTGACTGTGAGTCAACTATGAACAGTAAGGGTTTTTGTGGTCTGACCTGTAGCATCAGTTTCTGCATGTGAAGTTCCAGGGGCTCTCCTCCAACCTCAACTTTCTGTATCAAGATCCATAAAAGGTGAAGAAAAACTGTTTGTTTGTTTGTTTTCATGAATTCAATGGAATTCGGGTGGAGTTTCCAGACCAGCTTTATCCTATCCTTATGACTAGATAACCCAGTCAATGTTCAATTTACACACCTAAAAGAAGAGTGTGCAAGGCGGGATTTGAACACTAGCTGCACCTCTTCACTCACTGCGTGACCTTGGGCAATGTACTTAATATCTAAAACTTTAGTACATTATTAATAAAGCCAGACTTATATTCTCTATTTTATAAAGCTAAGATAATGAATATAGATATTTCTAATCCTTATTGTTCAATGCCTGCAACAGAGTGTGTACGCAATAATAATATTTAGTAGGTATATATACCATATACATAAGCACACATATATATATATGAACAGGCATGTAAATAAACCATGGACTTTCACCCACATATAATCCATGTTCTTCTGACCTTGTATTGGTCTCCACTTCCAGGGAAATGATAGATTCTCCTTTGAGAAGCCTTCTCGTGCCCTCAAGTGTTCCTCACTCATTCCCTAAACATTCCTCCTCTCAACACATTCTTAGATCTGTCTTTTAAATATCCTTTCAATAGACTCCAAGTCTGAGACAAATTGGAAATTAGTGGTTTTCATGTCATTTCATCAAAATTAAGAAGTCACCTGAATATGTTATACCCATTCCTAATAATATAGCCAGATAAGAAATTCAGAACATGGATGTAACATTGTACATTTTAATTATCCTCTTTCTCTAAACTTCATAGCAACTTAAGGCAAGTGTACCATCTAGTTTAATGAGTCAACCCAAAGTCTAGCACTGCACAGGCAATATGAATAAACTGGAATACAACTAGGTCATTGTCTATAACAAATAGAAGCAACCTTGATTTCAGTATAGCACTGATTACTTCTACCCAAACTCTGTCTCGTGTGATCACCATTCAAATTATTTAATCTAGCCAAACAATAAAATCGAGCTACTATACAAGATACTCACATATCATGAACAAAGATTTTAGTGTGAGTCCCTAAGAACTCATCTCTTCCCCCTTGCTTCAGCACAAATTATTTCATTATCTTGATTTTAAATTTCTTTACTAACCCAATTTCTGTGGAGAAGATTATCCTCACTGGCAACTTACAACTTCCTTAAAATTGTCCTTACAATGAATACCAATGATGCTCCACAGTCAAGCCGAACAACCCTTAAAGGCGGTCCACGTCACCCTTCCCTCAGAACTTGAAATGAATGCCTGTGAGAATCCTTATCCCCATCCTCTGTGGCTGTATTACCTCTGCTTATGGAGGTTTCTACTTTTTTTGGTCCTCATTCCTCCCATTTCAAAATGTAAAGGATTCTCAGGACACAGCTCTTGTCCTTCTCCCACAGCGCTTCAAAGGTGGTTTCTGCAACTTCTGGTCCTGGAAATGTAACTGAGTTTATATGACTTCCAAACAGAAGTCACCCGCTGTAACCACTGAGATCCTCCACCAGGAAAGCTCTGCGCCTGTCCACCTGTAAGTCCAAGTGCTTTCGAATCTGTCTCTAAAGTGATGTTCTCCTGTCTTCCCAATATCCCAGCATCTTCGGTGTGTTCCAGGTCCTGAGCTCATTGCTTATTGGTCCCGTTTGAAAGCAGTTACTCTACTCAGTTTTAGCCAATGACATTTCTAAGCTCTGTCTCATGTCTCCATCCCTAATGGGGAACATGATAATGTGAATCTGTCACTATTCATTCTAACTCTTCTGGCTAATTAACCTTAGAATTGAGCAGCTTACATATGCTCACTCTCAATCCCTTCTCTCAAACGGGCTTGGTGAGAAACCCATGTACTAACTATTCAATTGGTAATAGTTACCAAAGACTTCAGGTTGATAAACGCTAAGCTACATTTGAAAAATATCAACACACTTGATCTCTCTAACTCTCATATAGGTGTGATGTTTTACTGTTGTTTGCATGATTCTATTGATCCATAGTTTAGTTCCCAATCAGAACATAAACTCTGTGCCAGATGAGAATGTCAGGCATTCAGTCATTTACTGATCAAATGAATTTATAAATATACAAAGGCTTCTCTTAATCAGCACTGGTATATTATAGGTATATTATATACTTATTATATACTGTATCTGCATATGCCTGTTTTAAATTTGAGGAACAACTACAAACAAATGCTATCAAGACAACATTTATTTTCAACAGTATTTCACTGTGGAGCCCAGGCTGGCCTTAAATTGATGCTATGCCTGACTCATCCCAACATGTTCTGAGATTACAGGCAAGATGATTTCTCCTCCTGCTAAAGACACAAACTAAGATAGTTCAAGATAAATAATTTATCAGATCCTTTTGACTAAGCAAGATTTCCTCCCCTCCCTACCTCTCTCGCTCTTTCTCATTTAAATCCTACTCCTTTGGTGCAAACCTGAATCAGTAAGTGATTGGTTTCCTCAGAGGAGGTGCGATAGAATTTGTCAGCTAACTTTTTTACAGCATAGTGTGTCTTTGCAACAGAGCAAAATAGAATCCATAAATGCAAAGTGAGTCAGACATAGATCCTGTTTTCAGTAGATTTATGCATAAGTAAAGATGATAAAGGTTATACCTAAGTGACTGTACTTCTAATAGAAAAGATACAGGTAGCATAAGATATGTACAGATAGCTAGGATGAAAACTAAGGATAGGAAAATATTAAATTTGATTGAGAGGAATCCAAGATACATCATGACTTTCATTTAATAACGTTTATTAAATATGAGTAATATTTAGATATAAAGAGATGAGAGAAGGAGTCATTCTGGACAGAACTAACAAAACTGTAAACATTTAACTATCATGGGATGTGTGCAGAAACCATCAGGTGGTGGAATTTAACTGTGATGATTGGTTATATTGATGTCTATATTCTTTTTGAAATGTTCCCATGTAAAAAAAAAAAGAAGGTAATTAAAAAGATAATTATTTACAGAGAGTTTATTGGGTTATTTTTGTCATATGGATAAAACGACATTTTTCCTATGATAAAGCAACTTTCCAAATATTTCTTGGTGACAGTTGATTTTGTTTTCTGCAAGACTGCCCTCTTTGTCACGAAGTAACCACAGACTTAAACTTCCCAAATTATACTATACCACAAGAGTACTGATTCTATAGATATTTATATCTTAGAGGCAATTCCTAAGTATAAGGCATTGTAGATAACTGAGGTATTTGGAATCTCTCTAAGTCAATTCTTAGTTCAATTTTTGTTTTTTAAATAGTCAGAGGAAACCTGACTTCAGGCTATATAACTCTGGATTGATTGATATTTTGTTTTGTTTTCTCTATCAGGTGAGTTGTTATTTTAGTTGATTTTTCCCCTGAGTGTTTTCTCCCCTTTTAGATGTGTGCTGTAAATCAGGCTGTGGTCGTTTGCATTCCAGCAATGTCTTATCTTTGCTGTACAACTGTTATCTCATCTAAATCCCACAGCTGTGTCACTTTCTGGCGACCACCATCCTCGCAAGACAGCTGTTGCTCTTAATTGGCAGAAATACAACAGATGAACATTAAGAAACGTGTCCAATTGATGTGCAGCACAGAGAACTTACTTTTTGTTAAAAAAAAAAAAAAACAAAACTCTTCTTGTTAGTAGAAAAGAGATTTGCATTATTTTATGATCTACTCCAAACAAGAAAAGGAAGGGTAAAAGTTCCTACCAAAAATTACATTTCATATGTCTTCACCGCTGATCTACAGCTTTACAGCTGAGTCCCCCTGAAAGCAAGCTGCTTCTTGACCAATCCAAATTAGAGACTCACCCTCAGAAACATTGCGAAGCAACTTGAAGTTTCTCATGAAGTTTCCTGATGAGCTGTGGGTGGGGATCACTGTCCTAAATCACAGTGATATTTGAAAGTCAATTTTTCCATTATGGTCACAGCTGTTACACTCATATGTAGCAAGTAGCTATACAAGGTGTGGTCCTTGGACAGGATGCAGCCCCATGACCTGGGGCTGTGAGAGCATGCTCATCTTTCACTTCTGGTCCATTAGAACAGAAAAAGAGCCCCAATGCAGCTCTTGTGCATGTTATTTATAATTCGTTTGTAAAGCACTGCCCTCGTCAGTAGAAGCATATGCTATACTGCACTATATATTTTAAGAAGTCAACTGAGATGTTGTGACAGTGACAATTCCGAGCTACCCCGGAAAGAGTTTCTGAGTCAGTGAGACAGATATTTAGAGTCATGCTGATTTGCTAACAAGAACCTCAGATAGTACAATGGCTATAAGTTCATCCAATTCCACGGAAAGCTGAAAACTTAATTTACTCTGCTCAATCTCATTCTTTCCCTCAATCTTAATTTTTTCTTTATAATTTTTAGCATGTGCAGTTGGGCGTGCGGGCATGCGTGTGTGTGTGTGTGTGTGTGTGTGTGTGTGTGTGTGTGTGTGTGTGTGTATTATTACAGTTGGCATTGCCTTGGGGTGATTTCAAGACACTTTCTACTACTTACACTTACCAAAAGCAAACAAGTCAAGCAAAGAGTCATGGTTTATTTTAGTGAGAGGAAAAAAAGAATAACTTATTTGTTCTGACCTCTCTCCTCCTGTTGAATCTAAAGGTTAAAAGCTCATTTTAGAGACAAGCACATAAAGGAGATGTGCACAAAGAAAAGCAGAGAGTGGGAATTTGTGTTGAAGGCATACTGAAGCAATGAGAGGCACACACAGTCTATGGAGTTGAGCAGACATGGTATAATGGCTATGGTTAGCTGTCAACTTGTCCAAATCTAGAATCATCTGGAAGATGGGCCTTTGGACAGGCCAGTGGAGGGTCTTCTGGGAAGAACCACCTTAATTACAGACAGGAACATTCCCTAAGTGGAGAACCCCAGCCTGTATTAAATGTAGAAAGCCACTGCATTGTATCACAGATTACATCCATCACCATCTGCTTCTTGACTAGGGATATATCATAAGCAGCTTCACATTCATGCTGTCTTGATGTCTCTGCCATGATGGACTAGACTTTGAAGTGAGAGCTAAAATAAACCACTCCTTCCACAAATTGCTTTTGCTGGAGAATTTTATCATGGCAACAGAAAGGAAAAAGAGATAAATTGTCTTAGAGGAAGTGCCCTGGATGTGGAATCTTAGAGTACAAATTCAAGTTATTCATCTAATAATGTTCATAACCACTGTGGCTTGTGTTTGACATGGGAAATGTAAGACAGATTTAAAGAAGGCAAAGAATACTTGACCAGGCCATACCACCTACACTCAAAAGAGATGAACACGTGTACAATAACCTCTAGCAACTTCAAAGTCTCATCTAGAAGATATAAGCAAGCATCATATTATATGCCTTATGAGGTATTTGATGAAATACTATCTTACATAAAATATTAGTTGAATGGACACCACTGAATAGTTTAGGTTGGTGCTATGGAGTCCTAATTCGACTGTCAACAACTCCACTGTCTAGCAAAGGATGCAGATATACAGACAACAAACTGTAAAATCAAAATTTTTCTGAAACTTGCAAGTAAAATGTTAAGGGAACTGAAGAATGGAGTACCCATCATGAATTTGTTAGTTTTCTTTCAGCTAGCATGCTAACAGTTTCTATACCATTTTAATATACTTGTTATTCTGCTGAAATAATGACAAAAGTGACAATTTATAATTCTAAGTTAGTTTTAAACATCACTTTCATATAGAAATATCTTTTATAATTAGTCTAGTAAAATTTGTATAATATTGGTAAAGTTAAAAAAAAGTTCTGTTAAATAGAAAATATTCTAGCTTGATACGAGAAATGTAAGACAGATTCAAAGTAGGCAAAATATACCTGACCAAGCCATACCACCTACACTCAAAAGGGATGAAGACATTGGGTTGACTCAGGCTCTGTTCCAACATAAGACATACAAGCATATTCTCTTTCCATGTGAACAGTATATTAAAGTTAATAACATTATTCTATATTTTTAAATACAGATTAATTTTTAATTTTGTGAGCATCTGTAAGATATAATTTGCACTTACAACACTGGAGTCATTCCTAGTCAATATTGAAGAAGAGGCAACCAGAACATTAAGCTTCCTACTGAAAGTATTGATTAGGAATGATGAATTTTGTCTTGATGCATATTTCTTTCTCCTTTTTCTCTAGTGTTACTAGCAAGATGCAGAGTTAAGGAACATTTTCAAAGATATATGTCTTAGGTTTTCATCTAACACACTAGTCTAATCCAGTGGTTCTCAACATTCCTAACTCTGTGGCTTTTAAATAGAGTTCTCAACCTTCCTAATGCTGCGACCCTTTAATAAAGTTCCTCATGTTGTGTTGACCGCCAACATGAAAATTACCTTTGTTGCTATTTCATAACTATTGTTTTGCTTGCTACTGTTACGAATTGTAATATAAATACCGATGTTTTCTGGTACTCTCAGGATACCCCTGTAAACGATTGGTAGCTGCCCCCAACAGCATCACTCAACTCAGAGGTTGAGAACTGCTGGTCTAAGCAATGGTTTTTCCTTACTATTCATAGTTCCCAGTAATATTCACCTAGAGAACAGAGATGCTAGGCCAATTTGTAATGGCCTCTTTCTCTATAACTCTAATATTTTATGTATCCTGGATTTTCCTCTACTCCTTAAATCAACTCCAGCTTATTAAAAAAAGAGAACAGAGCTTTGAGCAGGAATTCGGGAGATTTTGCAAATGTTAGATTTTATTTTCATTTTATGTAGCTATTTCACTTAAAACGTAAGAAACTACAAACAGCTTTTCTTTAAAGGAAAAACACAACTGACTGTTTAGGGGAATAGAATATCATTGTATATAATGGCAGGATAAAATATGGGTAATATAATAAAACACATGTAATTGATAATGAGGCTCCTCTCATCTATTATTGTGGAAAACTTTCCTTAAATGACCATTTAAATAATATTTTATTTCATATAACTTGCCAGGATTTGCTTATTCTCAAAATCCTAGGGATATATTTGTAAGAAAGTAGTCACAAAAGATAGTTTTTTCATAAACAATCTTAACCCAGAAAGCTTATTAGGAGAGATTTCTAGAGAAAAGTCACAACAACTCTACTAAGTATTTACACTAAATCATTAATAATCATAATGATAATAATAACAATAACAACAAAAAATGTTTCAAAAATCTTCTACAATAACTTAGGGTATAGCAGAAAACCTGACACGGGATAAAAGGGAGAGGTTGAGGCTCTAAGCAGATCTTTTAGATCTGAGGTGACAAACACAGAATATAGGAGATTGTCAAAGTTGGCCACCAACAAATTTCTTCCACTCTTTTTCAGTGAATTCCTGTTTTCCATTGTTGAACCCAAACTGGGCTCACCTCCTTGCCTGACCAACACAATGTGGACCAAGAAGCCAACTGTCATCTTAAGGGGTACAGTAGGTCCTACTTTCAGCCTTCTGAATCTTCAGCCAGTAAGACCCAATTAAACCTCTAACAAGGGAAAAAGAGGGAGAAGGAGAGAGAGAGAGAGAGAGAGAGAGAGAGAGAGAGAGAGAGAGAGAGAGAGAGAGAGAACTCAGAGGACTCAGAGAGGACTCAGAGATCAGTACAAAAAGAAGAAAAGAACCATCCTGTGGTCACCCCCACCCAGTAGGGACCACCCAACCAAATCACAGGGTGAGATCAGCACCGCAAACAAGCCTATTCAACTAGCAGACTTTAGATCCTACAGCTGAAGGAATGAATGCCTACAACAGAGACTAAAAAGCTAAATGGGCATCAATAAGATCAGGGAGTATTTCCAATGTGCATGCAGTGAAGGGTAGTAAATAAGACCCCTGCTTGGGCTATTGGCATGGATGAAAGACATGAGTAATGTCAGCTTTGGGAGAGTTCACCATCCACTTGCAGGGGCACGCACGTGAAACAACTATTGTCAGGGAATGGGACGAGCACTGTGCTAGAGGTGTACACATGATGTGACACATAGTGTCGAAGCAGAGTGTGGATCTACCAAGAAATTACAACCACCTGCTCCCACGGAGAAGGTATGTGGTTTTGCACAGAGAAAACCCCAAATGTTAAGAGTCCATTTAAACCCTATTCAGAAAGCTACGTAGAAAACTCCCAAGCCAGAAGGTAGGATGACAAGGGAGAGAGGTGACGTTCATATGTTCAGAAAAATGTGTCCATTCAAGGCAGTCTTAACATCATATACAAGAGATCATATCACTTGCTAAGCCATAATAAGATAGATAAGGAAAAAAACTTCTCCTTTATGGTAACAATAGTTTGTTGTTTGCTTAATCTCTCACTCTGCCTCTAATTCTGTTACAGAGTGACAAAAAGAAGGAAATGTACGTGGCAGATAGACAATTTCAAAATAAAGATGTGAATATTATCATTATTATTAATAATAATTTAGTTTAAGTACTTAGTGGTGTCATTATGGCTTTTCTCTAGAAATCTCTCCTAATAAGTTTTCTGGGTTAAGATTGTTTATGAAAAACAATAACTATCTTTTGTGACTACTTTCTTACAAATATATCCCTAGGATTTTGAGAATAAGCAAATCCTGGCAAGTTATATGAAATAAAATATTATTTAAATTGTCATTTAAGGAAAGTTTTCCACAATAACAGATGAGAGGAGCCTCATTATTAATTACATGTGTTTTATTTTTCCCTTTTCCTTTCTTGCTATAAACTTATATAAAATAAAATGTTTATTCTACTTATCATTGTTCAAAAGTAGTTTTGGAAACTTTGAATTGGACTATATACGTACATTTTTCTGTTTCTTGTGGAAGGAAAAAAAAAAGAAGAAGAAGAAAGAAGGTTCTTTCTACCGGCATTTGTGATTTTTAAAGCCCAGGTGCATGAAACCACTTTTATTACATTGTGTACACTGCTGTAGAGTTCATGTCCATGGATAAGCTGGCCAATTAAGAAAAAAACAGAAATGGGTAGATCTAGTTGTCCTCATGGGTTGGTATAAAACGCTGACATTTGTTTCCATTTTGCATTAATGATATGTAGTTTTGCAATTGCAAAAAAAAAAAAGAAAAGAAAAGAAAAAAAGAAAAAAAGAAAATCAAGATTTAAAGACATCTGCAATCCAGAAGCAGCTTGAAAATTTAGGCACCAGCCCCAAAATTTGGGGAATCAGTATCAGTGGTCCTGCCTTCTGTCCACATGTTTCCTTTTACCTTGGCATTGAAACCCAAGGATCACATGCACTTAAAAATACCTCCATCGGCTGCGCACTGCTCAGACCAGCATCCTGGCTCCAGAAATAACGAGTTTGAGATCCTAGCCTGAGTACGCTCTGTGTATTGCCTCATATCAACCTCAAAACACCTTTGTTTTACAAAGACTTAGAAAGACGACACCACCCACTTGCCTGAGATACTAACAATCAGGCTGTCTGGCTTCTCCCTAAAGTATAGAGCAGTGCTTTTTACTTCTAAATTACCAGTAAGCTGGGTGGTGATGGTGCACTCCTTTAATCCCAGCACTTGGGAGGGAGAGGAAGGCAGATCTCTGAGTTTGGGGCCAGCCTGGTCTACAAAGTGAGTTATAGGATAGCCACAGCTACACAGAGAAACGCTGTCTTTGGAAAACAAAACAAAACAAAAAACACAAAGATCAAAAACCGTTAACTCTCCTCACTAAAGAAAAAGAAAAGAGATACTTTTAACCAAGTCAGCGAAATATTAGCATAAAAGAATATGCACCATTTGACCTAAGCGTCAAGATGTCTTGTGTGTGTGTGTGTGTGTGTGTGTGTGTGTGTGTGTGTGTGTGTGTTAAAATAGCAAAAGGCTTATGATGTGGGTGGGGCGGTCAGGCTGGTAGACCTAGCATGACTTTGGGGACATTGTAGTACTCTATCTGAATCCCAGTTTAAGCTCTTGGGTCTTGTGACCTTGAGCAACTTTTCCAGCTTCTCTGACCTACAGCCTCCTCCATTGTAAAATAAAAACACCAGTGTTTGTTTTGTCCTTCAAACAGTGATGTGTGTAATTGCACAGAAGATCTAAAACTGACTCGAACAGTGCTTTCCCATTTTGGGTACTCAGAAATGAAAGAAAGCTTCCTTATTTTACTGCCAAAACTAGGGAAATGCAGAATTGTAAAATATTATCACTTGCTTGGAAAACTCTCAGCTTTGAATGTTTGGGCGATGCTGGACATTCAGGAGCTCCTTCCCATCATCACAGAAAGGTTTTCCAGAAGTAGTGAAAGACACTTGCTCTCTGTTATGCTGTGGCTGTATTTGGAATATGATTCTGAAGGGATTGAAAAGCCTGTTGATCAACAAAGGAAGTAAATGGGTGAGACTGGTGAAGGTGAGTAGACATGGCGGGGAGACTCTGGCCTGCTCAAACTGAACAGTGAAAAGGAAAGCATGCAGACCAGGGCAATTATGTTCCTCTTCTCAGTCTGAGTGCAGACTTCCAGTATTGGCTTCACCACATAGTAGAACAGAGCAGCTGTCCAGTTACACAGAGGACCAAATCACAGCAGGTGATGTAAACAGATGACCACTGAGTGCCTGGTAGGAGGCAGGTTGTGTGTTGGGTACCCCGAAATCCTGGTGAATAAAACCAGGTCAAATATAACTGTGATTGCAGGCAGTTTTATTTTCTGACCAAGTCCTGAGAAGCTAGACAATCCATCACATTGATGCCTGAAGCCTGATGTTCTCTGCAATTTTAGGCACAGGGGCTAGAAAGGGATAAAAAGTCCCTTCTCAAGAGAACAATATTGAGTACCAATTATGATCAATGCCTTATGTCCCTTATATGACCTAATTCACACAAGTCCAGTAGGGATAGCCTACTTATTCCCATTTTACAGACGCATAAACCAAGGCTTAGACACAATCACTGGCTTGTAAAGTCACAAGATCTTAGGTCCTAGGCCTGAAGCTGGTCTCAGAAATATCTGAGTATCCAGTTGGTTCCAGGGTGGGGGAACCTAAGACTCATAATACTTTGATGTGATTTGTTTGTTTGTTTGTTTGTTTGTTTTAATCACGTTTCAAAAAAATGGGTTCTTTATCGTTTTGTATTCAGAAATCAAAATTTAACTACAAGCTCTGGCTTTTGGCGTTGGTCAATGACACGATGACAGAAGAGAACATATACTCGTTCCTGCACGCTACTTTCTGCGGGTCCTATGGCCAGGTCAGTGTGGCTTTGTACTGTGTACGCTGCTTCCTTGCTCCTTTGCATGAAGGCATTTGTAAATTATTCTAGTTATCTTTAGAATACTTAAAATTGCTCTCTGGCATTTATATAATCAGGAGATAATCAGATGATCCCCTTTTTTTTAAACAATGAGCCACTTCCTGTTCATTATACTTATTATGTTTATTTATGGCATAAAACCCCATTTTCTCTTGAGAAGGTCACCTGTGGGTTGGTGTGGAGGATTTCTTCCCTCCTCTTTAAACCACTTTACCAGGTTCTGGCATTTGTATGACTGTTGATTAATTATGGTCCTGTCTCAATCATTTATGGAAGAAATAATAGCCTAAGGTTCCTTTTACCAACCATTAGGTTATTCATAGCTTCAAAAAGTGGCATAAAGTTCTTAAATCTTACATATTCAAATGCTTGTAACAGACAATCTCTTGCTGTGTTCGCCCACTCACCCCAGAGGAAGGCCGGATGTTTCCAGCCAGAAGATATCTCACACCACAGACTCAGGAAGCTAAAAGTCTCCCATCACATTTGAGGCCCAGAGCCTTGCCAAGTCATACCGGGTGCCTCACAGACTGCTTCCCGACCTTTAGACAATCAGTGCATTGGTTCTCCCACAGGAAGATGTATTAGATGAGAATGAGAGATCGGAGCTTCCATTCTATTTGTGCCTAATATAAGAAGCATAGACAACGAGAAATATCACCCATCCCAGTGCAAAAAGCTTATTCTATCACAGAAAATGTTGGATTTTGAGGTCTCACCCTCATTTCCTTTCTGCCTGTAAAAAAAAATGTCCTGTTTGTTTGAGGATTGCTTCCTGTCTCAGTTAACCTGCACTTTAAGAAGAACTGGCCCCTCCCTTGTTTTAAGGGTGAATCTTGAAATGACTTTACCCAATCAGGAAAGTGTATTCCTATGACCATTCTACTTGAGCAAGACAGGAGAAGGTAACTCAAGGCAAACCAGTTATCAATAAGAATGCATCTCATGGTGAAGCCTTCTAAAAAGGAGCTCCTTGCCCTTCTCCGCGGATGCAGATTTTATCATGAATGCTCTCAAGGACACTGGGATCTCACAGAGAGTGTGGGGGTCATCCTTCCTCAAGAAGAACCAGCTATGACTGAGTAGCTGGATACAGTCTTCGCTCGTCACATTTTTTGACGGTGGGGGGACCTTTTCCTTAGCAGTTTGAGTCAGGTTTTTTATTATTTGCAGCCATCAAAATAAACATACTCCTGACCTTGGGCATGATTCCAAAGTCACCAGGCCATGTAATGCACTGCACACCGTCTCTTCCTAGACTTCTAATCTACAACATTTTCCTTACATAATGAATCTTGCTTACTTTTCTCTGCGTTCCAAAAATAAGCTCCATGAGTTGTTCTAAGAAGGTTACTAAGGAAAATTGGAGTTTTTAGTATTCTAGCCACACTGTCGTGCTTTATATTGTCCCTCTGCGATTATAGGCTAATTGTGTTCACATTTCAACCTTCTATGTGAACAAGTGCCTCATAGCATTCAATAGGGATGACTTGTCTAGGCAGAAGCAGAACTGCCTGAGCTGACACCCACAACTTTCCTGATTTGACCCCTCCCTCCTCCCTTCTCTCCTCTCCTCTATGAAATATTAACTTTACAAGCATTTCCACAGATGAGGACACCTTAATTTGGAATTTGGGGGACAGCATTTCTTGGTTCTTTACATGTGTTTTGCTTTCAAATCCAGACTCCAAGGAAAATCCACCCACAGCACCTGTTCCACACTTGCCACTCAGTTAGCTTTGAGACAACAAGATAATTCTTCTTTTACTGTATCTGACTCTAAGGAACATCATGGGTTGTTCCTTCAGAACAATTACTACATCTTCAACCTCTTTCTGGTTTGTTGTTGTTGTTGTTGTTGGGTTGATTTGTTTGGTTTTTTTCTTTACTTTAAAAAATTATTTTCTTTCAAAGGAATGAGGAGACAGCTCAGTGGGCAAAATGTTTGCTAGACAAGCATCAGGACCTGAATTCAGATCTCTAGCACCCATGTAAAGAAAGCCAACATAGTAGCACACACCTATAATCCCAACATCTACAGGGTGGAGAGAGGGGATGACAGAGGCTGACTGCCCTTCTCACCAACCAAGGAACACCAAGTTCAATAAAAGCAGAAGGTAGAGAAACAACTGATAAGGATATCAGATGTCGGCTGCTGCTTGCTAAATGGGTAGCCACGGGGGCAAGCACTGTAATGGTTAATTAATTTTTTAAAACCTCACTGCCTTCTAGTTGAATACATACTCATCTTTTTTATTTTGGTAGCCTTCATGTCTAGTATCTTGTCACCATCTGCTATTTATAGCCTGTGCCGTCCATTATTGCAACTTTGGATCTCTTACTGTAACTTCTCTTGGGAATTTCAAATCCCAAAAGATATCAGGTGATCTTCCACACTGACCTTCTGATGGAACCCCCAAGGCCTTAGATTGTGAAGAAAGACAATATTATCAATTGCATTAGACACTATAAAAACAAATACATAGTGGGTTTCATCCTTATATAACTTGACTCTGTGTTTTGGTAGAAGTGGCCCTCACACCTACTGTGGGGTGACTTTGGGGAGTTTTGTTTCTTCACATAAAAAAGGGCACAGATATAATCAACAATCATGTTTGGCCTCAAAATTCTAACTACTTATAATTATAATTTGATGAATAATAACAGTGCTTTTCTAATGAATAACAACATGGTGTCTACAAATGGGGCAGGATATGTGAAAGGGAGCAAAATATTCAAGATGGTAAGCTAGAGAAAGGCAAGTCAAGTGACATACAAATTCTAAGTCTTTTATCAAGTAGAAAAGCTTTGGAGAATCATAAAATGGCGCATGCCTTTGAATTCATCTAAACAAATGTATCTTTAGAGATATTCTCAAATTATTAGTAGTGCTTAGATATATTTATTGTCATATACTCAGTTTCTGAAGGTGTAGATTCAACCAAATATAGGTTGAAAGTATTTAGAAAAAAAAAATATATATATACCATTAATACACAGAGAGAGAGAGAGAATTTTCTTGTCACTTTTCCCCAAAACAATGTAGGATAACAGTTACTTATGTAGCATTAACATGGTATTTTGGGTCTAAGTGATCTATGGATAAAGTATTGGGATGTGTTTATGTTTTGTTCAAATACCAAAATACTTTATATAAGACCTAAGTTCCCTTTAGTTTTGTTAACTCTAGGGAATTCTGGACACAATTCATCTAGGAAACTGGATGTCCTCTAAGGAAATAATTCTCTCCTAATTGGCATCGTTGATGACAAACCAAATTAAAATCATCCCACTGACACACCATGACTTAAGAAGGCTTTTGTCATAGTTCACCTTCCCCGAGATAATTCAACACCCTTTGCTATGCTATCCAACACATTTTATTATTATTATTATTTTCATGTAACTAATAAACTCATTTGTTCAAGTAAGTCTCCCCAGTGAGCCTGAGAACCAAACGGGGGCAGGCATATTGTCATGGCTGTTCAGTCTGCTGTGTTCAACATCATATTCACAATGCCTGCTGTAACAGCCAGCACACAGGACATGCTCAATCAACATTTGAAAGAGAGTGGGGTATTTTTTACAAGGCTCACAGAACAAAAGCAGAAAGATCAATTCAGTGCACAACACGAGACCCAAAACAGCCACTAAAACAATGTATGATTACACCTCATGGTTTCTATGAGTAAAAATATGCATATGAATAACATTGCTCCTCCATGTCAGAGTCTCTTACCATACTGCAAAGCATCAATGAAGGCATACTTATCTGAAGATGCAACTGGGGCAGGATCCACTTCAAACTCACCTTGTAACTTTTTGCAGCATCTTTTACTAAGGGCTTCAACAGCTACCTAGCTACTGGCCAGGGGCTACTCACCTTGACTAAATTCCTGTCCAAAGGAGCTTACCACAGTGTAACTCATAGTTACTGGGAGTAAGTGACAAAGCCAAAAGGGTACTAAATAACTAGATACCTTGGTCTCTAATAAACTAATCACAGAAATGTCTGTCTCATCCTTTTTTTTTTTAACATTTCTAGTTGTTAACAGATAGTCATTAGGTACAGCCTACTCTCAAGGAGATGAGATTACACAAGATGACAAATGCTAGAACGTGGGAATAAGTTGAAGCCTACCTTAGAAGGCAATCCAGCACACTTAGACCTATATGCACAGCAGGAGGAGTCAGTTTGAAAAATCACTTATTCAACAGAATTGGGTCAAACTTGACAATTGTTTCCTTCCTTGGAGGATTAAGAATTAGGCCTGATGTAACTAGCATAGTGGGTACATTGGTAGATATGTTTAAGGCAATTATTAATGTTCAAATGCCACGTAAGTTACAAGTGACCTTTTGGAAACGTTTTTTGTTTTTTTAACAGGTGAGCCTTTTCAACTAAAACTAAGAAATGGAAAGAAAAGCCTAGGAAGGCAGCTATCCGTAAAGAGATTCCCCAGGACCCCACATAAAAATTGAGCTATGATGGTATGAATCTCTAACCTCAGTGCTGGGGAAACACTGAAAGTCAGAGAAATTTAAAAAAAAAAAAAAAAAAAAAAACAAAAAAACAAAAAAAACCTCAATGTCTGACTAGCCAAGCCACTCACTGACAGATGAAGCAAGAAAAGGCATCCAACATCACCCTCTGGCTTGTGCACACACATGCTGTGTACATTAATCTATATGTGCATGCATGCAAACATATACCAGATATACACCAGGATAAACAGAAGTCAAAATGACTATACATGCACCATTGAAGGGAATGTGGACATATGACAGGCATTCCAATAGGAAGCAAGTGTATTTCATACTCAGTAGTTCTTCTAATCCACAGGACAGGCTGTGTGGTCTGCAAGAGAAAAACATAATAATGTAGGCATAAGTCCTGAACAAACCAAGGAAAGTATTTGAGGGCGGCTTAAAGTGGGTGAGACTCTTTTCATGCCACAGTCTTGACCAACAAGTACATGCTAATGGGTCTGTCTCAAGTTCTGTAAGCAGTCAGGATCTTATTAGATGAATTCTAGTCTTAAATTTTTCTTAAACCTTTCACCCCATTTCATCCTGTCTAGACTTTTTGAAATGTGCATGGGCCCAAAGTGGAAAGCTACTTGGAAGTCCTAAAAAGTTTTCTAGGGGTGTTCTTATGTGATTTTTAAGTGACTTCGGAGCCTCCACGTCAGAAAGGGAAAAAAATAAACCAACAGGAATTGGATCTGGTAAGTATGTATCCCTGTCGTTCTGAAAATCCTGTGGGCTGCCATAGAGGTGTTACAGGTATTCTGAAAGCCTTAGCTAAAAATCCTTCTAAATTCCGAGTTAGTTGCTTTTATTTGAGCACATTCAGACGTCAGTCTATAACCCAATGTCACTGAAAGCAGCAAAAGGCATGATTCTTTTAAAGCCCAAACTAAACTTCCAATCTAATTTGTAAAGAGCGTAAGGACCGTAAGATGCCAAAAAGCAAAAAGCCAGCAAGCCAAAGAGTCACTCAGGATTCCCGTGAACACATTTTCTGTTTACAAAGGTGAATTGTATTTGAAATGTTGAAGCTATGCCGTGCGTGACAGTGCATCGTGGCATGTACTAGAGGAGAGAAAGAATTATTTCCTACATCTTTCCTTTCTAAAAGGTTCATTCTGCGCGTGGTCATGGCTGCTATGCAACAGGGTGAGTTATGAGCTGACCACCTTTTTATATGCTCTGTACTCAGAGGAACAATTACACAGGTAAATCATAAGGCGACAGTCAAAGCACCACCCTAATGACTCCGGGTGACAGCCCCACCAGGTAAAAGCATCCATAACCAGCTAGGAACAGCAATACCATCAGCCTGTCATATGGAAGTCCCATTTGCAAAAACTTGTTCAAGCAGAGTAGATGGTGTGACCTCATTTAATGTTGTACATTTCAAGTCCATAGACTTCCCTGCAAACCTCAGAAAGAGAAAAGGACACAGATTCTTCCCTATATGAAGATCCTAGTGTGTGTGTGTGCACACAGGCGAGCTCTCAGAGAGTGCATTCATGTGTGTGTGTGTGTGTGTGTGTGTGTGTGTGTGTGTAAGTAAATGTACATGTGAGTACAGTATAACATGAAGAAAAGAGGTCATGAATGGGTAATTATTTGATGAGGAGGAAGTACAAAATCCAGGTAATGGGTACACAAGTCATGAAATAAGATATAAAGCTGTTTTTCTAGATTTAACTGTCATTGATTTCGGTAGGGGTGGGTAGGTGCACAAACATATATTTCATAGTAAAAGTGTAAATTTCCACACAGCTTCAGAGTGGCTGCTCTAACAGTATAGTTCATTGAAATGTATAGATTTTGGGTCTGGCTAATCTCATTGCATAGTGCATTTTTTATTTAGAAGTTGTTAATGGTGAGCTTTTAACTAATTTTTTTAAGGCAAAATAAAGTCCATTCTTCAGGAAATGATCTTTCTGTTACCAGGTAGGTCTGTATTTAAGCCTAGATGCTAGCAATCTATTCCCAAGGGAGCTTGTTACCTCGTCCCTCTATCTCATTTAGACATGGGCTATGTTTAAAATTAGTGCATGAAATCCAACAATGCATATTTAAACTTTGAGTCCCAGTGTAATGCATTAGAATACAGTGCTCTAACCACTGTCCAGCTCTACGTTTTCTCTGACTTTATCAATTCTCTGACTTTATCAATTCTTCTTACTTTATCAGTTCTCTGATCCCCAGCCTGGCCTCCTTTGCCTTTGCTTCCACCATGTTATATTACAAAGCCAGGGCATGAAAACGTGTGTGGTAAAGAAAAACGAAGATGCCATGACTATAACTATGTAAAACTGTCATCAAGTAAAATGAGAACAGAGAGAATTAGATAAGATTTATTCACTGTTCCCAAGTCTGTTCATCCAACCATAAAGGAGAATAGTGGCTTCTGAGGGATGTGAAAAAAACCGATCAACTCTATGTAATGTGTGGCACCAAACTAATTCTCTCTCTCTCTCTCTCTCTCTCTCTCTCTCTCTCTCTCTGTCTCCCCCTGCACCCCTCCACCCCTGTCTCATCCAAAACAAAATGCCATTTTGGACAGCTCACAGGCACTGTGTTCAGGCTGAGCGGCATATAATCCTACTTCCTTCTGCCATTCCCCTTACTAAATCTACAAACAATAAGAGTTTATTTATCCCCTTTGGACTTTACAATGCTCGTCTTAAATGAGAAATAATCATCCTGCCCAGTCAGGTCTGAGCATCACAATTCAAGCAAACAAGACTAGCTGGAACTGCCACATAGATAAAGCTCTGCAGTTTGGATGGGACTCTGAAAGTTGTAGGTCCTGTATCAGTCACCCTCACATACTGCATCTTCTATTGTTCCTGTGATGCTCAGAAGTTCAGCAGAACTGGCTGAATGAGAATGCCTGAAAAATGGGTGAATGCTTGTGTTTTCTTCTGCACCCCACAAATAATTGTTGAGTGCTTATTATCTGTGCTACATTATAATTTTAATAGAGGTATCAATGTTTCCTTTCTTCTAATGCGAGGTAGCATTTATGTCTTTCATCAGAACACTTCCCTTCCCAGTTTACAATTCTAGCAAGCAATCATAGCTATAGAAAGATAATGGCTAATAATGATGATGTTGGTAGTAATAATAATATAAGTTGCTCAGGATTCTTTTAAAATAATCATTTTTGGCCATAAACTCCAAACAATAACAGCCATTTCAGACACTAGGATGCATCAACAACTCACATGAATCATGGACTTACGGAGACAGACTGGAGGAACAACCCAGAGTCTGGCTACATTGCCAAGAAAGGAAGGCAAACCCAGACAATGAATTTAGAGTATTTGATCTACTTAGAAAGAGTAGGCAAAGAATAGAGACTCTTAGTTTGGTGTGATTAAATTCAGGTCTCTGTATTATTACTCAAAGTCCTTAAGTTTTATAAATGAATGCCACATTGTTGATCTATAGACTATTGAGTCGTTCTAACATAATACCCCAGGCATGCTGGAGTCTCCCAGGCTACACTCGCAGTCTTAAAGCCTAGCTTTGTTGTATGACATAGGGGAATAATGACAGAGCGAATGCTCCTTATAATTAATAAGGCCCAAGAAAAACCAGGCAATGGTGCTGTTACTGCCATCATTTGTTGGCACAGATAAAATGCTGCTGGAGCTATGTGCATGATTTGCCTAGTTGCAAAGCACTGTGTTCCAGGCTAAGGGGTAAGAGTGAGGGCCGCCACTAATGGACAGTTTGCTTTGGTTTAGAAGAGCATGGTACTCTGTGAGTTTTTAGGAATACTGGCAAGAGAAACATGGAGACAGTGGGAAGAAAGGAGGTATGAAAAGAGAGATACAGGAAGAAGCTTTTCGAATTCCCCGCATTAATGTTTACAGTGAAGCCAACTCACAGCGAAACCTGTGACCATGATTCCGAAGTCTCAGGCCAAATACACAGGCTACTTACTAAGCCATCTAATTACCGTCCCCGCATGTCGTTCTTCTCATTAATCAGGGAACTAACCAAAGCCTCGACATCACACAGTGGCCAAATGGCTAACAGAAGGAGCAGAGTCACTGTGACAAGAGTAGGCAGCTACCCAGTGGGAAAGCATGCTGACCGCTGAGAAGCCACACAGCCCTGTGGTCCAACCTGCTTTGCCAAGAACAGAAAAGGAGCAGAGCCTGAGAGCAAGAGAAGCCTGCAGACCATGAGGGAAACAGGCACATCCCTGGGCAGGAGGCACATTCAGGGGCAGCACAGGGCCATTAGAGGGCTGGCTGCCCAGCATGGAAGACACACAAGTGCAGGGTGGACCCTTCAGCCTGCTCAGCAGCCCTTACCCACATGGATGGGCATGCCATCTGTGGTAGCATTTTGAATGGTGGTGTTGTGTTTGTCTTGCTCTCTCTTTACTCAAGGAGCAAAAATCCATATATGGTATAGATATGGGTATATAAACACACACACACACACACACACACAGATGCACACAAATGTTGCTTTTGCAAAACACAAACTTAATGCCTCTGCTGAACTCAACGAGTTCTCTTGAATTTAAAACTGATTCCCTTGGCAAGCAATCGTCTGCTTTCCCAACTTGGCGGAATATTTTCAGATCGCAGCATATTTCCTTTTGTTTCAGTGACGACTGGTTCATTACATACATCAGTGAGATGGCATGTTTTCTGTCTGGGCCCAACTGAAGCTGAATCTTTAATGAGGAGAAAGTGGGAAATGAGGGCAATATTAAAATACAGAGTTCCCTTTGTGATCTGCTTCTGGCCCTTTGTCCATCCACCTTGGGAACCGTCTTTTGCATTGAGGGATGCTTAGCAACCGGCAGATTTTTAACAACCAAATAAGTATGTGTTCCTGCTGAGCCACAAAAATCAGAATGTTATTGCTTACCCTTCCTAGTCATTTAGGCTGAAATACTGCACTAATCTTATGTGAACCTTGGGTAGATAGACACGTGATGTCTTCTCTGTTGCCACGTAGATGTTGGCAACTCTAACTAATCTTGTGGTGATTGGTAATATCACACTATGCAGTGTTCCCCACCCCACAGGTCTTCATTATGCAGAAGAAATGCTTAATCTCATTAAATATGGATGTCATTGCACATGTTTCCTGAGTGCATAGCTTCTTGCTTGTTCGATTGTTTCCATTACCAGAGATTGAACCAGAGCCCCTTGAACCTGCCAGATTTGTGCTCTACCAACTGAGCTACACCACTATTCTAAGTTGGCTTTGTAAGATATTAGAAAGTTCTCCAAAGTAAAAAATAAAATAAAGTAAAATTTTAAAAAATGCCTCTCTTGAAAAATAAAATAATAAATGAAATCAGGTCACGCTTACACAGCAAAACATTAAAATGGTAGCTTAAAGAGACATAAATGTATTTCTCGGGAGACTGAGAAATCCAAGATGGAGGCGTTTGCAGACTCAAGGTGTAGTGAATGTCCATTCCCTTAAGGGTACCTTCTCTTCTGTTTTCATATGGTGGAAGGAAAGGGTGAAGCAGCTCCCTACTGTGAGGTCACTAACAACACCTGGGATGTTTCTGCATAACCCTTTATTCCCCTCTCAAAGGACTCCTTCCTAACACTGTCACCTAAGAAGTTTCTAGCTTGAAACAGGAAGTTCATAGGAAACAAAACCATGCCTGTCACAGTGCACACTCATCTAAATGTTTTCTTTGTCAGACCTAGGTAAGCTTAGGAACATGGTCAATGCTTTTTTTGTCTGATAACCTGGCAATTATTGATTTATCTTATTCCATCAAGGCTTCTATTTTTTCCTCATGAAACAGGCTTAGCCATTTATTAGGAATCAGTCTTAACGGTGATCCCAAAATTTTCTTTTCAACCCTCCAATTTTTTTCCATAAAGAGATAGAAGCAAAGAACCTAAACCCAAATCAGACCTTTTTTCAGGGAAATTTAGAGGATGTGCCATTTTCTTTCTTGTTTTTTTGTTTGTTTGCTTGTTTGTTTTTAATTGATTTGTTTACTCACTTTACATCCCAGTTACCACACCCCCTACTCTCCTTCCAGTCCTGCCCTCATAAACTCCTTCTCCCATTACCCCTCAGGTTCTCCTCAGAGAAGGGGAAGCCCCACTTCAGTACCACCCCACCCTGGGACATCAAGTCACAGCAGGACTAGGCACACCCTTTTGCACTGAGGCCTGACCAATGAGACCCTACAAATAGGGGAAGGGGATCCAATGGCAGGAAACAGAGTCAAGAGATAGCTCTTACTCCAATTATTGGGGGATCCATATGGAAACCATTTTTATCATTGCCCCAATTGGCGTTAATGATGACGACCATTTTTTAGTGGTTCCCTCCTAGATGTAGCAAGCACAATCTTTCATTATTTAGTCAACAAGTATTGGTCGAATCACTGCTGCATGAAAGCATTATTCTAAATGCTAGTATGGATTTAACACATCATCATTTTCTTTGAAAGCCTCAGTCAAGGTATAGTGGGAAATGTCAAGGATACTCATGAAGATATATGCTATGGACCAATGTTTTGTGTTTGCAAAAATACCAGTGTATTTGCAAAGTATTCCATTAGCAAAAAGGGGGGTGATTGGAATAACTACTAAGAAGTCCCACAGGCTAAGTGGGAATATGAAATTTAAGGGATGAGTAAGAAGTCTGAAAATCCATTGGTTGGGTCAACAAATATTTATTCAGTATCTACTTCTTCTCAGGGCTGTCCAGAACTCAAGTGATTTGGCAGTGAACAAATTACTTTCCACATAAGACTTTTATTACACTAGAGTATGACTAACTAAAATATATATTTAAACTATATTATTTACCAACAATCATTAGATACATACATATAAACAAAAAAATGAGAAAAAAAATGAAGAGTATGAACAGTTGGAGATCTGCAATTTTTAGTACGTTGACTAAGGAATCACCTCTGGAAAGGGGGGAGGGGAACTGGAGAGATCACTCAATAGTGAAGAGTGCCTACTGCTATTCTGAAAGACCAGGGTTCAAATCCCACAACCAAAGCTTGGTGGCTTACAACTCTCAGTAATTCCAGATTTGGGGATCCAATGCCCTTTTCTGGCCTCCACAATTACCAAACACATCCAAACATGTCTGTACATGCATGCACATGTGCACACATGCACGCACACACACAAAAATCATTATATTTTAAATGAAGACACTTCTGAGCAGAACTTTGAAGGAAGAATGAGAAGTTATGTAAATATCTAGGCAAAGTACCTTCCTGGCAGGGCACTGTCCTTGCAAGTCTAGGCTCAGACTTGGTTGCCATGGAAACCGGCATGGCTTAACAGAGTAAAAGGAGGCCCTAAGGCCCAGCTAGAATATGAGTAAGAACTTGGGAGATATTCCAGTGTCTTGGGCTTTTCTCTGATTCTTTAGGATGCCAGTGGAGAGCCATGGAATGACAAGCTCTGCCTTCCAGGAGACAGGTGAAGGCAACCAGGAGGTTCTTACACAAATGTGAGCTAGAGATAGCCCTCATACCAGCAAGGCAGTAGGAAAGATGGTAAAGCTGGGCCCACTTTGTGATATGTTTAAATGTGGAGGCAGCAGGAATAATTGATAGGCCGGATGAAGATTACAAGAGGCCAAATTAAGTCTGTGACTAAGGGTTTTTGGCTAGAACTAAGATAGAGCACACACGCACACACATTGGTTAAGAGAAGGAACGAACTCATCCTCTGCCTGTGTCTGTATGTAGGAGAGACAAAGATTAAATACAACTATTTATCAAAACCCAGGTACCCCAAAAGATCATTTCTCCTTAGTTATATATAAACAAAACTCTGCCCTCAACAGAGAAAAGGCTGGTGAAAGATCTGGAGAGAGAGAGAGAGAGAGAGAGAGAGAGAGAGAGAGAGAGAGAGAGAGAGAACTGAGAGAGAGAGAACTGAGAGAGAGAGAACTGAGAGAGAACTGAGAGAGCTCTCTACATTCAGCCCTTTCACCAAAAATTTCTAGATGCTACCAACCTTAATGATAAAAACTGGACATTGGAGCTCAGACTATGGTTTTGTAAGAATAAATCAGAGAAGTAGTCATATCTCAATATACAATTTGCAGGGTACATAATTTATACAAGGAAAAGTAACAAAATGGGTAAGGTTTAACTGGAATAGGGTTGATACATTCCAAAGTCAGAGAAGTTCTCAAAGTAGAATATATGAGTGAGTTATAAAAGCAAAGCAAGCTGGGCAGCGGTGGCGCACGCCTTTAACCCCAGCACTTGGGAGGCAGAGGCAGGCAGATTTCTGAGTTCCAGGCCAGCCTGGTCTACAGAGTGTGAGTTCCAGGACAGCCAGGGCTACTCAGAGAAACTCTGTCTCAAAAACAAAAACAAACAAACAAAAAAAACAATAAAAAGCAGAGCGTATTGGTCAGAAAAAGGAAAACATCCAGAATTAGAAGTCTGAGTTTCTTTCCTAATATCACCCTGGGGATACTGGAGTCACTTGTTTTCAAGATTTCTCTATCCCAGCCAATGCACTGATATGCAAATGAGAAAAACATAAAGATTACATCTAAAACAGCACTTCCATTTCTTTTTTGTGATTACATCTTCATTTTTATTTTTTATTAATCATTTCATTCATTTACATTTCAAATAATATCCCCCTTCCCAGTTACCCCTTCACAAATCCCCCATCCCATCCCTTCTCTCCCCCCACCCCCGTCCCCTTTACCTCTATGAGGGTGCTCCTCTATCCATTCACCCACCCCGGCCTTACCACTCTAGCATCCCCTAAACTGGGCCATCAAACTTCCATAGGACCAAGGGCCTCCCCTCCCATTGATACCAGATAAGCCCATCCTCTGCTACATATGTAACTGGAGTCCTGGCTCCCTCCATATTGTGCTGAGGATAATTTTTTTTAACAAGTATAAATATGTTGTGGGGGTTTCTACAAACACGTCTGAACATTTTTCCCTCATCCAGGCTTTACTGACTGATCCCTTGTACCAACCTCTATTCCAGGAAATGAGCATACAGCAGAGAGGGACAGACGCACACGCTGCCTTCCAGGGAACTTCATAAAATGAAGATAAACATTGCTGCATAAATACTTAGGGGTGAAGCATGAGTTCACAATAAGACTGTTACAGACGCCAACTTGTAAATCTCAATAGGGAATTGGAAGGCCTGGAATGCTGTCAGTGAGGACCTCTGAGAAGCAGTTGCCGGCATGGAGAAGACATGCACGCACTTTATAAGAGCCCATGACCCTGTGAAGAAGTAGGGAGGAGGCCCGGGAGGCTGCAGAAGCCACCAAACGATGCTACAAGTCTGGCCACCACGAGAGAAAGGACTAGGTAGAAAGTTGGGTACGTTCTAGTTTGTCACATGGCTCAAGGAAGGACTGTCCTTAAGCCAAACTTTTCCTTAGCATCATGGCCTTCGTCAGTTCCTGTCTGGGAACGGGCCAGCAGTGCTACAGCCTCTATAAACAAATGGAGGTCTTGGGCAGTGTTGTCCTTGCTGCTGAGGTTTTTGTTTTTTTTGTTTTTTGTTTTTTGTTTTTTGTTTTTTGTTTTTTGACCTCTAGAGAACAGTCTTTGTTGTCCTAGAACGTTCTGTTTGACTCGTGTGTTAGCTATTTAATCACTTTGTGTTGCTGACAGACTTCTTGTGGGCTAAATGAAATAGTAGCTATTACTTGTGCTGCACGGCGCCTAGAGTGTAGAAGATGACCCATAAGTGAGTGAGCCTCTAGCATATCCATTTATTCAGTGGGGAACTCTGAGGACCTACTATCTGCACGGTAAGGAAATAAAATGATTATGCAAATGATATAATCCAAGACAAAAATCTCTGCCTTCAAGACGTTTTACTGAATAAAATCTAAGCACAGAAAGTGCTATTTATCAACAGGAAAAAAAAAAGGACGTTTGCATTTAACTACTTGAAGTATAGCTATTGGTGCTTGGTAATCTTTTTAAAGAGAAATTCCCCTGCCCAAATGGGCTGTTATGATACTCAGATTGCTATATTGGTGTGCAATGTAAAGTGTACAAATAATCCTCTGGGAAGAGCCTTAGTGCAGTAAATGCAATGTATCTGTATCTGCCCACCCCTTGTCACATGGTTCTGTGGCTGTTCCAGTGTTTTCTGTGATGCCTGCCACCTCCCGCTACCTATATTGTCTACTCCTCACACTGGCAAACAGTTTGGTGTGTTCTTTGGTTGAGTTTGCCCTTCAGAATGCTTTCTTTGATGTCCATTCAAAACCTCTGCATTTGGAGGGCAGAGCACCTGCCTTATTGATCCAAGCATGTGAATTACTGCTTAGTGTATCCACAGTGTCCGATCAAAATCAATCTAGATGTGACTTGATTATAGTTCAGTTGTTCAAGTTTCTTTGCAAGAGTCTACAGAACACAATAAAGAATCTGGAAAATTATTTGTAGTAGTAGTAGTAATTAATAATTAATAATAATAATAATAATAATAAACTAATAGGCCTCAGTTGGAACTGACAGAACCAGCTTCTTGCCCTGCCTGGTTCTCTTCTCCACAACTATGAACTCAGTGTGTGCAAAACAATGAGGAGGAGGGTCAAAGTACAGCAGTTTTCATTTCCTGGAAAGTTCAGAGTCTGATTGTCACCATCCCAACTGCCAATCAAACCCCTTTGGGGAGAACTATTCCTTCCTCTGTGTACTATAGGTTCATTCAATATTCTTATGGAGCAGTTTGTGCTGTCACTGTAACAGATCACAGGACAAGACACTGGGAGGAATAAGACCCTTGCTGCTGTGCACTGCACTCTTTGCTTCATAGTTGCAGACAACAAAAGGTTGGGAATATAAATTATCAGATAGAAGGTGGAGTTTCTGCACAAAATTCTTATAAGTCCTAACGCCAGGGGTTTTTCTCAGACAGTTAACCTCAACATTTTATTGTCATAATAATGAAAGTCCACCCTCTTCCACCTCCTTGTCCCCAAAGTCTCTCTATACTTTATAATCCTAATCAACTCCATGAAATAAACATAATGCTTTGTCACATAGGGTTGAGCTTTAGAGAATCACAAAATATTGTCATAGCTAAAATAATTTATACTTCCCTTAAAAAATCAATTTTCACCTGGCAGAGTGTGATATTTCCCTACCAAGATGCAAACTCCACCATATTCTTCAGACACATCATTTTTTCAGGATCTGTGAGCATTAGAGTTTGAAGAAAAATAAAGTATGCAATACAGTCTCTAACCTCAGAGAAATTACAAAAACTTTACAGCCAGCCTCACAGCATTAGGCTTTCAAAAGTCCCAGTCACCAGATTCCACAATTCTGGCTTTTAACGTGTTTAAGTTTACTGAACAGAAACTACAAGGGATTGAACTTAGTACACAAGAAAAGGTTTTCCTCAGCACCATTTACTGACTGTGTACAACAGATTCTTCTTTATTTTGACCCAAGGACACAGACACATTAACAACCGATGGGAGAGATTTCCCTTACCTCTTCTTTTTTTCTTGTTTTATTTTGTTTTGTTTTGTTTTGTTTTGAGACAGGGTTTCTCTGTGTAGCTCTGGCTGTCCTGGAACTCAATCTGTAGACCAGGCTGGCCTCAAACTCAGAAACCCACCTGCCTCTGCCTCACAAGTGCTGGGATTAAAGGGATGTGCCACCACAGCTCAATACCCTCACCTCATCTATATTGCTTATATTCTCGTGATCACTTAAAAGGCCATGTTGAAATTCAGCTCATCATAAATAAAATAAACCCTTCTCATCACACACACACACACACACACGCACACACACACACACACACACACACACGTTAATAACACTTAATGGGCACCATTAAGGTCTCTTATTTTATTACAATGAAAGGATTTTGATTGATCCATTGCTTATAAGTGAAGGAAAAAAAAAATAGCAATTCCAAACCACAGTTTGAAATTAAACCATGCATGGTCTGAACAAGCATGATTGTCAGTTCTTTTATGCATTTTCAACATCGCCACAATTAATATTTAAAAGGAGCTTCACCATATTTAGAAACAGAAATCTTATTATTCTTTTCCTGGTAGCTTCATTCCATGGCTCTGTGAAGCAGAGGGAGCGGACACCCCCCCCCCCAGCCCATGGAAGCAGCAATGGCCCTGATGGGGGAAAATGTGTAGGTGACTAAAGGGACTTGTAGATGAGCCTCTGCAAAGCCTCACTGCCACTCACCGCTGAAAACGATGCCCAAGAGCCGAGGAGAACCATTCTCTGCCCCTCTACCAGGCTTATGCCTAGCACCCAGGGGATAATGGCAGCTATTTATAGATAATCCTTTCTTGGAAAGGTCAGGTTTTATGATGTGTTTATGACCCTCTCTGACCAAATACATTCACTCGCACTGGAATCTAGGAGGAAGAGGGTAAGCAGACTCAATTTGCATCCAAAGCTCTGTGCCTAGTATAGGTGGGACAGGTTTACCTTTACAGATAGCATCAAATAGTAGTAAGGAAGCCACATGTTAATGAATATCCATTTCCCTCCTGTCTCCTCTTCCTCTGCATTCCAGTTTCCTCTGTCTCTCCTACCACCGATTTTCTTTGATACTTTGAGAGACAACAATTTGAGGATGGGTCAAGTATCATGTCTTCATTTTCTAATGAAGCAACCCAGAGTTCAGACATCAGGTTAAGAGTATGTATCTGATTGGCCAGCCTTCACCCATGCTTACTCAAAATCCCACCTAAAAGAAGGAGTCACCTTGTACTGTCTTTGGCAGACCACTGCCTTGATTTCCATACTCAACTTCTGAAAAGATGATTTCATTTCTACCTGATTTCTTAGTGTTAAGGAACACCCAACTCTTCATATCCAAAACCAAGTCTGCAAATGGACACCCCCAAAACATATCTGCCTCTCACAACTTACAGAAACAACACAATTATTCCTCCAATTCCCTAAAAACTCGAGAGCATGCCCTTTTCTTTGATCTTTCCATTCTCTGAGCTTCCCTTCTCTATTCATGTTCTGCTTGGACAATGGCTCTTTTTTCCTTACCCTTAAATTTATATATATATTAATATATATTTTATCAAGTTTTTGAAATTTTCATGAAATATATTTTGATTATAACCATATCCACCTCTTTCCCTTATCTCCTCCTAGATTCACTTTCACCTTCCTACTCCCCTAAATTCATCTTTTTTTAAATTTAATAACCAATCAAATCCAATATGTTATCCATGTATTTCTGAGTATTCAGACACCTCTAAAGTGTGGCCAATCTATGGGAAGCCATATCCCTAAAGAAAATTGACTCTTTGAGGACTGGAGAGATGGCTCAGAAGTTCAGAGACTTGTTGTTGTTCTTCCAGAGGAACAGGGTTCTCAATATCCTCCACCTGCTAATGACCACATACATTTCAGATTCAGGGGATCCAGCAGCCTCTTCTGGCCTCTGCAGTCATCAGGCATGCATATAGCAGACTAACCTACATGTCGGCAAAATAACCATATACATAAAATAAAATTAATAAATCTATTATTTTTCCAAAAAGAAAACTGAGACTGCCTCCTCCAGAAGCCATCAACTGTCCATAGTTCCTCTGTTAGGAGTAAGGACTCATCAACCCCTCCCTCCCACTCTATGCTATGATGCTGCCTGTCTTGATCTTGTACGGGTCTTGTGCAGGCAACTGTAGCTGCTATAAACTCATGACTGCAGCAGTCCTATTATGTTCAGAAAAATACCGTTTCACTCCAATGTTCCTGAATTCTGGCTCTTTCAATCTCCCTGCTTCTTCTTCCATGACCCAGGAATCTTGGAGAGGGGGCTGGATACAAATGTACCATTTGTAGCTGAGCCCTCCACAGTATTTTTTCCGTGCTGTCTGAGCAGTTGTGAATTTCTTCATTAGTGGCCATCTGCTACACAACGGAACATTTTTGCTGAGTCTGGGAACGAAGCTAATCACTGCATAGGAAGATTCAGACTTAGAGGGCCGCCAACGTTGTGTCCATTTAGAAAAAAAAAAATAGTAGTGGGAGGAGGAAGAGGGAGGAGAGGAACATGAGTAAGAAGGAGGGGGAGGGGCAGGAAGAAGAAGAGGGGAGGAGTAGGTAGAAGATGAGGTAGTAAGAATACCAACCATGTCTCCTCGGTCATATTTTCAATATCAGACATGTATGTCTGCCTGTGAAGTGGGCTTTAAATAAAGTAGAAATAACATTTTGCCACTAGTGTCCCTATGGGTATATTTTTGCAGACTAGTCATTACTGCAGTTGACAGGTTTCACAGCGGGGCACAACTCTTGTTGACTTTTCTGCCACAGCAGCCTGCATACCACCTTTCAGTACTAGGAGACCGAGGCAAAATGAGGGAAGCTTCACTTGATTTCTCCATATCCTGGGACCAATGTGTGCACTGTCTTCAGCAATAAGGTCGTACCACTAAATTCCGGAGGGAAAACAAGAGCAATGGCAATGACCTAAGTGGTTCAGGGGGCTAGAGGACACCTCTGACCAACAATGCAAGAGAAGGTTGCCACTACAATTGTTTGGTTTGGTTTGGTTTGGTTTGGTTTGGTTTGGTTTGGTTTGGTTTGGTTTGGTTTGGTTTGGTTTGGTGGTTTGGTTTGGTTTGGTTTGGTTTGGTTTGGTTTGGTTTGGTTTGGTTCTTTTGGGTTGTTTGTTTGTTCTGGCAAATTTGGTGAGGATACCAGATCTAGAGAGTGCACTTTACCCTAGAACTCCTGGACTCAAAGCAGTCCTCCTGCCTTGACCTTCAGACTAGCTGAGGCTACATGTATGAATCATCATGCTAGACATTTCAGGACACCATATGGTACACGATGAATATGTGAAATTTTTATTTGTGAATTCAAAAAGCATATATATATATATATATATATATATATATATATATATATATATATATATATAATAAAATATCAAACTAATAGAGTCAAACCTACCTAAGTCTTAACAACTGTACCATACTCCATAAGAGTGACATAATCCCAGTCCTTTCATGTTCTATTTGTAAGTAACTGCTCACAAAAAATGTAAGCATCCTAACTCAAACAGAACCGGAGTGGCAAAGAGACACAGTGGAAGGACAAATATTTGCCAGTACAGGCAATCAATATATTAATGTATGAAAGACAAGTACCTGTTTCCTCCTCTTCTTGGGCTCTTCCCTGCTTCAAATGCCTTTAACTTCATTGCCACAGCACTTCAAATGCTGCTTGGATTTCTCTCATTTCTATAGCTATGCACTGAAGCCCTAAGTCTCTTAGGTTGGATTTCTTCCTAGTTCTACCTGAGTCTATATATAGTTCCAGGTGCTGTTCTTGCAGATGATTCAGTCCCATTAGTTATGTACCCACTGGTGGGATGGTGAGGTCAAATGACAGAGTAGATAGATAGATAGATAGATAGATAGATAGATAGATAGATAGATAGATAGATAGATAGATAGATTATATACATGGAATACACATATATAATAATATAGTACAGAAGAAGTAAAATCAAAGTATACATTACTGGCATGAAAACAAGGTCTAAGGTCATTGCAATAGAAGAGAGAGTTCTCTGTCGAAATAAGCCACATGGAAGTCCTCTGCTTATGCACTACAATGGGTCACAATTGTCTATACAGAGTTCAATATATCTACATTGAACATTGTAAGAACTTAACTCAAATTTTCAACCTTGGTAGCAAGTACTTATACCAGATGAGTCATCTCTCCAGCCAGAGGAGCATCAATATGAACTAACCAGTACCCCCCAGAACCCCTTGGAACTATACCACTAATCAAAGAAAACACATGGTGGAACTTGTGGCTCTAGCTGCATATGTAGCAGAGGATGGCCTAATCGGTCATCAATGGGAGGAGAGGCCCTTGGTCCTGTGAAGGTTCTATGCCCCAGTAAAGGGGAATGCCAGGACCAGGAATGGGAGTGGGCAGGTTGGGGAGCAGGGGGAGGGGATAGGGTATTTTCAGAGGGGAAACTAGGAAAGGGGATAGCATTTGAAATGTAAATAAAGAAAATATCTAATAAAGAAGAGAGACTTCTATGTTTCCATAATGAAGATACTAATGGTTGTTTCCACCATCTACATGTAAGAGATCCTTCTCAGCATTTCCTTTTCATGTGTCTTTTTAATCTGCCCATTCTAACTAGAATGCAATGATATTTCATTTGTTTTATTTGCATTTTCCTAATGATTAGAGATATACTTTTGCATGTTTTGACTATTTGTATGTCTTATTTTGAGAGAGGTATATTCAAGCCTAACACCTAACTTTACGTCAGAATACATGTGATTTTTTGCTATGGGATGTTTTCATTCCTCATATACTCTGGCTATCAAACCCTGTCTGGTGAATAGTTTACCAATTTTTTTTCATTCTATAGATTATCTCTTTACTCTGTTGAGTGTTTCCTTTGCTATATGAGAATGTTTATTTGACATCATACAATTTGTGCATTTTTTCTTTGGTCCCAATACTTTGGAAGAATTACCCAGAGTCTTCATCAATGACAATGTCATGAAGTCTTGGACTTCTTTCAGTGGCTCTGTATTTCTGCTCTGGCATTTTTTTTTTTCCATTTCATTTTCAGTTGATATTTTCACACATGCTGAGAGAGAAAGGTCCAGTTTCATTCTACATACATATACCCATTTTCTCAGTACCCTTTACTGAAAATATGGTCATTTTACTATTGCTCTTCCCAGCATCCTTGTTGAAGATAAGTTAGCAGTACATATATAGGTTTGCTTCTTGACTTTCTATTCTGTTGCAATGACCTTAGACCTTGTTTTTGTGCCAGTAACATGTATTTTGATTATACTTGTTCTGTACTATATTTCAAAACTAAGAAGTACAATTTAGTATAATGTGCTCTGTTTTATTCCCATAAAATAAAATAAAAATGTCTTTGGCCATTTGAGTAGTTTTTATGTGTAAGAATTTTGGGATTTCGTTTTCTGTTCTGTGAAGATTGTCACCAGCATTGATTATGACAGGACATCACTGCACAGTGTAGGTCATCCTTGAACACACCATGTAGTCCAAAGGAACTCATGACCCTCCTGACTTATTCTTTCAAGTGCTGAGATTATTCAACTGTATACCACCATCCCATATCTGTCATTGGTATTTGCTAGGAATTGACTTGAATCTCTATACTGCTTTGTGTAGTATGCATATTTAAATGACTTTGATTCTTCCTATCCATACATATAAAATGTCCTTTATTTTGTGTGTCCTCCTCAGTTCCATTAGCTAATGTCTTGTAGTCTCCATCGGGAAGACTTCTTAGTCCTTTGATTAAATTCATTCTGCTATTGTGTTTTGTTTATGTAGCCATTGTAAGTATGACTGCTTTCTTAATTTCTTCCCCAGATGTTCACAAATGGATCAAGACAATGCTACTGATTTTTGTATGCTGGTTTACATGCTGCAATTTTGCTAAACTTGTTTATTAATTCTAGTATATTTTAGTGGAGTCTCCAAGGTTTTCTATACAAGTTGTATCCTTTATAAAGAATGATAATCTGACATCCTCTTTTCCAACTTAAACACCTTTCATTCTTTCTCTTCCCTATTTGTTCTAAATGAACTCAATTAATCTTGTTTAATCCTTCTCCCTTTAGATTTCAATGACCTCACAATTTGAAAATAAGACTTAACTATTTTTTACATATACATATCATTTATTCTACTGGATATGAAGCTCAATAAGGATAAAAGAGCTTCTTTTGCATCTTTATTAAAGACATGATACTAAAAGGATTCTGGATAGAGATCCAGAATTAGAAAAACCTGCAGGAATTCCAGACCACCATCAGCCTTTTCTAGACTTCCATAAGTTCCCAACTGTTGATAACCCATCTTCCTGAGTTGTTCTTCTATGACCCATTCTTTCACCTGCCATCTTATATAACTTACATTTAAATCAGCAAGCTTTGATTATAAAAGGGCCAAGCAATGCGTCTCGCTATTGTGATCCATGTGGTTGGTACAGGTTGTACCTGTTCAATTTTTTCCTGGACAATATGTCAACTGCTCTTGGCACAGGCTTGTGAAACTCTTGTTTTAACAATTATCAAATTGTTCATTGAATTTGTATTACACTCTATCATTTTAAATGATGGTTTTTATCTTTCCAAAAGGCCTGGAATTATCTGACTTTTTCTCTTATTATAACTAATATCTTTCAATCTCCTCCTGTGTCACTGCACCGTAATGCCTGTTATCCACCTTTAAAAATCTGAGCTGTCTTCCAAACTCTAGTTCACATAGCTCAATTTTTCTAGAAATCTCTGAGACTTGAACAAAAGCTAGTTATGAATTCCTCTATCTTGCACTGAGTAGTGCAAGTTGAAATAACAGTGTGTGCTTACACAGTTGCCCCACCTACTATGAAAGGAGTTCTATTCAAAGACCAGAGGCTGTCTCAGTTGTCTCCTTAGTCTTCAGGTATTGGCACACAATGAGCATTCATAAAATGTTTTTGTACTTGTATCATGACTATTCCCAACTGAGAAATGCAGTCACTTCCCAAGACCCAAAGACATGTTTGTCTCAGACTTGGTCAGATAACATCAGGCCAAGAAGTCAGGGAGTGGCAGAGAAGAGCAGCAGCCAGGGATTCTGGTCAAGAAGTGCAAAACTGGTTCTTTGTGCTATGCTCCAAGCACTGTGAGGCAATAATTGCCTTTTCATTCATTTTCTAAAGAATGGAAAATTGCATGTCTTGCCAAGTGGCCTTGCAGATACTTCCTCATGCAGATTAACCACTCAGTGAAAGCAAGCTGTGGGCAGGTATTACAGAGATTAGCTTGACTGTGGGTGGCAAGCAGCTCATACTTGATGCTGCACCTTGTTTACACTGAGAGGGGAGAGGAAAGGAAAGGTCTAGGAAGGGAGGCAAGAAAAAGCAAAATGGAAAGAAAGCACTTTGTTCTCATCTAGAAGTGCATGGAAATGCCATCCATAAAAGGCCAATGTGAAGGAAGTGAGAAACAAAGGTCTGAACACTACTTGCCCACAACCTTTTATTCATAGCATCCATAGAGGTCATTGTCCTCCCTTACCCCCCAACTTCTCCTTCCCCACCACCCAATCTATCAAAAATATATCCACACCTTTTAACAATGTATGTAAAAGAGGAAAAAATCTACATGAACATGCCTAGAAAACCAGAGATGAAAATAATCATAATCCAGTTGTGAAGTGCAGGTTCAACTCCAGTGCTTTCATTTACCAGAAGCCGTCTATCTACAGAAGTTACATCTGTCTGGGGACCGTTTTCTTTTTGAAGTATAAATTCCTCGACACCCAAATGTCAAAACTTAACATCTAACTTCAATACTACTCTCTCAGATTAGAGAAGGAAGAAAGTCAGAATGAAAAGTCATATCTATCTTTAGGTTTGATTTTTTTTTTAAATTTTGGGGGACTGGTTTGGAGGACATGTGATGTACATGCTCCATGGCCCCTTCTCTGTATCACCTTATGAAGATCAAGATCAACATCTGTTTCATTGATCTGACTAGGAAAGAGAACTGTGTGCAAAATGCAAGTCAGAGAGAAACCTACTCAACAGGCCTGGGATACCCAGGCTGTCTACAATGGTTAAATTGCCCACATAACTCTTTAATCTCCCTCCTAAATGCTATCAAAACAGAACTGTATCCCTGTTTTATCAGCTATAAAAGAGAGCTTACTCGCTTAAATAAGCAAAACTTCATTCTTAGTCCTCAGAGCAAGCCTGGGAGTGTGGTCCACACAGCAGGAAACTGACATGTGAGGGCTTTTGGCCATGGACCATCTCTACTGTTAGATTCTGCCAGAAAAGCTATATATAAATCCTGAAATTCACTTTTGGGGGACTGTTGCTGAGCTGGAAGAAGAAAAATTGAAAAATAAATAAAGAGCAGTCCACAAGGTTATATAATCATCTACATAATAGCACAATGATTCAGAGAATACCAGAGATCAAGCCTGACTCTTCTGACCTCATTAATTAAACTCTGAAAGACCTTGTGTTAATTCACATTAACCTTGATGTCTTCTGAGCTCATCTTTAAGGTGGAATACTTTTCTCTTCCTTGATCACACACTTCTGGAAAAACTCAAAATACAAATGTCTGAAAATTATTCTCTTTGCTATTATTACTGATGTATTCTGAAGATATATAATTGATGTAAAAAAAAAAAAAAAAAAAAAAAAAAAAAAAAAACCTCTTTTTTGGTTTTTGGAGACAGGATTTCTCTGTGTAGCCCTGGCTGTCCTGGAACTAACTCTGGAGACCAGGCTGGCCTCGAACTCAGAAATCTCCTGCCTCCTGCCTCCTGGGTGCTGGAATTAAAGGAGTGCATCACCACGCCCAGCTGCCTCAAACCTACCTTTCTTTCTTTCTTTCTTTCTTTCTTTCTTTCTTTCTTTCTTTCTTTCTTTCTTTCTTTCTTTCTTTTTAATTATTTTATTAGATATATTCATTACATTTCAAATGCTATCCCGAATGTCCCCTATACCCTCCCCCCACCCTGCTCCCCTGCCCACCCACTCNNACTTCTTGGCCCTGGCATTCCCCTCTATGGGGCATATAAAGTTTGCAAGACCAAGGGGCCTCTCTTCCCAATGATGGCTGAGTACGCCATCTTCTGCTACATATGCATCTAGAGACATGCCTCAAACCTTTCTAATTTTTTTTTATTTTTATTAGATATTTTCTTTATTTACATTTCAAATGCTATCCCGAAAGTTCCCTATACCCTCCCCCCCCCGCCCCTGCTCCCCTACCCACCCACTCACACTTCTTGGCCCTGGCCTTTCCCTGTGCTGGGTCAGATAAAGTTTGCAAGACCAAGGGGCCTCTCTTCCCAATGATGGCCGATTAGGCCATCTTCTGCTACCTATGCAGCTAGAGACACGAGCTCAGGGGGTCAAACCTTTCTGATGTGAGATATCAGGCTCTTTCGTACTCAGTCAGACTAGAGGTTCATCCGTTACAGAGGACACAAAACATCTGAGGAATCCTCCAATTTTCAGATTCAAACTTTCTTCTTTCTTTTGGGTACCCAGTCAAGGAATAGGATTTTTGAAAAATACACGTCAGGGTCCGGTGGTTGTAGTGCAGGACTTTCATCCCAGTGCTTGGAAAGCAGAGTCAAACAGATCTGAGAACAGTCTGGTGTACAGAGTTCCAGAACAGCCAGGGATACACAGAGAAATCCTGTTTTGAAAAGAACAAAAACAAACAGATGGATGGATGGATGGATGGATGGATGGATGGATGGATGGATGGATTGGATGGATTGGTGGGCAGACAGATGGACAGACCGATAGTTATAGAGAGAGATACAAATAGGTATAAATACATAAAGATATCCCAAAAACATATGTTCTCTTTCATCTGAGGTTCCTAGCTCCAAAATCTCAGATGTGAGTCCATACCCTGAAGTAACTATTGAAACCAGGAAATTAAAGAGGGAATATTGCAGTGGGGGGCAGGGGAGTAACCCAGAAAGGAATTGCAGGGCATAACTGATCAAAAGGGAAAATGGGGGCTTTAATTATGGAGGGGGAGGGACACACATATAGAAGGATAGAAGAGGGTAAAATAACAGTAAAAATACCTGAGAAAAGTCATAAGGAGTCATACTATTGACTATCCAAAAAAAAAAAAAAAAAATCTGCAATGCATAGAAGGCAGTGCATGAATATACATGCAAAGTTTAAATAAACTGTGCCCATATGTGTCAAAAAATGTTCTGCATCCCCATCCCTACCCCCATGCCATGAGCCACAGATCATCTGAAAAACAAACAAGCATAAAACAACAACAACAACAACAACAATTAACACCAGCCCCAATTGCTGAAGACATCATGCACTCAGACACAGTCCCTAGGCTGAATCTAACACAAAAGCTTCTTCCCTGAGAATCAGTTTCCAGGATACCAGAAGGTGCCAGAGGGAGGGAAATAACCAACAGTCATGCCATCTACGACACCTATTGAACATATCAATGTCCAACACATCACGATTACCCTAAGGGTACAAAAGTGGTAGGTACACTTGGCTTATAACCAACAGCTCTCTTACTAGACTTACTAGGCAGAGAAGAGAACATTACAGAAAAATCACAGCCAATCAAAATGCAGAGTTGAAGAGCCCAGTTCACACAGCCCATCTATAACACACTCTTTTATCTAAGGAGTGGAAGAGGGGACAAAAAAAGAGTATGTGCTGGAGGAACCAAGAATTTCCTGCAGTGTTGTGTCTCCTAATAATATAAGAAGTTATGCCCACTGTGGCTCACTGACATGTCTGCCTAAGTATGACCTGAAGAGAAATGACACCAACTGACATGGTGACAAGGAAGAGAAGCTCAAAGGACCTCAACTTTAGACAAAGAAATACTAGTAACTAAAGAAAGCAGCTAGTGGGAGGAATTGTTTCTACAGGGAAGAGGACCCTACTAGTTATCCAGTAGCAAATGGTCAGTCCTAAAAAATACATATACAGGTAGAGTGAACAGGTTGTATTTGTGTGTGTGTGTGTGTGTGTGTGTGTGTGTGTGTATAAAACAAAGAAAAAGAAGCCATAAATTGAAAAGACAAAGAGGAAGGTATATGGGAGGGTTTGAAGAGAGAAACGGAAGAGGAAAATGATGTAATTATAATTTCAAAAAATTGATTTAAAAATAAATGCCAATGAGAATGACCGTATTCTCTTAACACCTACTCAATACTTGCTAGACTCCAAAAATAAAGGGACTAAGGACCCCTTTAGTCCCATGTTGAAACCTAACTGTTACCTTCTCCTAAAGTATTTAATTTTATAAAACAATCCTCCAGGTTGAAATTCTTCATTCTTTGGCTTCCATCACAACACTGTCTCCTGGTTTTCTTCCTAACTCTCTGGTCACCATTCCTCTGCCTCCTCTACCTTCTCTTCCATAAATGTCCCTTGAAGATTGACACACATGCCCAAAGCTCTATTTGACTTTTCTAACTTCTTACTCTAAATGGTAATACTGGAAGAATGTGGCTATGGGTGGTCATAACCAATAGAATGGTATGTGGTTTTTTGTTGATGTTCTTCTTCTTCTTCTTCTTTACATGGCAAATCATCTTTACCTGGAACCTGTGCTTCCAACTGTCTACAGGAATCATCTCCAGTAAAATATCCAAAACCCATAACCAAACACACAAAGCCCCTCAAAGTTGGCACTTCTGTCTCTTGCCATGGCTATCCAGTATCTGAGATCCAGAGAGGCATCCCGTTTTGTGAGACTCAGCTTGATAAATTCAGACTCCAAATTCTAACTCTACCATTCGCTAGCTGCACGACACAGCCACCCTCCTCGGCCTATTTGATCCTATATCTCTCACCTCAGAAATGAACGTAATGAGAATTAAATGACTGAACATGTCAATCTAGCTTAGTCTCTAGCAGCACCAGGCTTCTCAGTCATTGCTTTCTCTTCTTCTCTGTAGAAATGCTGCACTTCTGGAGCACACAATAATTTATGTTCCACAGCACCGTGGTTTTACAATTGCCAGTCCCTTCACCTACACTGTCCCTCTTTACTACCACAGCTCCTTTTCTGCCAGCCACACTATCACACAACTCTTAAAGTGTATTAGTTATCCAGAAATATTTCTTCTACAAGGCCACACTACTGTACCCTTCTCAAAGCCTCACAGTGCATATGTTTCTGTCACTAGATGACTTTTTTTTTCAATAACCAGCTCCCAAACTAAGTTCTGAGCTTACTAAGAATTCTGTGTATTGATTCCAGTTGTTGACTTAACACAAAGCTATCTAAATAAAGAAAAACAAACGCTACACTAGATATCTGATCTAAGTGGTAGAGACAAATTATTCCATTTATATATTACTTACCAGCATCACAAGTAGAACCAAGATTGTATGAACACTCTGGCTGCTGGAGTACAAAATTAAAATGTTTAATTACTTATGTGGCATCTACTCCAAAAAATATACAAAATATCTGTAGGTTCTGAGTTCTTTTGATCTATAAGACTTCTATATATGCCAGGATATCTTTTGAGACAAGCACTTAATAATAGACTGAGGAAAATTAGTGGTTTAAATAAATAGATGTCCAGTAAAGACTTATTGGAAATGTGCTCCCTGGTTTTCACATTAACTTAATACAAGCTAGGACCATCTAAGACACGAGTCTGAAGAGCATTTTCTTAATTCATGATTGGTGAGTGAGGACCCAGTGCATCAGGAGTGGGGAACACCCCAAGGCTGCATTATCAGTGGGGATACCCCAAGCCTCATGGTCCTAGGTTCTTTAAGAAATTAAACTGAGCCGGTAGTGGTGAAGGAGGCAGAGGCAGGAGGATCACAAGTTAGAGGCCAGCCTGAACTATACATTTGGGCTGGAGAAATGGCTCAGCAGTTAAGAGCACTGACTGCTCTTCCAGAGGTCCTGAATTCAATTCCCAGAAACCACATGGTAGCTCACAACCGTCTGTAATGGGGATTCGATGCCCTCTTCTGGTGTGTCTGAAGACAGCTACAGTGTACTCGCATACATAAAATATATAAATAAATCTTTTAAAAAAAATAAAAGAAAAGAATAGAGAAAGAAAGAAATTGGACTGAGCAAGCCGAAAGAGCAAGTCAGTAAGCATCAACCCCACACACCATGGCATCAGCTCCTGCCTCCAGGTCCCTACTCTGTTTGAGTCCCTGTCCTGATTTCCTTCAGCGATGAACAATGAGATGAAGTAAATGACAGGAAGCAGAATAAACACTCTCCTCTCCTCCACCATTTGCTTTTGATTATGGTGATTCATGACAGCACAGGATGAATAAGACAAAGTTCAACTCTGAATCAATACCTGGTTCCAAGAAGAGTTATAAAATGATTACCTGTATTCTAGATTACGAAGGAAGCTTTAGCAAAAGGAATGGGAGTTTCTAATAGGATACAGTGAATTTGTGTGTAGTGGCACTAACATTGTAACTCTGGGAAAGAGTAGAGGTCAAAGGTAACGCTAGCATGCTACTTCTATGGTGGAAGATAAAGATGGCCAGTCTTCGGTGTACACAGAGGAAACTGGTGTGAACAGTCCATTGCCAGGTAGTTATTAAACATGAAGCTGAAGAATTTCATGATTTTTCTTGATCTGTTTATTTAATGTGTCCTCCCCCAAAATAACATACATTTTCAGATTTCAGAGTAACATGTAATAAGCTGAGTATTTACATTCTGTTGCCTCCAAAGTCATATGCTAGATACCCAATATGAGAAGAGTTGAAGGTAGAGCCTTAAAGGGATCATCAGTCTTGGTGACATCATGATGATGGGGTTCCCGTGATAGGATTTGTGCCCTTAGAAGAGGACACACCAGATCTCACTCTGGGTCAATCTATGCTCACATGCTGAGAACCAAGAGATCGCACACAGGGCAGTGATTGACAGCCACGCAGGAAAGGAACACTCAAGAGAACCTGCCTTGTTGACACCCTGGGATGGATTTCTAACCTCCGCAAAAAAGACAAATAAGAAAACAAAAATAAGGCTGCTGACAAAAGCCCCAGCATATGGTATATTTTCACAGCAGCCAGAATAGGCTAATATTTCTTTTCTTTTTTTTAATTCAAATTCACTCTGAAAGCTCAACATGACTGACCTTGGCTATCATTCTATCTCTGACACCACAACATACCTTGCTCATGAGAAGGTCAGGAACTTCACGGGGTGGAGGGGTTCATTCTAGTGGAAAGTCTCCTCTTGCTTTTTTTTTTCCTTTTCTTTCCTCTACTGTCAAAGAAAAGGACATTTCAAAATATGATTAGTCAGCTGCTTTGATTTCCAAGGAGGAAAACTGTGCCCTTGGAGAACTTAAATAAGGAAGCCGGTGGAATGAAGACTATTCCTAACATAGAGAGTAACTAGTCTGTCTTATCTATAACACACATCAGTTCCACTGACTAGCTAGACATACATTATACAGCACACACACACACACATACACACACACACACACACACACATACATATACCACACCACACACATACACATACATATACACACTTCATGCAAAACACATAACATAGACATCATAAACCACTTACATCACCCTGTATACACACATATACCACAGACACACATCACACACAAACACACACATAGTACACATACACATATGCATATCACAGGCATACACTACAGACAAATACACAACACACACACACACACACACTACATATACATGCATACCATTCACAAAAACATAGACACACATACCACACATACTACACACATTGACATCACATACACATACACTTCAAACACAGACACACATACACCACCTACACACACAACACAAAGCCTTTTACAATGGCCATATAGTGTACCATTAATAAAAAAAAAACAATAACCTATTGTTTCTGCAAATCAGATATCTATCTTCAGCATGACATTATGCTGGGTGAAAGGGTGTACAATTCTCAGCTTTCTACTGCCAGAAAAGACATGAATCATCAGGCTAGCTTGAGTCACCTGATGTGTCATATGTATTTCCCATGGCTGAGATCCCAGTGCTATAAAAGCAAGGGTTTAAAAACAGAAGAACAACTATCTCAATGGCTTCTCTTCTCTATTAAATACCTTTGGAAAGTTGCTATTATGAGTAGGCTATGACCTTTGCCCTCATGAAGGCCTCAATAAAATCTCTATAGTTTATTTCTTTAACTTTCATAATTTTTATTGTAACAGGGCCCCAGACCTTAGAAGGCCACCAGACCTTAGCACAACTGACTCCATGACTGAAGTACCATTCAGTCTGTAAAATTCAGCCCCCCAGCAAAACCTGCCAAAACTAAAAGAAAGGCCCAAGCTGTCAAGGTCTAGGAAATTTTCTGAATGTCCTAGCCTTTGTTTTTGGCTTCTATGCTTCACTTCTGGCTAACTGTGCTTGTTACCTGAGGAATGTCAATCCAGGACCTGGCTTTTGTGTTTAAACGCTCCTGAGAAAGGCTCAGTGCTACACTGGCATCCCCAATACCCAGTGAAATCAGTACCCTACTTTCTATTGGCTTAAATATATATCTAAGCTGCCTTCACTGGTAGATATACCATAACATTTATGAATGCTTAATTGATGTAGCTATTGATTCTTGCTTTCCCTTGAAAGATCCTCTGTTTATTTTTATTTGTTTTTTAATCTACCAGTGATAAAGAAAGTTTCAGGTTTCTACTTCAGGCTCCATCTTCTGTCTCCGTTGTAAAAGAGACAATTTTGGATATGGCATTTTCTGTACAAACCTCAAAAGGTAGCTATTACTACAGAAGGAATGTAGAGCTATTGTTTTCAGAACAGGACTCTAAACTGTTGAGAGTGCTAAAACTTTCATCTCCGCCATGAACAAGGAGCATTCTCTTCCTCCATTAGAATCACAACACTTTATAAAAAAATGTTCCCACTCCAGTCTCAGCCTCCCTCATCCTACACACTTCAGATGTGACAACTCTTTAATGACAGAACTGAGTGACCTCACTGAAGGTAACATCAGGTTAACCAAGGTCATCAAAGGGTGTGGCTTGATTCACAGCCTTCAGTCTCAAAGACGCTGCTCAAGGTTCTTCTCCCTACAAGAATTTCTTCCAAGGTTGAATGAGCTAATTTGTTTATCACACGCCCAACAATAGCACTACCTAGCTAACAATGGCTGCTCTTGTAGTCATCCTTGCTGTATGAATCAGGAGAGTATTACAAATACTGTTCTGGAAAGTACATTACATAGAACCCAGCTCAGATGTCTCTGTATCTTAACTAGCGTGATAGTAGACAACTCACTGAAACTGTCTAATCCTCAATCCTAATCTAGAAAATGAGGATCATTTCAACCTGCAAGAAGGTTTCTTCCGAAATGACAGAATCAACTGGGAAAAGGCTTTGAGATGTTTTTGTGGGTGGGGAAGCAGAATGCAAAACTCTGTGACCATAATCAAATGGCGTGAGTAGAATGGGGTCAAAGTCTAGACCCTTAACTGTAACTGTTGCTGGGTAACACTCCCACTGCAGCCTCCCATCGTGCTGCGTTAGCTCCTCTCATGAAGGTTTGCTTTCTCCTGGCCAGTCTGTTTTCATTCCATTTGATCATGGCTGATCATTAGCTGATAACATTGATAGTGCTGGACTATTTGGTAAATAGTGACTTCTAAAGGTTTTATTTATGTGAACACTGGTTTCATATTGACCTCTTAAACATGATATTCATAACGTTATATGGCACATGTCAAGGCAATTTAGGATAAATTTTCAAAGCAATATCCTGCACATTATCGTATGCAATCCTCATTACAACACTATGAGAAAGATATTAGAAACTATGTACAAGAACAAAATGGACACAGCAGCAATAAAATAAAATAAAATAATAAAATAAAATAAAATAAAATAAAATAAAATAAAATAAAATAAAATAAAATATCCACCTTACCAAAAACAATCTACAGATTCAAAGCACTTCCCATCAAAATTCCAACACAATCCTTTACAGACCTTGAAACAGCAATTCTCAATTTCATGTGGAAAAAATAAAAGACCCAGGATAACAAAAACAATTCTCATCAGTAAAAAATAAAAAATAAAAAACTCTGGAGGAATCACCATCCCTGACCTCAAGCTGTAGTACAAAGAAATAGTGGTAAAAAATGGATGGTATTGGTACAGAATCAGACAGGTTGATCAATGGAATAGAACTGAAGACCCAGAAATAAACCCATATACCTAGGGAGAAATGATTTTTGACCAAGATGCCAAATCATACAATGGAAAAAATAAAGCACCTTCACAAAATGATGCTGGTCCAAGTGGCTGTCTGTGTGTAGGAGAATGCAAATAGATCCATATCTATTATCCTTGGAGTCCAAGTGGACCAAGGACATAAAACCATATACACTGAATCTAATAGAGAAATTAGGAAATGGCCTGAACAGAACATGGGTGTTTCAGGCTCTAAGATCTACAACTGATAAATGGGACCTCATGAAACTGAAAAGCTTCTGTAAGGCAAAGGACACTGTCAGTTGAACAAAACAGCAGCCTACAGATTGGGAAAAGGTCTTCACCAACCCTACATCTGACAGAGAGCTAATATCCAAAATATATAAAGAATTCAGAAAGTTAGACCCCCAAAAAACAAACAATCCAATTTGAAAATGGGACATGGAACTAAACAGAGAGTTCTCAACAGAAGAATCTCAAATGACCAAGAAGCACTTAAAGAAATGTTCAACATCCATAGTCATCAGGAAAATACAAATCAAAATGACCCTTAGATTCCATCTCACACCAATCAGAATGGCTAAGATCAAAAACTCAAGTGACAGCAGATGCTGGTGAGGACGTAAAGAAAGAGGAACACTCCTCCACTGCGGGTGGGATTGCAAGCTGGTACAACCACTCTGGAAATCAATCCAGCAGTTTCTCAGACAATTGGGAATAGTTGTACCTGAAGACCCAGCTATACCACTCCTAGGCATATACCCAAAAGATGACCCACCACATCACAAGGACATGTGTTCCACCATATTCATAGCAGCTTTCTTCATAATAGCAAGAAAAAAAAAACTTCCCTCAACTGAAAAATGGATAGAGAAAATGTGGTTCGTTTATACAATGGAATACTATTCAGCTATTAAAAAGGACATAGTGAATTTTGCAGGCAAATGGATGGAACCAGAAAATAACCTGAGTGAGGTTACCCAGACCCAAAAGGGTATGGATGGTATGTACTCACTGATAAGTGAATATTAGCCAAAAAGTACAGAATAACTATTATACAACTCACAGAAGGTGAACAAGAAGGAAGGCCCAAGTGAGGATGCTTCACCCCACTTAGAAGGGAGGACAAAATAATCATGGGAGGCAGAGGGAGGGAGGGACCTATGAATAGGGGGACAGGATAAGGGATGGGGACAGACAGGAGGGAGGCTGAGAGGGCCAGTCGAATGAATGAAATGTGCAGCTGCTGGGGAATGGGGGAGTCTCTAGGAAGTCACAGAGTCCTGGGATGAGGAGGCTCCCGGGAGTCAATGTGAGTGACCTTAGCTAAAATGCCTAACAGTGGGGATACAGAACCTGAAGAGACCACCTGCAGTAGTTAGACAGGACCCCAGTGGAGGGATGGGGACACCAACTCACCTACAAAACTTTCAACCCAAAATAAAATCTGTCTCGTCCTGTCTAAAAGAAATGCAGGGACAAAGGAGGAGCAGAGACAGAAGGAATGGCCAACCAGTGACTGAATCACCTTGAGACGCATCCTATGGGCAGGCACCAATCCCTCACAATATTAGTGATGCTAGGTTGTGTTTGCAGACAGGAGCCTAACGTAGATGTCCTCTGAGAGGCTCTACCCAGCAGCTGACCGAGACAGATACAAATACTCACAGCCAAACACTGGGCTGAGATCAGGGACCCCTATGCAAGAGTTAGGGGAAGGACTGAAGGCCCTAAATGTGATGGCAACCCCACAGGAAGGCCAGCACTACCAACTAACCTGGACCTCTATTAGCTCCCAGAGATGAGCCAACAACCAAAGAGCATACACCGGCTGGTTCGAGGCCCCAGCACACATGCAACAGAGGACTGCCTGGTCTGGCCTCAGTGAGAGAGGATTGGCCTAATCCTGCAGAGATTTGATGCACCAGCGTGGGGGGTATAGCTCAGAGGCAAAGGGGAGGAGGAATGGAGGGGGGGACTCTGGGGGTGAGAGAACAGGTAGGGTACAGCATTTGGCATGTAAATTTGGCATAAATAAATTTTTTTTAAATGTGGCACCATGGCTAAAAGTGCACAGCATAAGCCTTGGCTACCTGGAAATAATATTTATCCCTTCTGTGTATCTCTGCTCAAACCATAGGAAGCACAACTCACTATATCTTGGTTTCCTGACCCTTAAACTGCAGCTTACAGTCACTCTTAGCTCATAGGGTGGTTAAAAAAAAATCAATGTCAACACATGTGGAAACATTCAGAAAAGACAGGTACTAAATGAATGTAAGCTAGTTCCACAGCTTATTGAATGTTCTCAATGGCTAAAATCCAATCAGCCTTCCCAGGCGCTTCTTTTTTTTTTCCAATTTTTTATTTACGTTTCAAATATCCCCTATATCCTCTCCCACCCTGCTCCCCTACCCACACACTCCCACTTCTTGGCCCTGATGTTCCCCTATACTGGGGCATATAAAGTTTGCAAGACCTCTTCCTAATGTTGGCCAACTAAGCCATCTTCTGCTACATATGCAGCTAGAGACACAAGCTCTGGGGATACTGATTAGTTCATATTGTTGTTCCACCTATAGGGTTGCAGACCCCTTCACCTCCTTGGGTACTTTCTCTAGCTCCTCCATTGGGGGCCCTGTGTTCCATCCAATACCTGATTGTGAGCATCAACTTCTGTGTTTGCCAGGCACTGGCATAGCCTCACAAGAGACAGCTATGTCGGGGTCCTTTCAGCAAAGTCTGCGTTTGGTGGCTGGTTATGGGATGGACCCCTGGGTGGGGCAGTTTCTGGATGGTCCATCCTTTCGTCTCAGCTCCAAACTTTGTCTCTGTAACTCCTTCCATGGGTGTTTTGTTCCCAATTCTAAGAAGGGGCAAAGTGTCCACATTTTGGTCTTCATTCTTCTTGAGTTTCATGTGTTTTACAATTTGTATCACAAAAGAACTCACATGATATGCACTCACTGATAGGTGGATATTAGCCCAGAAACTTAGAACAGCCGGACACTTCTTGTTCTTGCTTTTGCATAATTTGCTCCTCGGCCTGCCTCATCCACAGTAAATCTGACACATAGGCTACATTCTATACAGATGCTTGTTAGAGCATCAGTGAAGGAAAGGATGACGGTAATATCTTCCATGTCTGCCTCCATCTCCACACCCTTCTCAGTCCATAAGGCATTGCAGGCTTTTGTTTTCCTCAGTGGTCATGTAGTCTTGTGAATTTTTGTAGCATTGGCAAAACCAAGTTCTGTCTTGTTTTTTTCTATGCGCAGTTTGACGTCTCCAAATTGCTCTTATCTGCACGTTACTACTACAAACTCTATGTCCCTCATCATAAACTACCTTCGAATATTTTGTCAAGAGCACCAAGGATGAAATACCGTTGGGTTTATTTAATTGCATTCTTGACAGGCGCACATGGAATCGTCTTTCAAACTCTTCACACCTTGAAAATAATGCCAGTCCTTTACCCTAAAGGAGTTTAGTGTCATTATGCTGCTGAATGCTGAAATACAAAAAGAGCAAGAGTAAAATTTGTCAACATTCTCATATACCTACTTCTTCTACCTTAAATACACACACATACACACACACATACACACACACATATACACACACATCTACACACACACACACACACACACACATACACACACACATATACACACACATCTACACACACACACACACACACACACACATATTCTGTAACTTCTCAAAACTAATATTTATCAGGTCATTTAATGAAACATTGCTAATTTTTTGTCATTACTTGGCTTTTTACTAACATGTCCTTTGCCTGTTATGTAAAACTGGGTATAGTAAAATATGACCTTACCTACAAAGAAAGTTACTAGTGCCTTTTAAATAAGATGAATTTGAATTCAGTGCTTCATACAGTCTTATAGTTTATTTAATGCATTTTAAATTTCTATATACGCAATCTTAAAGGTTATGCAATATGCCCGCTTGAGTTTCCCACTATTTGGATTGAGAGGACTGGTGAAAGTTTGTAGTGCTGTGACTTTTTTTTTTTTTTTTTTTTTACACATCATTTCTGTTTACACCTTGATTTCTATTGGTGTCCTCTTTACATTTTGACATTGCATGTCCCCGGGGAGAAAGCATCCCAGTAGTGAAAACGTGTTTAATGTTTTCTCCATCTCTTTACTCATAAGTTTATTAGTTTGTTTCTAGTTTAACTACGTGAAGCAGAAACAAGGTAAGAAGATCCAGTGCATATGCAGTGCTGCAAAGAGCATTCGAGGCTTAACTCAAGGAAATCAATATCATATTTCTTCTTTCGTACGTTTTGTTTTTTACCTAGTATTTCTTATTCTATAATTAAAATTATGACTTTTTCTCTTTCCAGTTATCATAATTTTATTGTGTTTTGTTTCATTGCTGCTACATTTTAAGGCAAGCAACAGGACTAAAGCCTTACGACCACCACCAGGAAGAGGGGGAGGTTTTACTTATGGAAGAAATTTCTTGGGGAGAAGGATTTTTCTTCTCTATTGCCTCTATAATTTTTCTCATTCTGAAACCAAAATTTCAATCACAAGGCAAGCCAACATTTTTTGCTATTTTCCAAACTATAAAATATTTGATCTTGTGGAGAGACACTGTATTTGTTCATCGTGTACTTTTTTTTTTTTTTTAATGATCCTTGGTTTGAAGAATTCTCCACTGCTATTCCAATCATTTGTCAAGTACTTGCCCATCACTCTCCAATAAAGGTGTGAAACAATTCCTCGTAGTCACTTGGTTTATTAGCTAGTAACATAGTCATAGTGTTCTTTGAAAGAAGTTAATTTTCTTCTAAGTTTTAGTAAGGAAGAATCTACCATTTAAAGGAAAATGAGAGGGTGTGGACAATTTCCTGGAAGCCTGCCTGGACAAACTGGTTAGACAACAGCTTTTGCCCAAGGGTAACAGAGTGTGAAGGTAAGAATGCATTATAGTTCCCAGGGTACAGCTCAAACTCAACCCCATAAACTCTGCATTTTTCAGTGGGCGGAATCTGTCATCTGAATTCAGTCAAAAACTCCAAGGTTTAGGACAACAGCTGTTCCAAGTCTTAGATAAAATCTAAGTCTAAGTAGCCTAATAGGTTCGAATTTAATGCCTTCTCAGTGCCTCTGGAATCCTGTGGAAGAGGGGAAGGAAGGATTGTAGAAGCCAGAGGGGTCAAGGACATTGCAAGAAAACTGCCCATGGAATCAAGTAAGCAGGGCTTATAGGACTCACGGAGACCGAACCGAAAACCAGGGAGCCTGCATGGGTCTGACTAGGTCCTCTGTATATATCTTGTGGTTGTGTAGCTTGGTGTTCTTGTGGACACCTAACAGTGGGACTGGGGTCTATCTCTGACTCTTTTGCCTGCTTTTGAGACCCTTTCGCCTCCTCTTGGGTTGCCTTGCCCAGACTTAATATCTGGGCATGTGCCTAACCTTATGGAAACTTGATATGCTACGTTTGGTAGATATCCCTGAGAAGTGGGCTCTTTTCTGAAGGGAAAGGGAAGAAGTGTGAATCTGGGGTAGATGGGAGACAGCAGGGGGTGGGCGCTGGGAGGAGAAGAGGGAGGAGAAACTGCAGTTGGAATGCAATATATAAAAGAACAAATTTTCAAAATGTAATACCCTCTTTATTATAAATTATCTTTTAGTACCCTCAAATGGGCATCAATTCCCTAAATTATAGAATGAAAGGAATCCAACTTGTCAAAAAGATCTTTTCACAAATGATAGAAATGAGACAAAAGGAAAACCCTGCAAATCAGGATGTTTAACTCATTACCAGCTTCTCAGGACACATTCAAGACCACGTGGAGATAACTGTGCTAAAAATTCAATTCTTCAATTTCTAGGTGCCAGGCTCCCATCTCTCCCTAATACAGTTAGTACATGTGAGGGGAGGTCATCTCTTTCTTTTCTGTGAGTCTTTAGGGAATAACAGAGATATTACATCTATGGTGAGATGCATGCAAATGTCCTTTTTTTATTTGACAGATCACTGGTTGCCAACCACTCATTGTAGCCATCTGGGTATCTATCGTGAAGGGTTCTCCCTGGGAGTTTCTCAGTGAGCTTGAGAAACAGCTCGAACAAGGGTTCTGTGTTGTGTTGAGGCAAAACAACTGCTACTGGGTCTCTATAATGGAAAATAGAGGTAAACATTTTTTCTAACCAAATTGCTCCAGGGATATCATAGGACCTTCAGTGTAGCCTGTTTCTTAGTCAATGAAGCAAGAATGTTTGGAATCATTTCAGAATGAAATGTTTATCCCAGTTCCTAGACTTCTCTTCTCTCCCACCTCTTTCAAAACAAAACAAAAAAACAAAACAAAACAAAACAAAACAAAACAAAAAAAAAAAAAACCAAAACCCTTCCAGTAGACCATGACAGTATACATCTATAAACTAATCTCAGCATAGAGGGAGTTTAGGCATAAGGATCACATCAAATCTGCAGTCAGTCTGGGCTTTATAGTGAATCCTGAGACAATCCAGGATACACAGTTAAATTCTCTCTCAAAACAATGACAATGACAAATTTCATTTCCCTTCAGCATCCACTTTTTCTTCTGTATATTGACCCGGAGAGCTTGTGGTATTTATTTTCACAGATGTCAGTGTTAAAAAGTTCCTCAGAAAGGAACCAAGACAATAGAAATTCAAAGGCCTGTACATCTGTCAGAAGAATAAAGTACATATCTGCCCTTTGTTCCTGAAAAACCCATTTTTTGTTGGTTTTGTTGGTGGTGGGTTTTTTTTTTTCCCCTAACCCTGGAAATGTGAGAGATTGATTCAGGAGGACTTCTTGCTATATCAATGAAAATAAAGCTGTGCTGGGATCTCAAGTCATCTTGTCTTCCCCAAGATGTCAGTGAAGGAGTCAAAAGTCCTAATTTTACATTGCACTGGCTGGTGTTGGTTTTGTACAGCAAATCAAGAGGTCTGTGGCACCAAGTCTGCATGTTTAAAAAGAAAAAATCTCCCTGTCCTCTCAAAGGAGGTGGATGGAAAGAAGAGAAGGAAGGAGAAGGTAAAAGAATATGAAGAAAAGGAAGGACAAAAAAAATGAGATGAAAAAGACAGAGAGGGGCTGGAGAGATGGTTCAGCGGTTAAGAACACTGACGGCTCTTGGGGGGGGGCGTCCTGAGTTCAAATCCCAGCAACCACATGGTGGCTCACAACCACCCGCAATGAGATCTGATACCCTCTTCTGGTACGTATGAAGACAGATACACTGTACTTACATATAATGAATATATCTTTAAAAAAAAAAGACAATGGGCAAAAATAGAAAGAGAAAGAGGAATTGAGCTGTCCAACAAGAAAGAGAAAGATAAAGAAACAACAGATCATTAGCTATGTGAAAGAACACTTGAAAGGCAACACTCCAAGACCAGGACACTTATACAACAGTAAATACAATGGGCAAACTTTGTTACAAAACAATAAGGTGACACCATATGTTTTAGAGTAATAAATGATATACCCTTGATGACATATGATGTCCACTTCCCTGTGGGGTTTAAATGGGTACATCAAACTTGTCTGCACAGAGAAGAGAGGGTTGCACACTCCGGACTACTGTGGTGGTGACACTGCTGTTGGAACCTTGCCAGTTGACTTTTGAACACTGTGGAAGCCAGTTCCTTGTTCATGAAATGAGTTGTCCTCTCACAAAAGTCTATTATCTTGATTGTACCCACATGGGAAGGCCTCAGGGTTCAACGCTGGGTTTGCAAAGCCCTTGATGACAACATGAATTGCTAGCAGACTACAAACTCACTGAACTCCCATTTCAAATTGAGCAGCAAACCAAGCTCATTTGACTAAACTCTGGGCCAAAAGGTTGCAGCAACATTCTCAGAGTGGCTACTGTGAATGACAATTTCCCTAGCAAGAATGGCAATGGATTCAATGGCCCCCTACTGGGAAACTACTAATGTCCTAAACCAACAGAAGCCTAGATGGCCAAACTCTAGGGACTGGCATTTCTTGAATGGTGGAACTTGGAGTCCTAAAACCCAGAAAGTCTTAGAAAAGTCAGAAGCAGTCCATCATCCTTAGAAGACTTCCTCATCACTCCTTCATTCCTTCCCCGAATCTTGACTTGAACTTTCATTTTGTTCCATCTTCTGGTCACGTGATCCTTCTCTCAGCTGGATACAAAACAAGAGAGGAGTTTCATTTGTGATTATGCCTCTGGAGTCTGGCACAGTGTGTGGCACATAGAAGAGTTTGCTCAGTTGAGTCAGTTGAGCAACCTAGCTGACATGCTAAATGTCAGCCGAATAGGGATGGTGGAATCCTTGGGTAAGAAGTATTTTCTGCAGTATATAATCTCCCTGGCTTTCTGAGTCGAGCTTAGCTTTAGCAGGAATATATTTCCTTCAACTGTTTCATCTTTACTTGTGACTATGTGATTTGTAGGATTCACTGTCTATACTTGTTCAGAGTACTATTCCTAGAGTCAGACTGATCTAAGCCAGCAGATCCCCTAACTTCTCTGTGTGTCACTATCCTTCCCTGCACCTCTCCTGGTGCTCAAGAGAAAGTTGAATAAGACACCTGTAAGTAGACCACCCAGCTCTTAGATGGATGGTAAAAAATGTATCGTTATTTTATTCAGAGTTTTCTTTCTAAACTCTAAGGGAACAAAAATGAAAATAATTACAAAACAGTATGTATATTGAATTCACCAAGATTCTTTTTAAGCCCCAAAGCAACCAAGAATTTTTAATATTTTTGTACTAAAAAAAATGCATTCTTAGATTCTCTGCCTATGCCTATAATGGACACAATAGCATAAGCCACCATCATCAGAAAACCCATTGCGTATATGGCAATGAGGAATCTGTTTGTTTCCCCATCCTCCCTATTTTATTAATTAAATGGCCCATTACATGAGCCATGTACTCAATTCTCACTGAACTTTTCACAATCCAGAAAGTCACTGGACTTGGTCCAACTACTATAAACTTTTATTGCCCTCTCTGTTATTGCATAACGATTCCTAAGAGTTAACGTTTTACTTTTCTTCTAAAATAAGAGATTTGCTTAAAGGAACAAATCTAGTTGTTAGTACTAATGATGCTAAATCCAGTGCCTAATTGCATTTCTAAGAAGTGATGAATGATCTGAACAAAGTTTAAACACATTTGCAGAGTCCAGGTTATTGATGTGATACTAGATTTTCTTTCTCCCGCCTCTTTTCTCCTTATTTCTGATTATACCTTTAATGGTTACATAGCCAAAGAATACATCATTCTGTGAGGATGAAAGCTAGAAATGGCACAGAAATCGTATTTATTCAAGAATAAGGGCTAAAAGTACTTTGCAATGTTATTTCTTCCAAAATGGCGGGTTTAATTCACAGAACAAGGTGCTGGTTCTTCTGGTGTAATCCATTCCTCAAAATCAATGAATCCCGTGAACACATGTGCAAAAACAGTGGTGCTTATGTAAAATAAAGAGGCAGAAGAGAAACCACCAAGCACTCGGGACATTTTGAGAACTCTGAGAAGTTGGTGATAATGAACTAGTTTTTTCATTCCTCCAAAGTAAATCTTTCTTAAAACTAAAGTAGTTAAGACATCAAATTATGTACGACAGACTTAAGTGACAAGGTAGCCCTGAAGCCTAAAACCCAAACAGGAAAAAAATAAGTCACCATACATACTAGTCAGTCTATGTTTAAATGTATGACAAAATAATGGTATTTGCTGGGACAATATACAGTAAAATTACTCAGAATAGGAGGAGAGGTAAAATAAAAGATGGGATGCTTGCCCTGTAGGTGGAACAACAATATGAACTAACCAGTACCCCCTGAGCTCGAATCTCTAGCTGCATATGTAGCAGAAGATGGCCTAATCGGCCATCACTGGGAAGAGAGGCCCCTTGGTCTTGTAAACTTTATATGACCCAGCACAGGGGAAGGCCAGGGCCAAGTAGTGGGAGTGGGTGGGTAGGGGAGCAGGGGCGGGGNGGGGGGGTATAGGGAACTTTTGGGATAGCATTTGAAATGTAAATGAAGGAAATAATAATAAAGAAAAAAAGAAAAAAAATGGGATGCTTATTGATATCTTATATTTCTTAATTATATTAAATCAAACCATTTAATAGTGATTAAATTCAAGTAGGATGTTAGTAAGTATCTACAAAATTTCACAGTAGCCAGGAGGTGGAGGAGGAACGCGTATTTCTTAAAATGATAGCACAAAAAAAAAAAAAATCCACAATTATTAAGAAAAAAAAAACAAAACTTTCCAAATAAAAATGTAATACAATAAAATTGACCACAAAAGGAAAAGTATAAAATATTATAATGTTTGAACATAATGGAAAATTTGAATACTTCTCAATATGAATTTCAGTGGCAATGAGGACTTATTGAACTTCCATTAAATAATAACATCATTGTTATAGTTTTTAAACCAAGTACTTATTTAGAACTATTTGATTAGTCTATATGGGTGAAAGTAGACATTGTCCAGTGCTTCCTTGAAAATAACATGGAAAGAGAAGGAGGAGCATGAGAAACAATCACAGTTCTTACCATAGTGGGAAGTGCATGGAAGTTTGTCAGCTCTTACATATGTCTGACATTTGCTGCAGTAGAAGAATTTGCTCATGCATACTACCTATATCAGCATCTGCCAGCTTCCTCAAAGCTAATAGAAAAAAAAAGCCTTGGAAAGATAAATATAAAATGATCAGAATATTATTCATCCATGCTCTGGCATGCACCCTGCAAGAAATCTCTGCCAAAAGGTAAGACCATAAGCTAAAGAGAGAAAAACTGATAGAAAAGAATGTCGTCTTAAGTGACCCCAAATTTCATAACAAGGAGAGTGTAGTGACCGACTGCTTGCCTATCTGTCATTTACCACCATGGTTCGGTAATTCATTAAGGGATAGGACCATTTCTTTGTACTTCTCATTCACAGACTCAGAATCCAGCACACAATGGGGCTTTAAATTTATACTTTTCAAGTAAGCAGTAACTAAAAGAATGAACAGAAGGCCAATTTTAATTCACAACTGGTGACATTAGGCTAAAGCATGATGATTGGTCATCCAACTACAGAGGTTTATATACTGTCTCACTACACACACACTCACTCACACACACACACACACACACACACACACACACACACACACATACACAAAACCTGCAAATAAGGAATTAATTTGGTTATATCATTAGGGAAAATAGGATCCCAGAGAGTCTGGGCCTGACCCAGAATGACAGTGTAGGATTACTGAAGAGTCTCGTGTACCGTGTCTGTTGGGCTCCAGAACTCAACCTTCCTCCTCTGGCTGTCACACTGTCTACTTGAAGGTAAAGAAAACTGGTGGCCTGGGAAGATCCCACACCTACCAACGCAAGAGGAAAAGAAAGAGCCATCTGCCATAGCAGGGCATCAGGCACTCAGTTGTCCGAGCTTAACACCAAGGAAAGGTTTGGAACGAGCTCACATGCATGAGTATTTCCCTTTGTGCTCTCCATTTTTTCCTAAACAACCTTATTTTCTCCTCATAAGTCACAGCTCTGAAAAGACAGAACGCTACGTTCCACATCAAATCTCCACACAGCTGCACATTACACAGTGTGACTCAAAGGTTCTTGTTTTAAAAAGACACAACAATACAAGGGCTTAGTGAGTCTAAATATTTCTTTGTTATACCCCCAGGGAAGGGAAAAAGCATCCCATCTTTTCCTCTTTCCCTGGGACTTCTTAGTGACTGTACTGTCTTGCCATCATGGTTTCTCTGGAACTTCCAACCATCTCTATCCCTCTGGAAGGGCAACCTCAGGATTCTCTACCCTGAAATGGTATACATACAGTTAGAGTTAGTTCTATTCCTTGGCTGGGGAAGAAAAATACAGAATGTATTTGTCAGAACAGATCCTTATTCTCAAGGGAGAATAGGGAAAGAAGGAACAGTGATGGACTAGCCTTTTACTAGAGAAAAAAAATTTAAAACAATTTTCTTTACCTAATAATCACTGCCCAGATTCCTGTAAACATATTTTAACCTGGAAGATGTGATATTGTAATGATGTTTTGAATTTACCATCAAGGAAACTATTGAATTTCTGCAAACAAATTAATCAAAGAGATCCCAGAAGGATGCTAAGATGCTATTTAAAAGCCCAAATAAGTTCACAATTCAATGTTTATTTGCTCTCAAGTAAAGGAATTTCCATTAGAGTTTACATCAGATAATGCCTATTCACACAAAGAAGATAATGCCACAAGATATGAATTGTCACTTACATGGAGGTATATTTCCCAATGTTTATATGCAATTAGAGGATACTCCAGATTGAGGATGGATGAACATGTTTCTATATATAGCATAAATAATACTCCCTTTATCTCTTAATAGACCAAATAGACTCAGAATTATATATTGACTATCAAACATATGCTGGCATCTGTTCTTGTTACAGGATATTTTATCACACTGTGAACTCCAAGATTGTGTTGTTTACAAAAACAAAAAACAAAAAACAAAAAACAAAAAACAAACACTTCTTTCTAGTTGTGGTATGGTGCATGGCTACACCCTTAGTACACACCTTTAATTTCAAAGTAAAGTTAGTTTATAGAAGGAAGCAACGATGTTTAATTCCGTGGCAGACAGAGTAATGAATCAAAAAAAGGAGTGACAGTAAGATATGTCCAACTCATGAGAACAGAGAAGAAAAAGAGGTGACTTAAGAAAGAGCAGCAGAGGACAAAAGAAGCAGTTTTACGAAGAGAATTTTAGAGACAGATTGAAGAGAGAACAAGCTAGACACAGATGAACTCAGAACCAGACGGAGAATGAGAAGGAGCCAGAAATTTAGAACACATTGCCAAAGTTATTATGAAGCCAAGCAGGGCAATTCATTCAGAGGCTGAGAGAAAACAGTTTGAATCAGGCAGCTTAGCTAGGAGTTCCAAGTCAGAATAGGTGAGTTGAACCAGCCAGCCAGACCTCAGGAAGAACAAAACAGGGTGAGCTTACTCAGCAAGTCTCAGAGACTGAAAACATTCTAGGCCTAGATTAGATTGTACGGAGGCTAGATGCTTCCAGGACTAGGCCTAGGTTTTCAGAGAGATGCTCCTGTTATTCAGAGATAGCAATTACATCAGAAGAATTAAAGTTACATTTACATATTCTAAAGTGACTTGGCAAGTAAGTGAATAAACAAAAGCACCAGTAGTTTACCCAACACGTCCTCATCTTCTCATCAGTTGTATTATTAAGAATTGTTAATAGCTGGGTAGTACTCCATTGTGTAAATGTACCACAGTTTCTGTATCCATTCCTCTATTGAGGGACATCTGGGTTCTTTCCAGCTTCTGACTATTATAAATAAAGCTGCTATGAACATAGTGGAGCATGTGTCCTTATTACCAGTTGGAAGATCTTCTGGGTATATGCCCAGAAGAGGTATTGTTG
>NC_034598.1:76470462-76477989 GCF_900095145.1 Mus pahari | reverse complement strand
TACAGAGAAACCCTGTCTCGAAAACCAAAAAGAAAACAAAAAAAACAACAACAATAAAAGAATCGTTACATTTTCGGAGTAGGCAAAGGACCCTCCAAATATCTATATGTATGTATGTATGTATGTATGTATGTATGTATGTATGTATGTGTGTACTATCATTATTCTGTCTTTCATAGCCTTCCTTAAAACTCTAGACCCATGAATCATTTTATCAGCAAAGAAAGAAATAAATAAAGCATTCCCCTACATAAGGTATTTTCAAATATAACAAAAATTAATGATCATTATTTGCCCTGTCAGATCACTTGTACTAGAACTACTTTCTGTTTTGTGGCACTCTTTGCCAGGCACACGGGGGAATTCAGGGGATCATGGTTGGTGGTATTTATGATACATCCTGTGCTTGTCCATAAGGGGTACTTGCTGAAGATTAAAAGTAAATTCAGAACTAATTGACTGCTAGCCAGAAGCTATGTTGCTGGGACTTCCAAACTACACTCTAGAAAGAAAATGACTCACCAGATCTTGCCAAAGACCAACCCAAAGATTAAAAAACAGTCTCTTTACTTGACTTGCCTACAACAAAACCAATCAGGTAGAGGTTGACTTCAGTATTTTAGCAGTTCCCTAAAGGGCTCACTTTGAGAAATAAACCTCTCATTATGAAAACTGTAGCTCGTTGCCCTAAGTTGCCCATTTTGAGCTATCTAGGAACAATTACCTACTGAGAATTAGCCTGAGGCTGGTGGAGGTTGGCAGTGCAGCTGTCAGTAGATACCTATAACTTTCTCAACTAGAAAAAAGTGCAGTGTATGAAATGTTGGTGACAGGAAAAAAAAATGAAGTGGGTAGTGATGCTGTCCCATGTCACATTGGCTTCATGTTCTCATCTCTCTGTTAATACCCACCTAAAGTCAAAAGTAGGAGTCCTTATAGCTCACATGTGAGGCTTAGGTAACCCAGGAAACCTCAATGACTGTGCTTGTCATTCAAATGTGATGGGCAGTTATCAAAGAACAATCAACTTCTTGATGACCTTTGAGTATAATGAACACAGAGGCATTGAAAGGACAGGATTGGTTTCCTTAAGGGTTCATATTGAGCTTTCTGACAAGATTCAAGCTCTGTCAGGCTAGGTGTTTTCTCTCCCCTTTACAATCTCTTATCTTTTGTTCTTTTTTGAGATTGCTTTTTCCATCATCCCCCTTTACAAAGTCTAACAAAGATGATTGCTCCATTATAGATTTCATTTATATTCCCTAATATCTACTTCTCTTTTACTTTGGGTTAGATGTAGGATTACACTTCCATGGTCTCCTGAGGTTTTATGTGAAAATGTGGTTGTGTGACCAGTGCAGGCTAAGGCCAAGTGAACGACACTCTGAACCAACACTTTCTTAGCTTGAGTTGGCCTTGCCTGTCTTCTAATCTCTTGCTATTAGAACCCCTGAAACCTGGATATTTAATGCCAGTATCACGAGACAATAATCCCTATTTGATGGTACAAAGCGAAGCACTTCAGGGAACCAGGAATGTAGAAGAAAGTTTATGGCGGTTACTACAGCCTAATCTAGACTATAATGTCACATACAAAGGAGTGAAGAACATTGCCCAGCCCAGCATCATAAAAATGATGGCACCATAACTCATTTAACATGCACTCATTGAGCTCTTGCAATATAAAAAAATGAAAAATCTAAGGTGGGAGGATGGAGAAAAGAGAATTCTGTTGCCTACAAAGAGCTCATTGTTAAATGGAAAAGGGAAAGAAAGTAATAGTTTTATGAACACTTAATATGGAATAGAAGATTTGAAGGATCTTTGTCTAAACAGTATGCTGCTAGAACTTAGGTAACTGGTCCTGCCCGGTTCTTAATGTCGTTACTTCTAGGATTAGCATGACCTATTTGCATGATTGTGTGCGCCTAGGCAACCTCTTAAAACGGAGCAAAAACAGGATTTCTCTCTTTTAAAATACTGGATTGTGATTAATAGCCAAGAGTGGGCGTGTCTATTACTCCAAATTCTTGGCAAAAACAACCTCCCAGGCAGTAGCTAGTGACGGGCCTCTGGCCATGCTTCTAGGACTTACAAACAATGGAAGAGAAGCCACTTTCCTGAAGCCCAGACTCCTGAAATGTCAGCCATTCCACAGATGTCTCTTGAGGTACACCTCGTCAGGCATTGCGCCAGGTTCCTGGGATGGACCAGTGAACAAAGCATGCTCCCAACCTCATTCCACAAGCCAACAGATACTGAGTATTATCATCATTGGTTGCACAATTGCAAGTATTTAAAGAGCTATCAAAGAGATTTCTCTGGACCAAGCTGGGGATGGACCACTACGGGTCTTTGTATGGAGATCCAGAGATTGATTAACTAAATTGAATTCAGATGAACCTAGAAGACAAAAACTAAGATTTCCTTTAAAGGGGACTGTAATTTAAACAGAAGTCCCTAGCATATAATCAGTCCTCCATAAATCCTAGCTATTCGACAGTGTCATGGAAATGGTTGCTTGTGGGATAAAAAACAGTCCTCTGTGCTGAGGGAGGGGACGGGCTGTTTTTGCCATATACTACTACTTGCTTTACCCCAGTCGCTCCACTATAAATATGAAAACACTGCTGGTGCTTTGCAGTTGCGTTTTTATGTTTCCTCTGACATCTCTCGAGTCAGCCGTAGGGGGAAGCCCCTTCCTTCCTGCCTGCTTTGTTTTGGTTTTGTGTTTAGTACCTTTCCTGGCAACAGGGTCAGTGTAGTTCTCTGGTTACCATAGAATCCTGTTTGCCCTCCTAAGCGAATGTTCCAGGGAAATCAGCAAACTACAGGAAGAGACAGACGAAAAGTCCCTCGCCCGCCCAGATCGAGTCAACGGACACATTCCATTCACACTCTTCCAAAAGGACTTCTAGGTGGGGTCCAAGCTAATATTTGAGTGGCAGCTTCGAAGTTTTATTGCTTCAAATTCCATGATCTGTCAGATTGTTTTTATCTTTATTTGCAAGATTATAAGCAGTTAAAATGAGTCTATTTTACTATTCTTTCATTTGCTGACTAAGTCCTTTATTGCTTCTTAAGTGAACACTGGGGCACTTTTAGCTTATTCCCCAGCAAAAGGGAATTGGGAAGAAACGTGCTTGGAGAAAATGGTAAATAAAATACAGAATAAGAGTGAAAAACAGACTCCATTAAGAATGAGAATCGATGGGGAGAAAAAAAACCTGAACAGATATTCAGCAACGAGCCATCAAGATCTGAGGTTAAAGTAGTGCAGATTGCACGTGCAAAAACCATTCATTTCTAGAGACGGGAAAATAACTCGCACTTTCTCAGAACATATTTTGTATAATCCACTAATAACCTTCCAAAGAAACTTTTTTGTTATTCTTATATTTTGAATGATGAAAGAGAAATGAGAAGGCTCACAAAACCAGAAAGCACTTTTTACAGGGCTCTGAATCCCTCAAGAAAAAAAAAAAAAAAAAAAAAAAAACATAATATTTTTGTTATTTCAGTGCCTTATGAAATCAATTAGAACTTGATAGCCTCTCAGGGAGATTAAATTTTTTGAAAATACAAAAGAAAGGACAATGGGGTCACAATGAGGACACAGCACAAACGCAAAGTTACAAAGAGACAGAAGCGCATTAAAAAAAACGCGATTCTTTGTTCCATTTTCCGTGTGGAAGAAGGTGCCCTGACATTCAGGGAACCAGCCCTGTGCTTTCACTTGGTGAAGAAAACATTAAGTTCCCTGGAACAGGCCTGGGGTTAGTGGACACTGTGTCCTGCTACAATAGCAATAGCCATAGATAAATAACCACTTACAACTTTCTGTCTTGGTTAAGCTGCTATCTTCCAGTCTGTAAAAGAAAATGTGGGCTTTTCTGCAGTGCTTTTTAAAAGAAAACACTCTGCCTTTTATGGAATGTCACTCTTTAAACTTTGCTTAGGAGTTTGAAGGCATTTTGTCAATATCTTGGAAACCGACATCTCAGAAAAGCAGGTTTCTGGCCCTAAGTTACATTATGTACCATTGAATTATATTTTTCTTGTCTACAAAGCAAGGGGGCTTGCAAGTAAGTTTCCTTTCAAAGAATTTCAGAGCTTTTCATCACTAACATCTAAGTATATGACTTAGGAAAATGCAGAACTGCAACATTTAAATTACTTAATGGGAAAAGTACCAGTCACTCAAACATGTCATTCAAAAAAGCAGGAGCTTACAAACTTTCTAGGTCATATAATGGCCTTATGACTGTAGGGAGGTAGCCCAGTTGACAAAGTACTTTCTTAGCAAGCCCAAGGTCCTGGGTTCAGTCCTTAGTACCATAAAGTTAATTATCTATTTTAATTTTAATTTTAAAAATTGATTAATTAACTCACTTTCAAAAGTGATATCAGGACAAATGACTGGAAAGACAGATATTAAAATCTTTCACTGTGGCTGTTAAAATTTAAGTATTAACCATCTTATTAACTATTAACTATTAACCATCTTATCCCTAGAAAGAGTCTTAAGAATGTACCTCTTTCGTTTCTGCAGTTGCAAAACTAAAGTTAAAGGTGATATTTAAACCAGGAGTCGGGTCATATACCTATATTTTCAAAACTTGGGAAGCTGAGACAGGAGGATTAGGACTTTAAGGCAAACCTGGACTACATAGCAAAAAAGGAAGGTTGAATTTAATAAAACATATTAACAATATTTTAGAACGCAAAATTCTTTGCTTTCTAAAAATGGCTTTATAGGGTTAGCTGTTAACACCCTATCAGCAGGTAAGCAGAGTCTGGTCATGTTGGACATTCAATGAAACTTACCAGTTTTCCTTTATGTACAATAGGAGTCAGCCCACAATCATGGATGGAGGTTTTGTAGACCATAAAGTAAACAATCTGTGTAAGATGGCTGAAGGTTTGTAACTATTAACCAGGCAGAACCTGTGGACTCCATGTCTACATCCACCTGCTTAAAAGAAAGAAAGAAAAAAGCACTGTTATCTTTCTGTATCTTAAGTACTCGATGTAGGTTTCTGAATTACTATTCCAGAAAAGGAAGAAGGAGGAGGAAGAGGAGGAGGGGGAAAAAAAGAGGAGAATGAAAAGAAGAGGAGGGGAAGGAGAGGATCAAGAAGAGGAGAAACACAAAGAGGAAGAAAGACGAGGAAGAAGAGAAGAGAAAGAACTAGAAGAAGAGGAGGAGGAGGAAGAAGAGGAGGAAGAAGAGGAGGAAGAGGAAGAGGAAGAAAAAGAATTATCTTTTGTGTTCTTAGAAGCCAGGTTCATGAGAAAATGGACCTTCTTATTCCAGACTCAGTTACCTTGGAGTGAAAGAAAAGATCAGGAGCTTGCTTTCTGACCCCCTTTCATCTCATCTTAGAGTAGTTGGCTGGACAAGTCACATTTCATCTGATGTCCTTCCTTCCTCTCTCTGTACTGGAACTAGGCAGGAAGATTTGTAGGTTATTTCTGATGTGAAGTCCCCACGGTAATGTGGAGCTTCTCCCAGGTGTCTGGCAAGACTCCTAGTTTCTGTCTCTGGTGTTCCCCAGTGGACATTTAAATTATGGGTCCCTTAACGGAATTTCAGGAGAAAGACTCTTCACCCAGGGCTAATTGCAAGTTTTAGAAGAGGGAAGAAAAAACCCACACAAACAGTAACTGAAGACCCAACAACTGCTACCAGGACAAGAATCAACATTTTACTAATTTTTTTTTTCTGTGAGGTCACATTGGCCAAAGCTTTGAATCAAAGAGAACAGTCTTGCCAGAGCAGTCCCACCCAGTCTAATAATGTTAGGAATTTCAAGACACTGTTAAATTGTTGTCATAAGAAATCATTTTATATATAATTTGATTTTAGTAAGGGACACAATCAGAATCACTAAACTTGTAACCAGAAAATAAACATAAGCTTAAATTAGCCAAAGAATTATCTATAGCTTTTCCTCAATATGCACAGCCCCAAGACCCCAGAGCTATATAGACCCCAGGCTCTGAGCCAATCCTATCAATACAAACCTGAAAGAATGGTTAATTACAAGATGGTTTTGAAATTATTTTATATTTGAAGATTGTCTCTCTGGTTTTCATCCAATCATTTCTTTTTGAGACCATGAACATTATCATTGACTTTCCCAGTTTTACTGCATAGCATTCAATGAATTAAAATCATCCTTGGTTCCATGTTCAACTCTCTTCTGAAAATTCATCCCTCCAAGTCATCAGAATGGTGACACTCAGCAGTGACACATGGTGACACATACAGTGTCTGCTCTTGTAGCAAATTCTCTGCGGCTAAACTTTTTTTTTTTTTTTTTTTTATTCCAAAGTCAGTTGAGTCTGGGTCTCAATTTAATGCTAAGTATTCTGGTCTTTCAGGTGATCACCTTCGAAACAAAACAAGAGAATAAAAAAATAGAGTATGACTTTCAGAACCATTCAAACATCTCGGAAGACTTTATACCTTCCTAGAAGTTGCCGCTTCCTGTCTCATTACAGACCAACTTTTGCCATGAAGCTTTGCCCCAAGTGCAATAGCTGCGGACTCAGGGATCACAGGGTTGCAGAATAAACCCTGGGAACTGGAGAGAGCAGGGATTATGAAAGAGAAACTTTTGATGTACTTAACCAGTGGAAAATATTATCAATCTGACAGAACGGACGTCTTCTGTATTCTAACACATGGTATCTAATCTATAATACATTTTAATTCTCCTATCTAATCTATAATGCATTCTAATTCTCATTTTTCCATGATGAAACATAAGCAATTTTGCCTTAAGGGGGCAGGGACTAGGTAGTTCTGATTATAGGGTCAAGGATCCACTCAGAGTAGCCTCTCACACTACTGTTTTATTTTTATTTCGTTCTTTTGTAAATGCTTTCAACTTTCAACATGTCATCTACATATGAAGAACGATCATTTACATCCCTATTTTCCCCTCAAACTTCCCTTATATCTCATGAATATGCCCACATCCCCATCATGCTTTTTTTTTTTTTTAATAACCCACTAATTCCCGTTAGTGCCTCCCATCGGTGCAAGGGTATAGAGCCACCCACTGAAGCATGGCATTGCCATATCCTCAATAAAAAATTATTATCCTCCTTCCAGCTATTTTCTATTGCCAGGAGATCCTCACTGTAGGGTGAGGACAGGTGACAGGCTCTCCCATCTATGCTAGGATTTGGTCTGGCTTGATTATTTTTACTGTCTTGTGTGGGTGAGCACAGTTGTTGTGAGTTCATGAGTGTGACACTGTTGTCATGTCCAAAAGACAGTGTTTCACAGCACTGTTCCCCATTCTCCAGCCACTGCTTCAGTGATGTTCTTCTGCACCATTTTAGTGGTGGGGTTAATATAGGTGTCCCACACAGAGCTAAGCTCTCGGTCACTCATTCTCAGCATGATGATGCATCTCTCTACTGTCAGGTGCCCACAACAGAGAGAGAGAGAGAGGGGGGAAGGAAGGAAGGAAGGAAGGAAGGAAGGAAGGAAGGAAGGAAGGAAGGAAGGAA
>NC_034598.1:76460401-76470392 GCF_900095145.1 Mus pahari | reverse complement strand
GAAAGAAAGAAAGAAAGAAAGAAAGAAAGAAAGAAAGAAAGAAAGAAAGAAAGAAAGAAAGAAAGAAAGAAAGAAAGAAAGAAAGAAAAGTAAAAGAAGCTTCTCTAAGTCTGAGAACAGCCTAAGTCAATGAACATAAACCTCAATATTTAGAAGGAAAGTTGATAGCATGATAATTTAGAAAAATAACAATTTCAGGTTCTACCTAAAGCCTATGAATTCATTAGCATGGACTTTTGACCAAGATTACAGCATCAGCAAGAAATTCCCTCTTATGAAACAGGCTTCAAATCGAATCAAAAAAAGTAATTTATGAGCCCTTAATAGATATGTCACTATTGTACCATTAAGCACATCTTGGCTGGCCCGTCAGTATTATGGAGCGCCAGTCCAGTGCAGAGTAATACTGTTGACAATCCTTGCTCCCCTTAATAGACTGCATAGCACCTACCAGCGCAAGAAGGGCTAGCCAGCCAGGAGAAACCTTCTCAATTGGTTGAAGATGTATTTCTCTATGGCCTGTTGACAAAGTATGTGATGTTTCCATCCACAGGGACTTGCCATGTAATTATGGTAGACAAAGGTATTGGGAAACAGAATCTCCAGCCTACATTAGTCTTGACTTCTCCCACCCTCTCTTGGGATGAAAACCGTAGAAGGTATATCCAGTTCTGTACTTTAGAAGTTCACCCTGACTCTTGAGTTCTCTATAGTTCCACTGGAGAAAATTACAAAATGTTCTATAATTCAGAGAAGGCTGACCTACCTCCATTCTTCACAGTGATGGGTTGTTTAATTCAATAGGAAATTGCTGTCAGATAAAGTAATACCTCTCTTCCCCAATTTAATAGCAAATAAATAGTAGCTACACATTCACTCTGTAAGTTGTTGGGCTTTTAAATCTTTCTTGCATTAATGTTGCAGTGTGATATATTACCTGACCTGGCTTTTTTTCCCTACTAATTATATGTTGGATTAAGTACAATTCTTAATGAAAGCAAAACACTGTGGTCTATATGTTATGGTTTCAAGCAGAATATGACAAAAGACAGGTAAAAAATATCCTCCCAGGCGAGGTCTGTATTAGAAGGAAATTGAGTTCATGACTTACAGGGTCGTTTAGTGTGTCTTAAGAACGTTCTGACTTGTTTTGCACTTAGAAGGAGCCAATGCCCTGCCCTTTGAAAGCGTATTATATCACCTGTAACCATAGCCTCCGTGATTAATATTTCTGAGAGAGCTTAATTTTTAAATGAACTAGATCTGACTTTACCACTGGGACAGTATTTAAAACCTGCTAGGAATTCAGAGTCAAAAATAGTACAAAATCATTAGCTATTTTCTCTGGCTTGTAGTCAAGTGTTTTCATAAAACCTCCCTAACTAATATTTTTCCTTCTAATTAAGAAATTAAGACTGAACATTATATGACTTGCAGTGGTCCTGCTTAGAGAAGAAGAAACCTAGCTTCCAGGGCCCTTTAGATCATGCATCGGTGCTTACATCTGCTTTAGTAACTCGTGTGAATTCAGCCACATGTTTTAGGGGAATCCTCAATGAGTTTTACTGCAATTACCTTTTCATCTTCTAATGAGGTATTTGAGAACCTTGAAATTATTCTATATCTCTTGATATAGAATATGTCAATAGATTATTCTATACCCCTTGAATATAGAATCAATACTATATCCAAGAGGTGTTTAAGTGTCAGGGGTAGGAGGGGAAGTACATAGTCCACAAGCCCCCAGAAGCCATCAGTCTGGCAGGAAATATATTATGCCTTGGCAATTCTCAGAGCTAACTAACCCTGTAGGCACAGTAGGGCACCATGTCTGGAGCCCATGATATTTTTAGGAACCATGAAATGTTTTAGTTTTAATAAATTTCAAATCACAAGGAAAATGAATGTATGCAACCCAGATTCTACTTATTTATACCAATGCAGTTATGAAATATAATTTTTACTGTTTAAGAGAAGTGTTCCAAAAAGCTGAGAGTCAAGCATCTAAGAATGTCTTATTGTGTGTGACTCTGTAAACAACACCCCCAAAAACTGATCCAATAATTTATCCCAGATACTACCTCAGAGGCTGAAATGGCTATGTCCTTTCTCACTTTCTAGAAGGAAATCTTGGAAATCTCACTCCAAGCTAAAATTTCCTTTGCATAGGTCAGACCACAAATATAGCCCAGAGGATGGTTTCCAGGTCTCTGGGACCAAGGAGGCTCTCTATACAAACATCTTAGAATTAAAGCGCCCTGATCACAAATTTACAAATTTTTATGGCTTTGGCAAGGCTTCCAAACTGACTAATTTAAAATCTTAGATGTCCTTATAAGCAATATTTCTAGATCCAAAATAAGGATATAGTATAGATAATTGAACCTGCACCTATCAATTATAAAGGAGCCCATTAAATGATATCATTTGTCCAACTGCAAAAAAAAAAAATTAGTTAATGCTGTTTAATAAAGAATTTTCCAAATATCTTTTAATATAGGATTCTTTTTTCAAAAATATTTAATATCATGTCATGGGAAACAAACATAATCTGAAAATGTCTGATCTCTAGTAGGCAACAGCCAGTATTTATGAAAGGAGCCAGCCCCTAATTATTCAGCGTGCATGGGAAAGTAGTCTCTCTCAAAATTACTCAGTCCAGGAGCTGCAGTGGAAAAGCAGCCACAGACATCACGTAAACAAATGGGTGTAGCTGTGTAGGCCAACTTAGCTTTGCTCGAAAAACAAGCTGTTACTGGCTGCGCTCCAGTGGCTCATTTGCCAAGGCTTGTCTATACTTTCCACTATAACCTTTTGGGATAGTTATAAACTCCACCCAGAAAGTTTCCAACCTCATCCTGCCATACATTAATATTCAAAATTATTCATTCTGACAGTCCATTAGTAGAACATTTTTTTTAACCTGAAATTAATCTCAACCTAAATGAATGGCTATTCTTTCCATTCAGGGTCTCAGAGAATTTGCAGAGTTGTTGAGACTGCATGGGTGTGGCTTCTGACATTTCTAGAAAATGGAAGAACACACCAGTAGGTGATCCAGTACCAAATGGTCAGCACTAAAAGCATGTACGAACAAATAACATCACGAAGATTCAGGAGGTTGTATTTACGTATTTATCGATTGTATATATGCACACACACATGAGTATAAGGTGGCATTGTAGTGAAAGTCTTATTGAGTTACTGGATCCTTACACTGAAAAATTAGTATTTCGACTCATTTGTTGCTTCCCAACTTACACAATCTCAAGGTGTGTGTACGTGTGTGTACATGTATGTGTGTGTACATGTATGTGTGTACATGGGTGTACATGTGTGTGTGTACTTGTGTGTGTACGTGTGTGTGTGTGTGTGTGTGTGTGTGTGTGTGTGTGTGTGTGTGTGTGTGTGTGTGTGTGTGTGTGTGTGTGTGTGTGTGTGTGTAAGAACAATAAAATAAGAGGAAGATAAGGGTAAATAAGATAATTATATTATAGTGTCAATTTTTTTAATTGCTTAAATAAAAGGATTTGCCCTAAGATGGGAAGGCCACTCATTACAAAATGAGCAGTGTATCTTTGGGTGTGGAACCACGGAATTTCTATTCTGTTTGTTGTGCTTCTCAGTAACATTCTTGTAAGTAAATACAAAAAACATTAGAAGCATTGTTGTTGTTGTTGTTGTTGTTAATAATAATAATAATAATAATAATTGCTAAGGATAACACCCTGGGCCCTATAAATACTCTCAGTAATTCACCTACCCCTAAAGTGCATCCTCAGGCATTCTTTTTCTTTTAAAAGAGGTTCTGGTCATTTAGTTCAGGCTGGCCTCTCAAGTGCCAGGATAGCAGATATGAACTGCCATACAAAGTCAAAACACTCATTGTTTCTAATTAACTCTCCTATAGCTCAATACTTTTGAATGGCCGTCTTTACAATGCTACCTCATATTCACACAATGCTCCTGAAAGTCTTATATGGTTGATTTCACACCCCCTCCCCAATTCCTTTTGTAAGTACATCAAAACACAGATGGACTTTTTATCACGACTTTTGTTTGTTTGTTTGTTTGTGTTACATTCTCACTCTCTCTCATGATGTAAATTCTAACCTCTTTTATGATGATTTCCTAAATTCCTATTCCTAAATTTGATCCATCTTCGTTCATCATTATCACCTGGGAACTTATTCAGAAGGCACATCCTTGAACCCACTAGAGACCTAATTAGTCAAAATGTTCAAGGATAAAGCCTGGATATGTTTCAAATTTTCCACAGGAATTTAGATGTGTACTTGTGGTTTAAAAAAAAAAAATTGTAAACACCCTTTTAGAGGGACTTACTCATATGATGCACGATTGTTTTTTAACTTGATTACTCTTCTGTAGCAGATGGTTAGCAGAATGAAATACGGCTGATTTGTCTTTCTGTACCTTTTATAACTAGTTACCAACCTCCCCACTCATTACTTGCAAGATGGATCTCATTTGAACCAGCAACAGAATAAATATGCAATGAATCCAAAAGACACTTGATCATTTGACCTCCATTGGATCATTATATTTTCTTACCTTCCTGGTACTTCCTCCTCAATCTACTGCACTTGGGATTTTTTTTTTCATGTCACACCATTGATGTTATTTACAAGGTCGCCAACAGTCCATTAGACCCTAAGTCCGAGCAATGTAAGAGCCCGCCTTTTCTCTCTCATTTTCTCTCTTATGTTCTTTCTCCAGTTCTGACACTGGGGACTGTTTCCTACTCCTGTAGCTAGGATGACCTGAGGTCTAGTTAAGACAGCCATAATCCTGCTAGCTCGCATCTAGTAGGCACCCCACGAATGCTGCTATGGTAGTTCATACCCAAACTAAGCTTGTTCTCATGGCCACAAATGTGCACAGCTTGCTTTCTTCACTACCCTCAAAAGGTACCATTACTTACCTAGCTCCCAAACAAAATGCAAGTATCAACATTAATTCACCTTCCATTTATTCAATCTATCTGCAAAATTTACATTCCCCATAATTCTACCTCTCAACCTTCCTAATGCTGTGACCCTTTAATACAACTCCTTGTGTTGTGATGACCCCCCACACACACAAACCATAAAAAATTATTTCTGCTGGGCTAGAGAGATGGCTCAGAGGTTAGGAGCACTGACTGCTGTTCCAGAGGTCCTATGTTCAATTTCCAGAAATGACACGGTGGCTCACAACCATCTGTAATGGGATCCAATGCCCTCTTCTGGTGTGTTTAAAAGATAGCGACAGTGTACTCATATAAATAAAATAAATCATTTAAAAAATTATTTCTGTGGTTGGGTAGGGGAGCAGGGGTGGGGGGGGTATAGGGAACTTTCAGGATAGCATTTGAAATGTAAATAAAGAAAATAATAATAAATAAAATAAATAAATAAATAATATTTCTGTTAACAATTCATACTTTAATTTTGCTACTATTATAAATCTTAAATTTTTGATACTTCTGGTGGTCTTAGGCCTGTTAAAGGGTTGCTCCATCCCCACAGGGGTCACGGCACACAGGTTGAGAACCGCTCCTCTAATCCATACCATTGAATATCTATTGACCACATGAACACAATACATTTCAACAAGTTAGCTATGTTTCTTGTCATAAACGTTTACTGGCGTCACTAGAAAATCTGTTTTAAGGAATCAGACTGATATCCTCAAGGTCGTTTATTCAACCAAAGATATAAATGGGATTTGACTGCATAACCTTCATCTCCAAATCTTGCTCTATCCTGCCTTGCAGCTCAGTGGGATTTCCACAGACTTCTAGGTATGGCCTGAAGTGATGAAACATTGGTAGCCAGAAAGGAAACCACTGTGGAAAGCCAATGGGACTGTCACCATGGACAGGAGAGAGGAAGGAGAGGCAAACTTTTAAAGACCTTTATTGTAAAAATATCTAGTTACAGTAAAAATTCTAGCAAGGACATTCTACCAGTTCTTTTATTTTATTTTATTTTATTTTTCTCCTATACTGGCTAGGGAACAGAGTGGGAACATGATGTGTACTTAATGAACACTTGGAAATAACCTCTCATGAGTATAATGTTGAGTAAGTATGATGAACATTAATCACTGCCTATTCTCCTCCACTCTTCAATAGAGTATACCGGAAGTCACAGCAAGGTGTGGTAGGTATGCAGAACCTTATCACTAAAACAACTTGTAATGTCTATAAAGACCTCATTAAACCCTTGACCTAAGATACCATTGACAAATGCATTGAAAGAACTGATTGCTCATGGGTCAAAGTCCCGGGCTTGACTTTAAAGGTATTCAACTGATGAGAAACAAGTTGGATGTATATATATATATATATATATATATATATATATATATATATATATATATTTGTTTGTTTTAATAGTCACAAATTTTAATTAAACACTCTATCATCAGGGCATAATGAGGCATGAAGCAAGGAAACCTTCACATATCAAGGTGTGTATAACTGGCATAAATGTACCATAAGGCGCCATTTTTTTCTGCCTAAGAAGGCTAAACAACTCTGTCTAAGGAGACAGAAAATATAGGCCATCTTCACTGTATCATCTTTGATTTAACATTTTCTGGAAAACATCACAAATACCTATTTTTTGCTTAAATGACTTGTGTCTGAATGCTTGTTCTTAGTAGGAAGGGTATTGTGGTTTATTGCTATAAAGAAGAAGAAGAGGAAGAGGAAGAGGAGCCAGCAGCTGCAGCTTCCTGAGGAAATTAGTCCATTGTCTCCAGCATGTATGCATGCTCGTATTATGGGTGCTGATTCATAGAGAATGTAGAAAAGCCAAATCCCATGAAAATTTTAAATTAAAGAAGTTGTGTGAATAAGGAAGAAAATTGTGAAATTTGAAGAAGGTGGAAAAGAGCCAGAGATCTTGCCCAGTTAGTGACTCTGATGTGCTTAAACCAGATTTATCACAAGGCTGTGCAACAAAAGGAACTCTCCACTTTGACAGAGTCAGTCCTTTGTGCCTTACCCAGGGCAGACACAAGACCCAAGGATAAACACTGTGAACAAGTAACATTGAAAGACCTCAGACAACTGCCACAGTAACTCCTAACTCTTGTCCTCAAAGGCACCCACAAAGCTGACTACAAAATGAAAAGTAGGGTCCCACATCCACCTACCCAGATTTTTAGATAGGTAAGGCCTATCAATCTCCCATGGCAATTCTAGGACAAAGTACTCATTTATTAAATGATATTTGGAAAGCTTTACCTAATATAACCTATTTATTTTATGCATGAGGAAAATGAGACTTATCAAAAGTAAATGACATTTTTTTGAATAAAGTGTATTATTTTTTTAAAAAAACAAAGCCATAAAATGACAGTAAAATAATTGTTGAAAAACCTATGAAGTCATGGGAAAGAGTGTTCATTTAAGAGAGGGAAACAGTAGAAAACACTCATAGAGAAAGACAACTTTGTCTGTTAAAACTTGGGGAAGCCCTAACCTGTTCTGTATATGTCAGTATAGCATAGAGACTCTGGAAAGCTTTAGATCTAGTATCCAGAGGTCGTGCCGAGATGCCGCCAAATGGAAAGATTTGAAAGTTAGCTCTCCAAATTGCTTCTCTTCCCCTAACAAATGGCATTTTTGTTTCTTCCCTAAGCATCCAGACAAAAGGATTTACCTTGCAAATCTGAAGTCAGGCCCTGGACACAGGAACACTAGCCATGGAGGAGAACAGGAGAGAGTCCTGTATCAAAGCTGAGAGAATTAGGTGAAAATCTACACAGTAGGCAGTGATCCTCTTTGCCACTTGTATTAAGAAGCTACAGGTCTGGGCGGTGGATTTGTCTCCAGAGGGACCAAGCATCCTGACTGAAAATGATTACACAGTGCCATTTTTTTTTCCTTCTGTCTAGGAAGGCCAAACAACACTGGCCTTCTTCAATAAATGTACATTACAAAATGGTCCTGACATTTGAAGTTGGCCCAACTCATCTACTAAATCCTGACTCCATGGCTTTGCAGTGACATCCACCTGCCAGCTTGCCCTGCCCACATAGCAGCAAATCTTACTGTATCTTTCCAGTAAGATTTTTTTTTTTTAATGACATTAGTCCTAAGATGTGAAATAGAGGATCAGCAGATACCTAAAGAAAATTATGACTATAGAAACAGTCCCAACTAACTAAAGCAAAACAAGAAAGAATACGGAAGAAATAATTAAAATAAGAGAGTTTCTTAATCTTCAACATTGTAATTAGTCACCCCAGATAGTTAACATATTTAGGCCATTAATTAGATTAGGGTGTTATGAAAGATTCAAAATCAGAGACTGTGACATAGTGAAAATTAAGTGTATTAGAGAAAAGAAACGTATAGCAGACTATCATGATATTGCCCTGAAGAAATCTAGAAAGATATAAGAAGTTGAACAAAATGAAGAAAATTATAGAACGCAAATAATAAAATTAAAATATCAGCCAATGAGAGCTAACATGCAGGTGGAGGATACGGAGCATGGAACAAGAAAGAAATTTAGGAAGGAAATTATTATATTGTAACAAAAGAACTTTAAAAATACATTTTTAAGAATTAATGATGTTGGGTTTCCTCATTAATAAGATAAGTTAAATATATATTGTAATATTAGCAGCAGAAAAAAAAAATGCTACGGCCAGAGAGAAACCAGAGAGCCACACACTAAGCATTATACTGAGAGGAAGATCACATTTCTCAATGCCCTCAGCAGATATGAGAGAGTGGAACTGGGACTTTAAAATTAAGGAGGAAAGTTTCTTCCGGCTCAGAATGTAGCAGCTAGTCTCACTATCACTCCGGGCGAAAAAAGATTAAACAGTCCACTGGCAGTTACGGATGGCTGACTGATCAGATAGGCAAGTTGGCAAAATGTTTACCTTAAGTATGATGTTTCTAAAATAGGCCCCAGAATGATGCTTAGCCAAAGCAAGGGGGGGACTAATGCACAAGTTAACAGATGGAGGATCAATTGCAGGAGAGAGGCCAAGGAACGCCCAGGGTGAGGAGAAAGGAGGAAGGCTGTCAGCTATAGGACAAATCTAGAGAGCAAGCAGCTCGCGTTCTAAATAAGGATTGGGAGCGCTGGGAGGATAGTAAGGTGCCTCCAGAAGAGAAAAACGTGGATTTACTAACAGTTCAGGTTAGAAGTTTCTAAACATTGGGGCACTAAGTTTGATGATTACTTGAGATGGGTACACAGAAAGCTAAATCAGTGAGCCTATTAGCAAGCATTGAGTTAGTTAAAAGTCAATGTATTGAAGGAAATTTGAAATTGTAAAGGACTCGGTTAAGCATAACATACAGGGGCCAAGGAGATGGCTCAGCAGGTAAGGCACTTGTGACAAGGCCTGAAGACCTGCCCTTGATCCCCAAGACCTACCAGATGAAAGGAGAAAGCCAGCTCCTGGTTATTGTCCTCTGTGTTCTACAAACACGTGCACACACAAATAAATAAATAAATGTAAGTCTTAAAAAAAAAAAAAAACAAAAACGCACATATTGTCTCAATAATAAAATAAACAAGGGCTTGGGAACATGGCTGACATAGACAGCTTGACCCCTGCAGGCATGAGGGGTCAAGTTTAGAATCCTGTAACATATGATGAAAAATTAGATGGCCACAATGGCTTGAATTAATAATCCCAGTGTGGCAGAGGCATGAAGAGACATCATGACCACGACAATTCTTATAAAGAAATTAGGCTTGACTTACCGGTTCGGAGTTATAGTCCATCATCATCATCATCATCATCATTGTCTTAGTCAGGGTTTCTATTCCTGTACAACATCATGACCAAGAAGCAAGTTGGGGAGGAAAGGGTTTATTTGGCTTACATTTCCAAACTGCTGTTGATCACCAAAGAACGCAGGACTGGAACTCAAGCAGGTCAGAAAGCAGGAGCTGATGCAGAAGCCATGGAGGGATGTTCTTTACTGGCTTGCCTCCCAATGGCTTGCTCA
>NC_034598.1:76439631-76460371 GCF_900095145.1 Mus pahari | reverse complement strand
GCCTTACAGCTGGATCTCATGGAGGCATTTCCCCAACTGAGGCTCCTTTCTCTGTGATAACTCCAGCTGTGTCAAGTTGACACAAAGCTAGCCAGTACAATCATCATCATCATCATCATCGCAGGAAGCACGTCAACATGCAGCCAGACATGGCGCTGAAGAAGACGCTGGGAGTTCTATATCTGGATACGCAAGCAGCGGGCAGAGATGGTGACACTGGACCTGCCTTAAGCTTCGGAAACCTCAAAGCCCAGTGATGCACTTCCTCCAAAAAGGCCACACCTACAACAAAAAGGCCACACCCTTTAAGAGTGCCATTTCTTAGACGTCTATGGAGGCCATTTTCATTCAAACCACCAGAGGTGGGAAAGTCAGGAAGAGTCCGGGGAACTCACTGGCCAGCCCACCCAAATGCACAAGCTCTGGATTCAGAAGAAAAACTGCAGAAAAGAGTAAGAGAGCAACTGGGAAGGAATCTGACTTCAACTTTTAGACTCCGAATCCGTATGTACACCCTCAGGAGCCCCTGCACAAACCATGCGTCTACTCACACAACGGGTGCCATACACACAACACATAAATAAGGAGCACCGGATGCTCGTTTTACCGGCAAGTAGAGCTTTCCAGAAAGACAAAATCTGGAACAAGTTGGAGAGCGACGCTCCGAGGAAGGACTGGCAGACTTTAGTCTGAGAACACTCTCAGAAGTGACAGAATATAAAGTCGAATTCCAGATAAAGTCCTGGGAAGACGGTTCTCACACCTAGGTATAGGACCTAGGACATGATCACTAACTCCATAAAGGGACTAAAAGGAAGTAACTGTCACATCTGGGGCTGGGACACTGATGTGATTGGTGCATTGAAAGTTTTGGCACCATGTCAGAACACGGCCCAAGTATGGAGTCATGAGAATTCTGAGTGCCTATGAGAACACTTGACGAAAACAAGTTAAGAGAGAGTCTTGTGACCTTCATTTCCTCACAACACAGAATTGTTCTTGGAATGTGTTTTTATGCTCTTCCTAGGCATAGCCAATAGGAGCAAGTTTACTTTAGCCGTTGTTACTCATATGCCTCTACCGAAAAGCAAGGTTTTGTCACATGTAGCTTGTCTTTGTATCTGAACATCTTACTCTTGGGATTCTTCTTAACCGTCAGAGTATAAATTGTCCGATGTTCTGACTAAAGTTGACTATTGCACGAGACGTTAGTCCCCCTCAATTTTAGGCCCTGATCTCCCAGGTTCACAATCACCCCCACTCTACCTCTGCCCCAGCTGGAGTGCTTAAACAGGGCCACAGTCTTCTCACCCAAGAATCAGGGTGCTCATGGCAATCCCTTACACACTATCTTTCCTCATTACAGGAGTAAAATTGAAAGAAAATCTTCCCAGGGCTGTGTGAACATCCAGACAGGGGGACAGAAAGATCACTGGGTAACCATGGACTTTAGATCAGAGCTCTGAGGCAGCAAAGACAAGACACTGGAGGGGAGACAACGGCCGCAGGAATTCAGGAGACACAAGTCACTATGCCTGTCTCCCGGAGCATATGACATTTCAGATTTCTAGTTCCAAGGCCTGTGAGAAAGCTCCACAAAACCTCTCTCTTTGTCGTACTGTAACTCAGCTGTCCTGGCAAGTAATAGTAACACACCTGATAGCCTCTAGATCCCCAGCAAAACGAAGCCTTTTGTTGTCTGTTAGGGAGGAGAAAGGACTTGCACATTCTCATCTCCATGACACAGCACAGGGCTGTGAATTCCCCATTCCTGCACGGGTGCTCAGAGAAATCCGTCCCAGACCACAGTCATGACACCTGGGTCATCTGTTGGATAGGCATCCCAATTACTGATCCTACTGAGGGTGGCCAAGCATTCCAAAGACAGGCTGGCAGGGACAGAGTAACTCTCCATCTATTAAAAGCAACACAAAACAAAACAAGGCTCAAGGTTAAACACTGTTAGTGAGGATTCGCTTAGAACATGTTTTCCTAGCTGTGGTCAAACTGCTGAATCATACGCATGACAACCTGTTAGCTTTATACCTAAAAGCCCATAGCTTCTTACACCTTATGGGGCAGATTGGTGACTCAGCATTCATTACAAAGTGATTTTTGTTTTGATAGAGCAAAGCCTCATAGAAGGAATTGTACCCAGCTTGCCCTTCTGAGATCCTGTCTTGCAATCTGCTCACACATATGAAGTAGTTAAATAGTGGGTGTATGAGTGAAAAACATAGCTCTACGGGACATGGCACTGCTGATTTTGCAGTAAAGAGAAGGGGTGATTATACCTGTTAGTTCCTATGTGGAAGTTAAATTGCAGGGCCGGGAGAAAACATGCATGGTCCGACCATCAGAGACACAAGGTTTGTGTGAAGAACCACTAGACTAGCTAGCTAACTGTCTCTCAGAGAACGAGGCTTAGAGTCTGACATCCTTCCTGGGTTAATTGGGGTTAGCTGCTTGTTTAAAGAGCCCAGCAATTATTCTGAGGAACTGACTAGCCATATCCACTCTATCTGATTATGAGGGGAAATACAGATCTTACTTACATTTTTTAAGTATATCTTGAAGGTGGGAGGAAAGAAATCTGAATTCTGTCGAACAGTTGATGCTGACATTTAATATTGTCAAGAGTATTAAATTGTCTCATCCAGACTGCAAGACACTCGGTATAATGCAGTGTCTCTACCAGCTGGGGAACTCAAAGATTCTAAAATATTCTAGGATTGCTGTCTGCTGCACTGTCCCCGCAGAATCTCCTGATTAAGTGAGGAAGCCCGGGAATACAGGCATGAAAGGAAGACTTATTTTTAGTTATTGCCTTTGGCAAAAGTTCTCTTGTCTAAATGGAGGGAATTTATTCTGAAAAACACAGTTTTCTTTCCTGCCACATAGAGAAACAAAAATAGCCAAGGCCTCGTAAATTATCATTCTTCAGTGTCAAGATGTGTCTAGTTAGGGACCTGACTGCTAAGTGAAGGGTGCTACGAAGTCACTCTGCAGGCAAGAGTCCCCTGCCTGTTCCTTAATACTGAAGTGACAAACGGAAAAAGGAGAGGAGGCCTTTAGGCAAAAACCATTTACTTTATCTTTTCCATGTACAAGTACATCTTTTACAGAAGGCCAGAGATGTAGACTCTCATCGTTACCATGTTCTTCTCTTCCTTCAACAAAATAAAAAAGTAGTCATACCCCTCTAATACTATGCCTAAGAACATTAGATGTGTCCACACCACACAGAAAGGCTTGCCAACTTCAGTCTCTCTTTCCCCTCAGTTGCAAACCTCCTCAAAGAAAATGAAAACAGGTGAAAGACTGCCCACTGGGCCATGGGCATTTGAAATCCAGTCTAACCTAACTTGCTAAAATAAGCAAATTTTAAAGGGCTTAACATGCTGCACTTCTGCACCCCACTGTCGCCTTTGTTAGAGTGAATTCGAAGAGATCCCACCATTAAATTTCCATCCTTATCATATAATGAGCTCAACTCCTGTGACCCTGAGTCATTACATGGAATAAAGACATGTTTACAATGAAGTGAAGGCCAGTTTGTGGGCCTACTTCAGTCTTACCCACCCTTTTTCTCCAGTTGGCAAGAGAAGAATAGATTCAAAGTGTCAGAGTGCATTGAGGAGAGGAAATTTCCCGTGCTGAGCAGAGGAAGCCATGGGTTGGGACCTCAAACCTCAGTGGAACCTGCCTGGGCTGACCTGAATGTATTGAGTGTTATGATCGAAGTCATAAATATCACTCATAGGTCCAAGTGTTGAAGACTTGTTCTTCAGATGACTCTACTGGGAGGTACTGGAAAGTCTAAGAGGTGAGTCCTGGTAGAAGAGCTTCCAGTCATCACAGTTATGTGCAGAAGGACTCCAGCCCTTTCTTCTTCTTCTGGCTTGCTTCCTAACCATGAGATGCGCCATTTTACTTTCCCACTGGCTTCTGCCTCAAACCGCTGCTTCACTGTAGGCTTATAGCTCTGAAACTGTGAACGAAAATAAAGCCTCCTGTTTATTTGTATAATAATGATAGAGTGGGGGGGGTGAGGGAAAGAGGGAGGGAGGGAGGGAGGGAGGGAAGAAGGGAGGGAGGGAGGGAGGGAACAGGGGACACGGTGACTGTTATAAGCTAAATTTGTAATTATTTATTCCTGCTCAGAATCCCCTGTGTCTGAGACACTGTCTCTGCAGCTTGGTTAGTTACCCAATTCCTCTGAGACGGAATTGTGCCCTCACTCTAGCCTGATGTACCCAACTCTTCGCCAAAATTCCTAGCCTGGTGACAGGGTCTCAGCCACCTGCTCAAAAATGATCAGGATACTGAGGGACCTCCCTAGGTTCCCCAAAATCTTTGGCCACTGACTTACCAGAATTCCTGGGGTATGGTCATTAGGCACGCCTGCAGGTCTTCTTAAGTACAAATCAATATCAGTGACTTTATTATTCATACGCTAGTAGCAAGGGAGCCTGGGATTTGAACATAGCCATGATTTTAACCTGAATGCTCCCATGCCTTATGTATGTAGCATTAGAAACATCATGAATCTTTTGCAACTCATTGCTGGGTTCTATTTGGATTAATTGCAATGCATGTAATAGATAGTAGCTAATTATGCTTTTTATCACTTTTTGTATCCAAAAGGGGGTCATTTTTCGCTAAAATGGCCTCTCCGTAAGCTTTCAGCCACCTAGTTCTTCTCAATTCCTACTTTTGGAGTGGACTGGAGAATGTCACTCAAAAATCTCTACTATTCCCGGTAAACGTGCCATGTTGCTGTCACCATAGCACAGTTTACAATGTATGACACCCATATTCCCATTTAAAGTCGTTCATCGGTCTTCAAGGGTCTGCCTGCATGCCAGGTGCTGTAGAAGGAACAAGGACATATTAGTGAGCCAGGCTGTTATGACCTCAGAACTCATATTCTAACAGAAGCTTTGCACAACGCAGTCATTCTAGAAGGCTCGTGAATATAAGGCCATTTTGAACTATCCCCCCAAGAACCTCTGCCTCATGATAAGAGCCATCATTCGCCTGAAAAATGTATGGAAATGTAATCACCATTATTCTTGCATCAAAGAGCAGCAAATATTGCCTCTCACATCTGATAGCTGAGATGTAATATTCCTCTCACAAGACAAAAGAGCAAAGGCAGTAACTTTTATGTGGTAATGAAATGCTCCCCGTATCCTTCAGTGAGTTAATGACAAAAAATTGCTTCATTTCAGGGATTTGGGTAATGAGTCCATAAAGAGAAATTGAACCTATGGTTGAGACTAGGAGCACTGTAGAAATGTCTGAACTATTTTTTTTTTTTTTTTTTTTTTTTTTTTTTTTTTTTGGTTTGGACTGATTCAGAGTAGCTGTTTAACAAAAAAGGGGGGGGGTGGCTGGGGAAGAAAATGTCTTTAGCACCCATTGCAAGCAAGCCCCGATGACTCTGCCTGGAAGCCATCTTGTAAAGCTAAGGAACTCAGGGACAGGGAACACTGAATTCTCTTCAGGGGAGGCTCGTGAGAGTGGGTGTTGAGGCAGCAGAAAACAACTGCATGAAAAGACTGTCTGTCTCGATCCCACCCAGCACTGTGGATTTTGTAAAAGAGAGTCCTTCACTGAGGTATTGGCTCAACGTCGTCAATAAGACCGTTGAAAATAAGTAAATAAAAAAAATGAGGCTAAGAGGAAAAAAAAAAAAAAAACAGAGTTTTCATTGAAATGCCTCTTATTTACCTGTAATCACACCAAGTGTTTTTTTTTTTGAATTGGCAAAACCCAGTTCTCTACATATTTATATTGGTAACATTTTCCAGGAGGTTCTACCAAAAAAACGTATCCGAGCACCTTGTGTTGTGAAATCCAGAGAAATGGAAAACATTAAAACAAGCAAGCCTTGTCTTCCACGATGTCCTACTGGAGAAGAAAGCCTACCTTTCCGAGGGCGGTGTCTAAATAAGGACTCCGTTCTTGGGTTGTTTAATCAGTTGCCTTAGAAACCACCAGAATGTGGTGAGTGTCTCCAGTCCACAAGGTAATACTCAGGTTTAATCACCTGTTACCTGACCAAACACACACTTGGCTGAAGGTGGAATTGGTAATCACTGGGATGGCATTCTGCAGATCCTTTAGGCACTTAAATGATAGCCTATCTTCTACATCAGGGGGAATGTGACAGTCTTGGTTTAGAAATTCTCGTTTGTCAGCCTTTAGTAAAAAAAAAAAAAAAAACAGGAAAGCAGTCTTGAATGAAAGTGGAATTCAATCTTGCTGAACCAACTATGGAGTTCCCACTACGAGCAAGGCAGACTGTGGAAAACAGCAATGCGATATATCCACTCGATCTGGAGGGGTGCTAGAAATTGAAGAAACACAATAGGAAGCCCCACAGTTGTATTGAAATATCTAGAGAAAACTCATCATTGTATAATCTCACCAACTGAATCCAGACTGGATTGATACAGAAACTTGAAAAGAAAAAAAGAATCATTACTGGATTTTTAAAATTCATTCTTTAAGATCTCCAAAACATTTACCATTCAAATATACAGAACTGAAAGTAAAGATGGGGAAGAATTCTAAAGTCAATCCCTGATATCTGCCAAAAATAAATGTGAATCAATTCTAGCTTAGTAGCTCTAAGTAGAGGCTCTGGACATCTCAGAAGCTCTTATCTGTGTCTGTCTCTACTGTTATTTCAACCATGTAATGGTCTCGCCTTCCATCAGAGTACTTAGTAGCAAGCTCTAAGAACTTTCTGTTTGTAACCCTTTCCCAAGGTCTCTCTCTGCTGTCCTTGAGCAAAACTAGTTCTTAGCTTTGCTTTTCAGAATTACATCTTTAGAAATGAAACTGGGGTAAGCATCCTTGTGTCTAGTTCTTCTACTTCTTTGACTCAGAATCACAGGGACTGAATTGTGAAGTTTTTAGTGTTTTTTGTTTTGTTTTGTTTTGTTTTGTTTTGTTTTGTTTTGTTTTGTTTTGTTTGAGACAGGGTTTCTCTGTGTAGCCCTGGCTGTCCTGGAACTCACTTTGTAGACCAGGCTGGCCTCGAACTCAGAAATCTGCCTGCCTCTGCCTCCTAAGTGCTGGGATTAAAGGCGTGTGCCACCACCGCCCGGCTTTTAGTGGTTTTTAAAAATCTAACCCTTATTGTTTAAAAGTTTTAAATTTTTATTTATTTTATGTTTATTAGTGTGTTGTGCACGTGTGTGTGTGTGTGTGTGTGTGTGTGTGTGTGTGTGTGTGTGTGTGTGTGCACTACTTGTGTGTGGTGCCCACAGAGATCAGAAGGGGTGTCAAACCTGGGAACTAGAATACAGATGTCTGTGAGTCACTGGATGGGAGCTGGGAAACAAATCTAACAAGAACATCCAGTGCCCTAAACTTCTAAACCACCTCTCCAACCCCTAAGCCTTGCTTTAAATGTGAATTCTTTTTGTGTTTTTAAAGTATTTGCAGATTGCCTCCCTAGTAGTACATCCTACAAACAATACATGAAGATATTTTTTTCTCCAGATTCCCACTTAATAGCAGCTATAATCTTCTTCACAATTCCACAAATTCCCACAATTTGGAACACAAGAAAGTCATTCAATTTTTATAAAATAAGATTCCCTCTAATAAAAACTTCAATCTTAGGTTGGTGGTTTAGTCCCAGGGAGCTCTGGGGTACTAGTTAATTCATATTGATGTTCCTCCTATGGGGCTGCAAACCCCTTCAGCTCCTTGGGTACTTTCTCTAGCTCCTTCATTGGGGACCCTGTGCTCTGTCCAATGGATGGCTGTGAGCATCCATTTCTGTATTGTCAGGCACTGGCAGAGCCTAGAAAACACATGGTGGGACTCATGGCTCCAGCTGCATATGTAGTAGAGGATGGCCTAGTCGGTCATCAATGGGAGGAGAGGCCCGTGGTCCTGTGAAGGTTCTATGCCCCAAGATAGAGGAATGCCAGGGCCAGGAAGAGGGAGTGGGTGGGTGGGTGAGCAGGAGGAGAGGGAGGAAATAGGGGGTTTTCAGAGGGGAAACCAAGAAAGGGGACAACATTTGAAATGTAAATAAAAAAATATCTAATGAAAAAATTAAAAAAAAAAAAACTTCAATCAATCATCTTTTTATTTATTTGTTGCCCATCCAGATTTACCTCTTTGTGAGTCAACTATTCAAATCCTTTATCTTCTCCCCCTTTCTGGATTCGGGCTATCAGTGTGCAGACTCTCATTGTACATTGTAGAGAGAGTATCTTACATCTGTACGGACATGGCACCTGTCTGATGGCCAATGGCTTAGGCAAGAAACAGGAGGTTCAACATCCAGGAGGAGGGAGAATTCTGGGATAGAGCCAGGCAGGAGATGGAGCCACCCAGAAGATGTGAGGAGATGGACCCTTGATACCTGAGCATGGGTAATCAGCCCCACGGCAGACTGTAGGTTAGAATAAATAGGATGGTTTAAGTTAATGACCTAATAAGAGAAAAGCTGAGCTATAAGGCCAAGGTTTTTGTAAATATTTTGAGTCTTCTTTCTGGGAGCATGGGGATAGAAGAAAAAACCAGACCCTAACTTTTACAGTGTATTAAAGACAATAGCACTTTAAATGTCTTTTATGTTGTAAGTATCCTTCAAACACCAATACTTTCCTTACCATCCTTTTGCTTCCTCATTCTGTGCTTTACCAGTACGTACTTAACTTACACAGAATTTCTACAGTTGAAGACTAGGATCTAGTTTCTTATTTTAACAAAATAAAATATGATGAGAGAAAACAAAAACAACCACATCAAGGTCAGACAGCATAGACCAACAGAAGGAAATGAGCCCAAGAGAGCACGCAAACATCAGAGACCCACTCATTTGTATACGCAGGAATCCCATGAGACTGGAAGGCACATATAAGCCACAGGGACCTGGTACAGACCTGTGCGGGCCTTGCGCATGCTGCGTTGAGTCTGTGAGTTCTTATGAACTTCGTTCATGTTGACTTAGGCGGCCGTGTTTTCCATTCTCTTACAAATGGACAGCCAGTGCTCACACCACCACTCAAGAACAAACAAACCATCCTATCATACCGAAGTATAAAATGCAACTCTTTTCCTGCCCCAAATCTCTGTCAGGCTGAGGTAGCGCCTCCCTAATGAGTTACTGCATAGCTCTGTAGGACTTTGTTCTGCCTCTAATACTTAAACTGTCCTCACTAACCTTCTTCTAGTTTTACTGGCTATGTTAAACCATTTTTCCTCAGTACGGGTTTTTTTTAGAACACTTCTACTGAATCTTAGCGCTCTCTGTACATGCAGGGTCGTTAGTTAGGATACATTTATGTTAATTTTGTAAGCATAGAACATTCACAATTTTAACTCTTTTTGTCTAAAAATAGCATGTCCTGGTAAGTTTGTTTAGAAAATTTTGTCTTTCCATAAAAAAATTTCAGATTTTTAAAAGCATACATTTTGCATCATTTCTGAATAATTTATTCCCAAGTTAGTATTCATAACTTTTGTCACTGAAGTGAAGATACAAAATAATACTTTTATATATATCGTATACGTATATACATATATATGCATATATCATAAACACATATATTATATGTGATATATATAATATATATAATAATGATATATCACTGATATATCATATATATAATAATGTGTTTATATATGTACACACACACACACAGACACACACACACACACAAACATGTCCTCTCCTCTTTACTTTCCAGCCTGCTGGTGGATGCTTTTGTTCTACCTTGTGCTTCTACATGTTCTCTGCCTAGCCACATGCTGAACTGTATAATCGATGCACTGAGGCCTCCTGAGTTGTGAGCTGAATGAGTCTTTTCCCTCTGTAAGGTTCTTTGTCACCACAGCAGAACTTTGACCCAGTCATCAATGCCCCACATTTTCTGCTTCCTTCTTTTTGGTAATGTAGATGTTCCTTAGTTTTGTTTTTTTGGGTTTTTTGTTTTGTTTTGTTTTTTTGTTTGTTTTTTTTTCAGCCACGCAAGCATATATTCTGCAATAAGATGTTATTGTTATCCTTTTTTCAAATCTTACCAATTATTTTATGGTTTTTGCCAAGAGTAAATATAGCTATCTTATTTTAGATTGTGGGCTGGCTAGCATAAACAGTTTGATTCATGTGCTCATGGTTTTGATAGGCTTAATTATGGGCTGAGTAGTCTCCTTTTCACTTTCACACAGTTCTTACTAGAACTGTCTAACATGTTTTAGGCAAGTCCTTCAGGCTTTGGTAAAGGCTTTTTGGTAAAGTCGCGGGACTTCCCGTCCTTTCCGCATGTAAATACTGACAATTCACTCCGTTTCATCTCTGCGTTTCTAGGAGTTAGAGTTACTCAGTAGCAGCCCAGTTTCATTTATGTGGCTTTATGTGATTCTCGTTTCAGTTTCATGGTGATTTCATTGGAATTTTTGCTCTGGAGATTATAGAAAGTTGGATGGTAGCATTTTATCTGCACTACACTAATGAAGCTCTGGGCTTATGTTTGGATTTATGAAATATTGGGGGAGATTGACATCTTTTCCTCTGACCTGGAATAGTTTAAATACACGGGTTGAGTAATCTCAGAGGATTTCATCAAAGACAGTCATAAAGCCATCTGCTCCTATTAATTTCTTTAATGGCTTATTTTTGTTCACCTTTCCAGCATTTCCTGTAGCATTTAGGGTACTGAGCCAGCTCCTTTTCAGATCATTGTATCTTTTATGACACCCTCTTCCACTGAGCTGTCAAATATGTTTCCAGTGAGTTAATCTCTTCCACATCTGTGATCATGGCTTCTTTTCTTTAGATTACATCTTATAATTTCTCTCTCTCTCCATTCTTCCTTTCCAAGCTCATGGAAATTTATCTACTTTATTATTCAAATTGGAGTTTGCGTTTATATATAATTTCTATCACTTTTGTTTATTTTCTGTTTGTGGTGGGGTTTAGATCTTAAATTTATGAATACATCTCACCTTGATTTGAGAAGCTTAGTTGTTTTTTGGGGGATGAGCAGAAAGTACTGGTTTTTGGTTGGTTTTTTTTTTTTTTTTTTTTTTTTTTACCAGCCTTTAATAATGACAACCCTTAATTCACAGCCTTCATTTTCATATGATTTTACTATGTCTCACAGCTGCTTAACCATGCAGGTACCAGAGGGGATCTTAATCTTTTTACTTTAAATTTAATTTTATCCAGAAACATGATAAGCTTTCTGACTGTTCTCAACATTCTTTAAAATTTTACATTCTAAAAGGTACAAGATTCTCTATGTGGCTACTATATATATGTGTTTTATATGGTTGTCTTACCTAATTTTTTTTCTAATTACTTATTTTTCTACTTATCTTATTTAATAATCCATCTCTTTATTGTGTTGTGATATATTCAATGACAGTGATATCTGATGCCCTTAGTAAAAGAATTGTACATGAATAAAAATATATTATAGTTTGGATATCTTAAGGGAGGTTCTGGTCCCATTTAGCTAACTATACAACCCTTATATTCCTCATCAATCTGAGCAAGGTAAGAAATTTGACAAGAATTCCCTTAGCTATCCAACTGCTTTACAATTACATGTGCTGCTGAGGAATCAAGGTGTTTTATGGTTAGGACTTGGCTCCTTGCGTCAATTGTCAGCCCCTGAGCCAGACTACACATTCTTGGATTAACAATTTTTCAGCTGTTTTCACACTTGGTAAACAGAAAGTAATGACGACATAGCCCATCTCACAGCGTTGTTTGACAATTCCAGGTGAAGTTCAGTCAGGCACTTCACCATAAACAGCTAATCTTAGACGGAGTTTTTGGTACTTTCCTAAAGCCATGCTTCTAAACAGTCTTTTAAAAGAATAGAAATTTATATACAAATATAAACAATCCACAACACCACTAAAACACTCAAGAACAATAAATACATTCTAAAAATGTCACATTAGAAATGATTTTAGAAAATAAAATTATATGTCATTACATATAAAGCAATACTATAAATGATATGCAAGAAGAATAAAATAATCTTTTCAAAAGCAAGAGCCACAGTTTAAACAGTTTCAATAGAATCCTGTTCCAAGTGTAGGCCTATGCACACTATAGATGATATTAAGTTTCTGTGATTAGATTCTAATAGCTTCTTTCTAAATTAAAAAAATCTAACTTTTTGACTCATGTTCCTCTGCTACAAATGAACACCTTTAATATGTCTTACTAAAAATGCTGCTAAAACATAGCTGGATATGTAGCACAAATTAGTAACCCAGATTATTCTCAATGACCTCTAAAAATGATCTTCCAGGACTCTTTGTCTCCTTTGGAGGTTGGAGAATAACCAAATAGCCTCTATAGAGGTAGTGAATCATCAATTAAAGAAAAACAAAAAAAAGAAACTGAAAACTTTTGGTTGTTCCTGAACAAGGACCTCTCACCTTATGCATAGACTCAAGGAAAAAGAAGGTTTATTAATATGACTATCAACCTGAGTCTTGGTTATTATGAAAAATGCTCAAGGTTAGAAACCAGCAACTGCCATAGCTGATCTTGTACCAACAAGATAAGTTAGGACCAAAGAAATAAAATCCAATTATATAATTTAATCAGGAATAAAGCAAGAAAAGTATTTGGAGTCTTGACTGGATAAAAACCAATGATATGTTCCTGACATATTTATATCCTCAAAACACTCTCCTAATAATATAATTATAGTAGGTTATATATTGTATGGACACAGACAGGGGCATTGGTACAGGGATAGGTATAGATTTGCTTTTGGATTCGGGCATAAGAACAGACAGCCATTAGAGAACTAAACATAGAAGGTCCTCCAAAGATTCAGCGTTTTCTGTATTCTATCAAAAACCATAATTCTCGTTCACAATATTCCCTTCCCGTCCAAGTTGCAAAGTATTTTCTGAATTATATTTCTTAAAGTAATTTTTATATAACTTATAGGGAGAGACTACGGATCTAAAACCATCCCCTCAGGATTTTAGCTCTTGAGAGGCAGGCTAAATTGTACACTTGTTCTTTTTAAATGGCCACTGATTGCAAGACGGAAAGGCTTTGTTATAGCAGAGTGGTCTGATGTTTTTACATTTCCCTGCGGGTCACTGTACTCTCTCTTGTGGTACAACCTTTCCCAGAGAGTAGGCTGAAATTACACTGAAAGTTACAGCCAAGATCGCATCAGTTACCAACTTCTCTTTGGGACCAAGAGCCACTCGAGAATTTTTTTTTTTTTCCCTGTTAGAAATGAGTATCATTCTCGAACAAAAAAGAAAGCCAGTGGCACATGGCTTATAACCAAAATCAAATGAAACCGAGAGAGCTCTGGTACGTGATATTTTATCAGATTATTGCCTCGTCTGAATTTAGGGCAGCAACATGTTCTAATTAAAACTTAGGGGAGAGAGTATGAGAACAGTCACATCAATCACGGGGGAGAAAATTTTCTATTAAGTAGAATTATTGTTTACAATATCAGACTCATTATTGTTGTCTTCTCCATATTCATAAAGCACCAAGATATTGAAAGAAGTGTGACAGCATATTGCTTTGGAGCAGTAAGAGTTTTGTTGGGTTCACACCAGATTCCACAGACTTTGAACTTACCCGCAGTGGACTATATTTACTGGAAGTACAGACACCATGCTCCCTGGCTATACTGTGGAAATAACCATAGATATTCATCCTCCGGGACCTTCTGAGTTTTTCTCGTTAGTTCCCAGTGGGTCCCTGGGCATGAAGAAAGGCTGCAATCTTCAGTCACCACAGTATAAAGACAGCATCAAAAATGGATGAGTTAGGCTATCCATGAACTCATGCCCTATTCCCATACAGAGAAACCTTGTGTCAAAGCATAGGAATACAGTGTTAACTCATTTCAAAGAGGATGGGGTGATAACAAAGGAGAAACCACACATACCCCATCTCTCAGCCTCCCTATCCCAAATTCTGCTTTCCCTATTCCCACATTTCCCAAAGGAAAAAATAAGGAATTTCTGAAAAGCCATGGCAGAAGGAGGGAAGTATGGAGAAAGAGGTCTTATTTCGTGGCTTAGTGTGCTGTTAAACCATTTTATAAACAAATAAAATGGACTTTGTATAAGTTAGCATCTAGCTTCTAATTTCTATGCAGGTGTAGCAAAAATTGCCAAGCATAATTCAGGTGGACTGTTAAGTGGGGCTCCTTTTCCATCTTTACCTTCTCTTTCTGTGCTGTCCCGTTCTACAGAACGTGTCTTCTATCTACTTCCATTGCTTAAATTCTCATCTCTACATTTATCATTCTAAATTTTATATCTTGAATATCAGTATTCAACACTTGAATTTAGTATTGCATTATTTTAAAAGTTTTGTATTTCCATCATTGAAAACCAAACTAAGGCATGTTCCCAACTTAGTAAGGTATTTTAAGAAACCCATTTTTAAAAAATTATTTTATTTGTTCCCATTCCAGCCATTGCCCCCAGTCCCAATCCCCACTCCCACGGATCCTCATCCCACTCCTCCTCCCCCTTTCCTCCAAGAAGGTGCTCCCACCACCAAACTTCCCCCTTCCCTGGGTCCTCAAGTCTCTCAAAGATTAGGCGCATCATCTCCCTGAGGCCAAGAAAGCCAATTTTTGACTCCACACTTTACATATCATACAATCTTAAACCCAGCTTCATCATCTCTTCATTTCCCCACAGCACTCTGCCAGGCTGAAGATATCTGGTGCCAGCAGGTCTGGTAGTGAGTGATCATCTCTGGTGCTCATCCATACATTGCCATTCACTTCAGTCACTAAAGAAATGAGGTTGAAGCTAAAGGAGTCAAACTGAAGAAAGGACAAGCTGCATTATTACATCCCACTGAATCCAAAACCAGTTGAAATTATTAAGTGGAAAATGTATTTAACACAGTTAACCCACCATACATCATAACTCAGCCTAGCTCACCTTAAATGTCTTCAGAATGTTTTTATCAGTCCACCTAGAGCATGATCATGATCAAACATGAAAAATAACTGTTTGAAGACATGGCGGAATGTGGAAGAAACCCAATAAACAAATAAACTGAGCCAGGCAGTGGTACGTACACCTTTAATCCCAACACTTGGGAGGCAGAGGTAGACAGATTTCTGAGTTTGAGGCCAGCCTTGTCTACAGAGTGAGTTCCAGAATAGCCAGGGATACACAGAGAAACCCTGTCTTGAAAAAAACAAAAACAAAAACAAAAAACAAAAAACAAAATAAAACCAAACAAAACAAATAAACTGAATGGTGCACTGAAGAGGACCCTTTTTAACATTGACATGTGGCTGAAAGGTGCTGCGATGTGCTGCCACAAGCAAGCAGAGAAGAATAAATTGTTTCTTATTTCTAGCCTGGGAAAGAATCAAAATTCAAAATGCATATAGCTTTCACAAAATCAGCATCAAAAACTTACACGTCAATGGGTAGGAGCAGATCAGATAGCTCAACAGTTAAGAGAACTGGTTTATTCTTTCAGAGGACCAGGAATCCATTTCCCAGATGCACATATGCATGTGGCAACTAAGAACCATCTACAACTCCAGGTCCAGGGAATCAGACACCCTTTTCTGGTCTCCTTGGGCACCAAGCATACATATTGTATACAGACATACATACATGCACACACATGCCGGCAAAATGCCATGCACATAAAATAAACCAAATAATTCTTCTCAAAATATGTGAATAGGGCCACCATAAGTTAGGGACAGGAACAAAAAGTGGAACCATGAATAATGTCCACATTTGGAGATGTCTTAGTCAGGGTTTTTAACTCCTGCACAAACATCATGACCAAGAAGCAAGTTGGGGAGGAAAGGGTTTATTCGGCTTACATTTCCACATTGCTGTTCATCACCAGAGGAAGTCAGGACTGGAACTCAAACAGGTCAGAAAGCAGGAGCTGATGCAGAGGCCATGGAGGGATGTTAGTTACTGGCTTGTTTCCCCTGGCTTGTTCAGCCTGCTCTCTTATAGAACCCAAGACTACCAGCCCAGGGATGGCACCACCCACAATGGACCCTCCCACCCTTGATCACTAATTGAGAAAATGCCTTATAGCTGGACAGCATGGAGTTCCTCAAGGGAGACTCCTTTCTCTGTGATAACTCCAGCTTGTTTCAAGTTGACACACAAAATCAGCCAGACCAGAGAACAGGAATTAGGATCCTGAAAGACAAAGAAGAGAGGTTAATGAGAAGGAAGAAATTACAGAAGTGAACTATCACTTAAATTTAAAAAAAAAAAAAAAAAAAAAAGAGGTGAAGGTTTAGGAAGGTCAAGGAATATGAAGCTATCTCACTGGTTGTCACTGTAAGAAAATATTCCACAAATTTTTATAGCTCAAGAATTAAGAGTCATAGAAAAAATCAAAATTATTATTTTATTCTATGTGATCGGTAATTAAAATCAGTCAAGATCTTGGCATTTTAATTTAGCTAAATTCCTCCTTGAGAATACAGCTCTTGTTCTACATTTATTCAAATTACTCTCTTCGTTTTAAAATAAAACAGGGAGTTTCCAGTTTGGGACCTATCTTCTGGACTTATTTTTTAAAACTTAAGGTCTCAATTTGTTCATAGCACATGCAAATCTCTACTAACTTTCTCTTCCTGTTCACTGATAGGTCACCTCACAGCCAAAAGGAATGCATTAAATAAAGTGAGAAATTCACGTGTGACTTCGCAGGTACCAAGCTGGGTGTGGGAGCATAAACTGGAGTGGCTAAGTTGAAGCCAGGGAGTGTGTTCCAGTTGACAAGCCATGGGTAGGTCAGGAAGGAAGCATACCTCTGAGAAAGAAAACGAAGTTTCCAGAAGAAATGGTGTAAATTAAATCCATACCTAGGTGATATTCTGCATCTTGGCACCCTGGGTCCCTGATGTACTTACTTAATCCCTACAGTCTTTATTTTTATGTACCCTAAAGAGTCTTTTGAACTTCTAAAAGCCTTTACATTTCAGTATTCACTTTATGATTTCTCTTCATAAAGATTACATTACTAGAATTTGTTCTTGCATGCTTTTTCCAAGCAACTTAGAGCAGATCCAAAGTTTAGCATGTGTGTGTGTGTGTGTGTGTGTGTGTGTGTGTGTGTGTGTGTGTGTGTGTGTGTGTTTGGCACTTCATATATTGTGCTATTAACTATTTTCAGAAATCTGATTAAACTGTAGACACTCTGTTTAAAGCTTAATGTGTTTTACTGTCACCAATAAATTAGCCCTTGGTTTAAATGTGACCCAAATTTTCAACCTGAGATGGATTTGCTATGCTGGCTATTTGCAGCTCGGGGAACCCATTTTCACTGCTTGGTCACTTGCATCACATAGGTGGTGTCTGTATTATTTTAAGTACCTGTACATATCTCTGTTACGATTACAGTGATTAAAATAAATACACTTTCTAAGTGTTTGAAGGAACTTAATAACATTGCTTTAGAAAGAAGCAGCTGTCCCAAGCCACTGGGCTGTTTACAGCACACGGAGTGGACAACACTATACTTGAGAGTGGAATCACACCACTGGCTAGGTGCTGTTTTTAGACACGAGGACTGATCATTTCGGAACACCCTTCATTCATTCCCTTGCCAGTCAGCATTCTGAAGGCATGGGCAGCAATAGCTTTGCTGGCTGCCTCCCTTCTTCAAGAAGATTGAGAGGAAAATATGAATTTGCCCATGTGTCACCACAAATAAGTATACCATTAATTCTGCATCAATCTGATAACATGTGTCAAGATAGCAATTCTATGATTGTTCAGATTACTCCCTCTTTGGGTGGGTCTCATCTATGCATTTTTCTTCAGGGTGTATTGACATGTTACTGACTTGAGAATCCTGTTCTTGAAGTGTGTTGCCAGAAAGGAAGTTGTTTCTGAGAATTAAGGATCTGAGAGGAGTACTATTTCAGAGTCTTCTCCGTCAGTTAAAGCTTCGGTTGATTAATTTCCGGAAGTAAATTTATTCATAGCATATACTAATCTCTGGTAATTTCCTCCCCCTTTGCTTACTGATGGCCCAGAGCATCACTAACTCTGTCGCTGCACGCATATGGGTCAAATACAGGACAGCTTAATCTAATTCTGTGGATACAGCTTGACCTCGCTTTATCTTCATTGCGCTGGCAATATGGAAAGGCAGACACCATTGATACACCCTGCACCCTCAAACAGCAGATCGTCCTATGAAAGCAGATGGAGAGCTAGCTGCAAACACTGACCAGAATAAGATCAATCTTAATACAGGGACATCCATTCTAACGAGAAAAGAAAAACACCGAGAATCAACCGGACCTTTTAATCACTGAGTATCACTTGGGTTTTTAATAAGTACTATAAATATTGATTTTTTTTTTTCAGTCAAGCATTGCAAAGACCAAAACAACACTGCTGATTTTCTCCGGTCATCTATTTCACTTGATGTGCCATCAGCCTGTGTGTTCTTTCACCCAACAACTGAATACTAACTGAATATGGGCTGTGTGACTAATCTGTCACTGGGACTGTAATAATGAATGTGATTCGGTCCTGTCTTCAAGGAGATTATTATTTTGGGTGATTTGAAGAAAAAAAAATCAGTAGATCAGATAAGTATGAAAATAGGGAAAAACCAAGCCATAAAAGCAACAAGACAGATGCAACCACTGAGTCTCCATAGGAATAAGAGATAACATTACACTAGAGTTCAAAGGTTAAAGGATGTTGGTTACTCAATCTGAGGTTTCTTTCCCTTCAGCTGACCACTAAAATGTAAAATTGGCAGGGCCACAACACACAAAAGCAAAGGCCCAAGTAAATGCATGCTAATCCTTGTATATTGCTTGCTCCTCTAGAAGTCCCTGTGATTGGTAGGAAGAAATGTCTTCGTCAAAGAATCCAAAATCCACCATTCAAATTCTTAGGCAGTGGAAGATGCTACATTATCATCTGTGAGTCCACTGATTTGCCATGCCAGAATGTCTTGCTGGGTTCCATACCTTTTAACTACCCTATCAGGTCTACAGCAGATTGACCACTACCTACCACAAAGAGTCAAGAAGAAGTTCCTGAAACACTGCAGATTGAACACACACTCTTGTCACCATCACCATCTAAACCTACCCAAGATAACAGTGGGCAACTTACTGTAATAAAGGTATCAAAATAAGACAACACAAAGGCTTATCAGCAAATTTTAGAAACTAGAGAAAGGATACTGAAAAGCGGAGATGCACATATTGATGGAGGAGAACAGCTAAAGTGGACCACACTCAACGACGTGCAAGGAAGAAGTATTCAAAAGCCGAGTATGAAGGTGAGGTATCACACTGAACATAGGGCAACGCCCATCATGGATAGGACACCCTAGTTTCCCTCCCCTGGTCACGTTACTGAACTTGTAATAAAAGATCATTCCCTTTCATTTCCTGGATGAAATGTTCCTCTCTAGGAAAAACAACTAACCCGATGGGGAGGGGGAACAGCATAGGCAACTCATATTTAGATGGGTCCAGTTACCCTGCCATGACGCTTCTCAGTCAACCTACGCTAGCCACACCCTCACCACAAACACCCACAGACACAAAATCACAAAACCACTAATCACCCTGAAGTTTTTTGGTTTTTTTTTTTTTTACAGTGACTTACTGTGAGATGAAAATAGACAATTAAGACTCTAACACAAATGAGTTCTAACAAAAACACTGAGAAATCAAAACTGCGATTGAAATGGAGATCTGGGAGAAACAAACAGCACAGGGAGTGTGCTTTTGAAACTATGATAATAAACAGACAGGAAAAAAACACTGGCCACATATTCTCAGAGGTATTCCACCTGTAAGCTAAAAATAGGTGGCGGGGGGGGGGAGGTTAATGGAGCCCTGAAAGAATGGAACTTGACTTTGAAAATTAAAATTATTGAACTTTTCAATATATATTTAGAAGGTGCATTTAAACATACAGCAGGTAAAATAAATAGCAAAGCTAATGGAAATTGGAAAATAAAGGTTTTTTTTGTTGTTGTTTTGGGTTTTGTTGTTTTTGTTTTGTTTTATTTTAAGATTAAAAGAGAAATTAGTAAACCTGATATCCAAAGATTGGGAGTTCGAAACTAAATGAATCATAAAATAGGGGAAGTGTTTCGGTAAATTTTATTTGTGGATTTCTACCCCACCTTAAATCATTTAGTTCTCAAATAATAGACACAAAACCTTTATATTTATAATAAGCCTTCAATCAGCAGAGCTGGGCAGATAGCAACTCTCTCTGCTATTTTTATCTACTTCCCTCTAAATAACCCCAAGATATCACTTGCCTTGTTCCGCTTGGGCCACTCCTATTGCAACAGGCTGGCCCTCACGGCCACGTGCTCGTGATCCACCTCCCTACGGCACCTTCCTCTTTCTTCTCCACTGAAAAGTTGTCAAGATATACCTTATACAATATACGGTTCCAGAGAAATGGACGCCCACATGGGAAAGAATGAACCCGATTTTTAATCCTGCTCAGTTATAGGCAAACCAAAGACTTTAAGTCCTTAAGCTGAACCTACAGAGGAAGAGGCCAACAGAGGCACAGACCTTGGTAGAAATTTTTAGAATTTTTCTTTTTTTTTTTAACATTATTTATTTATTTATTTATTTATTTATTTATTTATTTATTTATTATTTTCTTTATTTACATTTCAAATGCTATCCCAAAAGTTCCCTATACCCTCCCCTGGCCCCTGCTCCCCTACCTACCC
>NC_034598.1:76436158-76438761 GCF_900095145.1 Mus pahari | reverse complement strand
TCAGGGTTGTTTTGATTTGCATTTCCCTGATGACTAAGGATGTTGAACATTTTTTTCAGGTGTTTCTCGGCTATTTGGTATTCCTCAGTTGAGAATTCTTTTTTTTTTTTTAGCTCTGTACCCTATTTTTTAATGGGGTTATTTGAATTTCTGGAGTCCAACTTCCTGAGCTCTTTGTATATATTGGATATTAGTCCTCTATCCAATTTAGGATTGGTAAAGATCCTCAAAAAACAAACAAGATTGCGTGAAATTCCAAAGCTTCTGGAGAGCAGAAAAAGAAATGGTCAACAAACTAGAAGGACAGCTCACAGAATGGGGGTGCGGGTGGGGGAGTTACAGAATGGGGAGACTACACATCCAATGTGGGAGTGATATCTAAAATCTAAACAGAATGTTAAAATCTAAATGCTAATAAGCTGACTACAAGACTTTCAAAGGGAGAGATACAATTCCCAATGAATATTTGAATAGGTGCTCAACATCCCTAAGCCATCAGGGAAATGTAAGTTAAAACTTCATTGAGATCGCATCTGATCTCGGCTAGTGATATCATTAAGAAAAACATGGCAATAAATGTCTGTGCCCATGTGGTGAAAGGAGAAACTGAGATGTAAAGCAGTACAACCATTTTAGAAATCAGCCATGAGGTTTTATTTTTTTAATTAAAGGTAGAAGTATCATATGATCCAACTGTACTTCTGCTGAGCCTTATACCTTCCTAAGGCAGCATACCACAGATTTTTGCCCTACCCACAATAACCCAGCCTTGCACACATGTTATATATAGAAAGTGTTAGTTTATGTATGTCTATAGGTAATGCAGTTTGCCATTAATAAACTACATCCCACTCCAAACTTTGCTGTATGTGATTTGTTTTAGCAACCACATCTTGTGTTGGGACTCCTGAACTAAGATACAAATTTCTATAAATATTTCCCATTAACAATTAATAAAGTTAATAAAAATCACCGTAGCAGCCTGAAAATTGGAGCTATTTCCATCCAAGCTTATCAATAGCTCTGCGTGTCTTTCAGTACCATCAGCCATTTTTGCTTTATCAGGTACTAAGTCTTTTGTGACTTTCAACATTATCTCTCCATTCAAGTGTAATAGCTAAACCAAGAATCCAGTCAATTACTTCTAGTGAATCTTGACACTTGCACGGACAAGACAACTAGATACTTCTTAAATGACTAAGGCCAGTGACTGCTACAGATGCCTCGTAAATTACCTGTGTAGTGTTTGACTTTCTGGTCTTCAAGTCAAATCAATACAGTTTAGATTGTGTTTAATGTTTGCAGTTGAAAGGGGCCAGGTTGGGGTGTGCTTACAAATGTGATTCTCACTTTTTGCCCTAATACCCTGGATTAGCACAGAGAAAGAAATGAAATGAAGTACACAATGTGGATATTACAACACAGGGAGAGAGATAGGGTATGCTCCCAACCACTAGATATTCAGCCTCTCTAAAACCGCAGAAAGTTCATGAAGCAGAGGAGAGAGGGTAACTAATTCACTAATCCTTGGTGATGAGATTCCTCCGTTGCTGCTCCAAGGAACAAAGGCTGAGTTCCAGGGTACTAAAAACTATTTACAGCCTTCTACCTCCCACTTCACTGGGCACTTTGAACTGCAGCCAAATTGAATTCAACACAAGACCTTTTTTTTTTCCCTAATGCCATTGTGACTTAATGGTTCTTTTTATCTACATCTTATCTCTCAGCTGTAGACTGTGGCTGTTCCTAATTCTTAAAGGGTCAGATCAAGGGATATGAGACCTTAGTAATTCTTTCCGAGTTTAAGATTGATAAGAAGAAGAAGAAAATTGGTCAATGTCAAATAAATGATAGTGTGTGGTTGTGCTGTTTTAAATAACTCCAGAATGCAGAAATTTGTCTCTTAAGAAAAATAAAAACCAACTTTGTCCTGTGGTTGTCAAACAGAGCAGAAAACAGTGGGAACAAATGTATCGGTAAAAAGCCAAGTGACAAATGACTTTTCGAATAAGATCATTGACAGCAGTGCTGTCTCTATGAGTACACCTCTACGCAGTCTCCACTGGTGAGGGCTGTGCTATGAGGACACTTAACGTCTGCTGGAAATATGGAAAGGGCAAAAAGTGCTCTCAAAAGCAGAAGACAGATAGACAGAGATACTTTTGGAGGACGTGGCTGCCTTTGAAGATAGAGTCTCAAGCTTCAGGAATATACTTTGGTTTAAATGGGAAAGAAGAGGGGAAAGAGAATAAGTCTGGAATCATCAGGTTGTTTTAAAGGGAGGGGGTGTCTTTAAAGCAATCCAGAGTGAGCTGGCATAGATCTTAGTAGCCAAGCATTTGCCTGAAATGTGCAAAGCTTTGCACCAAGTCTTGGGACGGAAAGTGGCATGAGGGGAAATCCAGTGTGATCATTTGAACTTTCCCCCCTATGGGCAAAAGGAAAACACTAAGGTGTCTGAGGCTGAGCTTTCCTAACCTAGAAAGATCTTTCTGGTTTCCCACATAGGATATGGAAAAGAGGAAAGTGGCCGAATACCTGCTGAAGTTAGGAGCCATCTGCAAATAATGAAGGAGGAGACTATTGATGCAAAACTCTGTGGA
>NC_034598.1:76417588-76435952 GCF_900095145.1 Mus pahari | reverse complement strand
GAGGAGAGGAGAGGAGAGGAGAGGAGAGGAGAGGAGAGGAGAGGAGAGAAAGAAATTGATGTAAAGGGGGCAGGAAGGGCAGGTTTTAGTGGCAGATTATCTATGTTCTTTCAGATGTTTGGGGAATTCTAGAATTCTTATTCATTTTATATATGTATTCCCTTTTTTTTTTCTCTACACAGAAGCACAGATAAACATCCTAGCAACATTCTTAGGTATGCCTGCCGTAGAACAGGCCTCAGACCAGAGCGTTAGAAATACCTCCTTTAGTTCACCATACTAGTCAGGAAATGATTTGTCAAAATTTATTGCTATAATATATCCTGCAAAACCATATAAATGGACCTAAAATATAAAATTGCATTTTTATATAGAATAGAACTATTCGATCTATAAAGTAATTGACAAGGAACAATCTCGTCCCCTTTTTAATAAGACTCATAAGTTATGATCTTTCCTGTGTTTTCTGTTCCATTCACTAGAAATGTACAGGCTTGAGGAAAGACTTCGAGGAATAATGGCATATGTAATAGTATTTATTAAACATATGTTCTTGGAGTATTTGAAAAAATGAGAGCTACTGATTTTTTTTTCTTTCTACACATATGTACAATAGGTGAATACTATTTCTAGAAAGTTCATAGGGGTCCTGAGATTGTGTATGAACACTTCAGGAGTCTGTAGACACCAGATAAACAATCTTGATACCAGGGGGAGTTGAATCCTAGATCTATCTATTGTGGGACAGAATAGGGAGGAACCAACCAGTAGCAAAGCCTTGGAAAAAGCAAGTGTTTGAGAGACAAAGACAGAATGGCACAGGGTAAGTACCACAGGAGACATCCAGACTTGGGTGTGTGCATCACTGAGTGGAGGAAATAATTACCTTCAGAGAAGAGGCTGTAGGGTCAGACAAAGCAGAGAGACGATGTAAAATAACTAGAAGATAGCATTAGGGTTGGGACATTAGATGAAACTTTCTATCTACTGCCTGGTCCTCATTCTTCTATCCACTGCGGGGGACAGGGAAGCTAAAGTTTCTCTATGAAGCCAACCCCCAGCTTCATCATCAGGTATACAAAGTGTGTATGTGGGGGGTTCCCAAAATCTCCTCGACATGAGCCGAGAGCTAAGATGGGTCCTCAAACTTACAATGATCTGAGACTTAAATTTAGACTCTGGGACACGATGCTCTAGTTGGCTACAGGGAAGCAAATGGCTTGTGATGGATGGCATTATCTCTAGGTTGGTGGCAACATCTCGAGACTGACAGGCAGGATGAAACAAGGTCACTAGGCAGCAGTAGACACGACAGAATTATGCCTATCCTCAAGCTGGATTTCCTACAGACTTTCCAATTCACCAGCATATTTACCTAACATGGAGATTCGACTCACTGGGGATTCTAAGAGATGGGACCTCAGTAAAATAACGATGACTAGGGTATTTTATATTACTTGTGACTATTATGAAGGGTGTTGTTTCCCTAATTTCTTTCTCTGCCTGTTTATCCTTCATGTAGAGGAAGGCCACTGATTTGTTTGAGTTAATTTTATATCCAGCTACTTTGCTGGAGTTTATCAGGTTTAGGAGATCTCTGGTGGAACGTTGGGGGTCACTTGAGTATACTATCCTATCATCGGCAAATAGTGGTAGTTTGACTTCTTCCTTTCCAATTTGTATCCCCTTGATCTCCTTTTGTTGTCTAATTGCTCTGGCTAGGACTTCAAGTACTATATTGAATAGGTAGGGAGAAAGTGGGCAGCCTTGTCTAGTCCCTGATTTTAGTGGGATTGCTTCAAGNTTCTCTCCATTTAGTTTGANNTTGGNTACTGGTTTGCTGTATATTGCTTTTATAATGTTTAGGTAGGGGCCTTGAATTCCTGATCTTTCCAAGACTTTAATCATGAACGGGTGTGTTGGATTTTGTCAAATGCTTTCTCATCATCTAACGAGATGATCACGTGGTTTTTGTCATTACTCTCTCTGTTACTCTACAGAGGTTCCAGGCCTGGGGGCTTCACATTTAAGGTTTTATTGCATTTTTGACTTTACTTGGGTGTATGGTATAAGATAATCAAAACAACCCTGAGATTCCATCTCACCCCAGTCAGAATGGCTAAGATCAAAAACTCAGGTGACAGCAGATGCTGGCAAGGATGTGGAGAAAGAGGAACACTCCTCCATTGCTGGTGGGATTACAAGCTGGTACAACCATTCTGGAAATCAGCTTGGCGGTTCCTCAGAAGATTAGACATAGTACTACCTTCCGACCCAGCAATACCACTCCTGGGCATATACCCAGAAGATGTTCCAACAGGTAATAAGGACACATGCTCCACTATGTTCATTGCAGCCTTATTTATAATAGCCAGAAGCTGGAAAGAACCCAGATATCCCTCAACAGAGGAATAGCTAAAAAAATATGTGGTACATTTACATAATGGAGTACTACTCAGCTATAAAAAAATGAATTTATGAAATTCTTAGGCAAATAGATGGATCTGGAGGATATCATCCTAAGTGAGGTAACCCAATCACAAAAGAACATACATGAGATGCACTCACTGATAAGTGGATATTAGCCCAGAAGCTCAGAATACCCAAGATACAATTCACAAACCACATGAAACTCAAGAAGAAGGAAAACCAAACTGTGGATACTTCAGTCCTTCTTAGAAAGGGGAACAAAATACCCATGGAAGGAGTTACAGAGACAAAGTATGGAGCAGTGACTGAAGGAATGACTAGCCAGAGACTGCCCCACCTGGGGATCCATCCCATTTACAATCACCAAACTCAGACCCTATTGTGGATGCCAACAAGTGCTTGCCAGCAAGAGCCTGATATAGCTGTCCCCTGAGAGGCTTTGCCAGTGCTTGACAAATACAGAAGTGGATGCTCACAGTCATCCATTGGTCTGAGCACAGGGTCCCCAATGAAGGAGCTAGAGAAAGGACCCAAGGAGTTGAGGGGGTTTACAGCTCCATAGAAAGAACAACAATATGAACTAACCAGTACCCCCAGAGCTCCCAGGGACTAAACCACCAACCAAAGAGCACACATGGTGGGACTCATCGTTCCAGCTACATATGCAGCAGAGGGTGGCCTAGTGGGTCATCAATGGGAGGAGAGGCCCTTGGTCATGTGAAGGCTCAGTGTCCCAGTATAGGGGAATGTTAGGGCCAGGAAGAGAGAGTGGGTGGGTTGGTAAGCAGGGGGAGGGGGAAGGGGATAAGGGGAGGGAGTTTTCAGAGGGAGACCAGGGAAGGGGATAACATTTGAAATGTAAATAAAGAAAATACCTAATAAAATAAAATATAAAATAATAAAAATAACGATAACTAAAGCAAGACCTCTGCCATCCAAGGAATGACTAGAAGTGACTTGTTAATAAAATGAAATGTTCCCTTTATTTCTGGAGCCCATTAATTGTAGTGTAAAATACAATATACATAGTTTTCTTTTAAACGCCTTTCCTCAGAAAGAACACTTACATCCTTTCCCAGTTCCCATTGTAGGATATAAATGAGGCATAGACTCAGTGGTTAACATGTGAACGCGCACGCGTGCGCGCGCGCACACACACACACACACACACACACACACACAGCGACATCCATGTAACATGTCTTGCTGAACCAGCACCATGTGTTAGATACCACTTCCTCTTTTACTTCATGTCAGCATTACACAATGCAGCCCTGCTGGCTTTAGATTCCCCTATTCAAACAACTGAATCCATACATTTTCTAAGGAAGTTCCCTGCACAAACCTTACCAACTTTCTCCTACACAAAGAAAACCTACACTCTGGAAAATCTGTATTTTATTTTGTTTTACTTTGTTTAATGATTTATTTTTATTTTGTATCCATTGATAATTTGCCTGCATATATGTCTATGTTGGGGCACCAGATTCCCCTAGAATTGAAGCTATAGACAGTTGTGAACTGCCATATGGGTGCTAGGAATTGAACCTGGGTCTTCTGGAGGGACAGCCAGTGCTCTCAACCTCTGAGCCGTCTCTCTCTCTCCAGCCTGCCCATTTTCAAGCAGTCTAGACATAGCACCCAGAGCAACCCTGCTTTACAATGTAAGGAAGATCCTATTCAGAAATGCCCAGTGCTCCTTCTGTATTTAGAATTAAATGTTTATTGGAGAAGCTTTGAAAATCACATTAGATTTTATTTTTATAAGCTATAAACAGTGCCTGGCATGGTGAAAGTTAAGTGTTAGCCTTATTATTGCTGGTTCATCTCTCTGCTTCAAACAGCTTTCACTCGCTGTGTCTGCCTCGTAAGATGCATACATCTACAAGACTGCATTCCCTCTATTAACTCCTTCTCTCTAAGCAAAGATAAAGACTACTGCTCCTGTCCTGCTACAGCTGCATCCATACCTCTGTAATGAAACACTGGATGGAAGTACAATTACTTACTACCCAATGTCATAAAAGTCTAGAGAACCATATGTTTCTGATACAGTGTCTGCTGTTGTGTAGCCAGTATGTTCCATTTAAAAAAAAAAAAAAAAAAAGAGTGTATGCTCATTATTGACTTCTTGATCGTGGGTCCATGCATCCTAAACATTAGCCAATTCTTCCTTCTCTCACAGAGCCCACATCCCACATGCTTAGAACTGGAACTGTTCATTGTTTTAGATCACTAGCCCTTGTCTTTACACTGTCTTACCCTTCTGGCAACTGGCCATATGTAAATGGGCTTGGCTACCCATCTTCAATGCCATTGCCACCTGGTTTGTAGAGCCAAAGAGCCCCTGAAGTGATGTATATCTCCTGTATGTGAGCTATAAGGAAAATGTCTCTGTCGGAATTTGGGTAATTCGTTTGCTAACCCTAAAGACGATTTTAGTCACTTATTTAAAAAGGGGGGCTGAGGAGGAAACTCGGTTGATGAAGTATTTGAGACATAGCATGAAGGTCTGCATTTGGATCCCTATCACCCATGTAAAAATTGAGGCATAGGAGCATGTGATTTGGGCTGCCTAGTTTTATGTCAGCTTAACACAAGATGGGGGAGTCATTTAGGAAGCAGAAAGCTCAACTGAGACAATGTCCCTCACCAGACTGGCCTATGTGTAAGACTGATGAGCATTTTCTTGACTGGTGATGGATGTGAGAGGACCCAGCTCACCATGGGTCATGCCACCCTTACAGGTAGTCTTCGACTCTATAAGAAATCAGGCAGAGCAAGCCTTGGAGAAACAAGCCAGTAAGTAACACTCTTCCATGTCCTCTGAGACAGCTTCTGTCTCAGATTCCTGCCCTGTTTGAATTCTTCCCTTGGTTTCCCTCAGCAATGGAGCGTGGCCTGAGAGCTATCATTGAACTAACAAGACCCTGCCCCCACATGTTGTTGGTAGCCATATTGTTCCACCATGCCAATAGAAACCCTGACCATGGCATGCTTGTAGTCTCAGTCCTGAGGCTGCAGAGATAGGCAGATCTTGAGGGTTTGCTGGCAACCCATACCAACCAAACCAGTGAGTGCTAGGTTCAGTGAGAGAATTTGCTCAAAAAATAAGGTAGAGATCATTAGAGGAGATGCAAGTATTAACCTGTAGCCTCTGCCTGTGCTCAAATCATTTGTGTCTGTATCCGAACACACGTGAGCATGCACAGGCACACATACACACACATACATACATACACACCCATGTGAACATATTTATGTGCATATAACACATGTAAACAAACTTTAATACTGAGTATAGATTGAAGAAATGTCTTTGATATCAATAATTAAATAAAATGTTCCATTAAAATCAATTTCATCTATTTTTTTTTATTTTTGATGTGGCTATTTTTAAAAAAAAAAAAAGTATGAGTGCATATTTGATTCACATTCTGCTTCCGTGTTTGCAGATCTAGAAAAGGACATTGCATTTGTGACTTCCTGCACACACAAAAACATGACCACAGCACTTGATGCCAAGAACACCTTGAAGAAGAGCATTTCACAGAGCTTTTCCAACCCTCCTACAAGGGCTTTGTGTGATTCCAGCCTCATGATACCAGTTACATGTTCAAGAAGCTGAAGCAGAAATAAAGGCAGCGCTGATATACTAACTAACTTCATCTGCTCACTAATCAAGCATCTGGATGCCTTTTTATGCCTGACAATTCCTAGAATACATGTGTTAGTGATGGCTCAAAATGACTTCTAGTTCATGGAAGAAAAGGATCTTGTACATCCAAATATTAATATGCCAAGTGCTAATATGATCATATCAAGACTGAAGAAGGCCATGGTTTCTTTTTTTTTTTTTTTTGGTTTTTTGAGACAGGGTTTCTCTGTGTAGCTCTGGGTGTCCTGGAACTCATTTTGTAGACCAGGCTGGCCTTGAACTCAGAAATCCCCCTGCCTCTGCCTCCCAAGTGCTGGGATTAAAGGCATGCGCTACCATTGCCTGGCATGATTTCTTGTTTTTCAAGGAATTTGTTAAACACTCACTGACAGATGTACATGTTTTTTGTTTTGGGGAATTTATTTATTTATTTATTTTGTGATAGCCTTGCAGATTGCTCCACGAGCTATGTACATGCCCTTCTTACTCCTCCTAAAGCACTAACTAGCTTCTTACTTGAGACTAAGAAGAGCATCTAGTCTCATCTCTCAAGCTTTGCCAGTGGAGTTAGACAGAGAAACCCAAAAGAAGGGAAAAACAGTGACTGTAACTTGAGGCCAGAAGGCAAAAATGAAAGCCCACACTGACAAAAGATGAGGCGTCCTTGGCTGTCAGGACAACCCCAGTGAGGAGGAATTGCAAATTTTAATTAAAATGTAAGCAAAGGGGCTGGAGAGATGGTTCAATGGTTAAGAGCACTGACTGCTCTTCCAGAGGTCCAGAGTTCAATTCCCAGCAAAAACATGGTGGCTCACAACCATCTGTAATGGAATCCAATGGCCTCTTCTGGTGTGTCTGAAGACAGCTTTGGTATACTCATATACATAAAATAAATAAATAAAATTTTAAAATGTAAGCAGAGAAGCACGAGAGCATCAGAGCTGCTGACATCTCAGCCATCCCAAAAATGTCATTTTGCTGAAGGGGGGTGGGGGCAGGGTAGTAGGAAATGACTGTGTCTTCTAAGTGTGCTTTCATTATATATATATATATATATATATATATATATATATATATAATGTATATGTATATATGTGTGTGAATCTATGTGTGTATGTATGTATATACATATATGTGTATATATACATACATACATATATAATGAAATTTATTTATATATTATATATAAATGATATATAAAAATATTTTAAAATTTAATATAGATTATATAATATACCATATATTATATGTAATACAATATCAATTATTAGATTATATAATAGATATAGAATATACACAATAGATTAGATTAGATTATTATATAACTATATTTTATACATAACAATGTTATTATATAATATTAACATATTATATTATATATAAAATATATATTTTATATATATATATTTTTTTAAAACACCATTTGTACACCAGAATAAAAAAGTGAGTAGAGAGAAATTAAAATAATAAGCTAAGGAGGAATTTAAAAGTCGTGTATTTATCTGCAACAAATGGAAGATGCAGAACAAGAGGCAGTAACTGCACACATTGTGCAACTGAGACTTGGGTAACAACAGTGTGTTTTTTTCCTAAAGTGATTCAATTTTATTTTTAAGTGAGGCTCAACTTTTGGCAGTTTCTCAACTAAACTCTTCATATCTATGTAGATCAGTCTACAGCAGTTTTGTTGGGAGTAGCAGGGTCCCTGTTCTTATTTCCTATCAGTGTAAAATGGTAAAATGCTTGCACTAGAGGGGAAAGCTAAGGGAAATGGATGAAATATTTAAAGGGAAGTTAGTGGAAGCAAAGGGTTGGTTTAGTGAGTTTGCCCAGAATGGTGGTCAACTATGAACTGCCCAGATTCAGGAACCAAGTTTCTCCAAGATCCTCCACCCTAAAGCCCACCTTCATTGACTCAGCAACAGCAGCCTGGCCATCATTTATGACCAATCAAAACATTTCCACCATTGCCACCTTCGGTGTTTTCCTTATGCATATATGCTCCATTCCCCCATAAAGCCGGACATCAAGACCTGGCCAGCCACAGTCTCCATCCCCACTCAGAGGCAACAATTTTGCATCCCTTATGAATGATCTTGTAGTATTCCTTGGCCCCCAATCTCTGAGATAGCCTTTCCTGGGAAACCCTTTCTCAGACCTCTTCCCATGCTGACTTCCAGCCCCGGTGAGGGATGGTCTTCTGCTGCTGTAAGGAAAGGACATCTTTCACGGGAGACCAGGTTGATTCTAGGAATAAAAGGGGAGGGGCGGCAGGAAGCCTTTTTTGCATCAGCCATTACTCAGTGCTGTGAGCTCAAAATAATCAGTTTGCCAAAGCAGCATATTTCACAGTGGCCCGCCCCGAAGCCATCCAACAGTCAGAGTACTTGCCAGAATTATGAAGACCAGAAGTTGAGACTAGACCTGAACCTGTGCACTTAGCATTATCTAAGGAAGGTGTGACAAGAGACAGACAAGCCCTGGCATGTCCTTTTGGTGAGTCGGATAGGTAGTCTCAGCAGAACATAATCCCAAAGAATTTTAAGGACAGGACAGATAAGTCAACCAGAAATCAGACATAGACTTGCTTTGGTTTTCACGGTGTAAGTTAACCACGTGGAATACACACTAAGAATCTCTGCTTTAAAAGATGTCTTTAATGTTGATGCTTTCCCTCCATCATTTTATAGAAAATACTGGACACTTTCTGCCTGGGCCCTCCAGTTCATACCCACTGCTGAGGTTAGGAGGCACAAGCCATCCATCATCTTACATCTCTGACGGTGACTGGCAGAATAAGCCAGAAGTTGTGGCCATGTGGTCTTACCACAACTGTGATGTAGGTAGTATTTGGACCACATAAAAACTACACCAATTTATATCATTGTCCCTGGGTTTCTTTTCTGGCTACTTTTTTTCCCCTGAAATATTTTCTTTGAACTGATTTTCCTACTACTATGGTAGGGAGGCAAGGGGGGGGGGGAGCAGCCCAGAGCAGGTGTTCGCTGTTCAGCAGACTCCCACTCCCAGCTGACCCGTATTATCTCCCATCTGTCCCAAACCTAATTCACAGAGAACAAGAAATAACACATCTAAGGAGAAAGCTCTCTCCCTGTGTTATTTTCTTCTGTTGTATTAATTCATTGATAGTTTTCATTCCACTTTAATATCTTGACAGTCTCAATATCTTACAAAGGAATTATCTCCAAAACAAACTTACAGATGTCAAATAGATAAGAACAACTGTGTATGTAGAACCCCGATGGAATAATAAAAGTCGGTGGAGTGAGCACCTTGGTACACTTCATAGTCTGGCCAGTTCTGAGACAGCCATTCAGACCTGCTAGAATCGTTAACTTCATGTGCAGTGTAGAGAGGGATTCAAACTCTTAAAGTATCCAATTGAGATGCAGGAAGCTGACTCAGAAATACAGTGCTTGCCTACACAAGGCCCTGGATTAGAGTTCCAGCATTACAAAACGCCTAGATTTATTTTTTTTATTCACTATTATTCTGTGTGTGTGTGTGTGTGTGTGTGTGTGTGTGCATATGGTGTCTATTTGTGTACATGTGTGTATGGTGTGTGTGTCTGTGTATGATGTATATATGTATGATTTGTGAATGTGTATATGATATGTGTATGTGTGTATGCTGTGTGTATATATGGTATGTGTGTGTATGGTATGTGTGTATATAATGTACATGTATATGCTATATGTATGTGTGGTATATATGTATGTACTTGTGTATGTATGGTAGGTGTATATTTGTGGTGTGTGTGTATGTGTATGGTGTGGGGGGTGTATGTGTGTGTATGGTATATGTATGGTATGTGTCTATGTGGGTACATATGGTGTGTATATAGTGTCTCTATATGTGTCTGTGGGTATGTATGGTATGTGTGTGTGTTGTATGTGTGTATGATGAGTGTGTATGTGTGTATGATATATATGTATATGGTGTGTATATGGTGTGTGGTGTATGTGTATATGTGTGGGAGGGTATGTATGCATGGTGTGTGTGTATGTGTGTGTGATATGTATGTGTGCATGTGTATGGTGTGTGGTGTATGTGTATGTATGTGTGTATTGTATGGTATATGTGTATATATGTATCATGTCTACATATGGTGTGTGTGTGTGTGTGTGATATGTATGTGTGCATGTGTATGGTATGTGGTGTATGTGTATGTATGTGTGTATTGTATGGTATATGTGTATATATGTATCATGTCTACATATGGAGTGTGTGTGTGTGTGTGTGTACAGGTGAATACATGCCAAGGTACAGACCACTTTGATCAGAGGTCAGAGGACCACTTTGGGATTCAGTTTCTCCTTCCATCATCAGTTTACAGGACCCACTGAGCTTCCTCACTGGCCCTGCAAAAAACAAATCCTAAAATAGACATAAAAGTAACTGACTATCTGAAGGTCTAGTTACTAACTAGCTAATAAAATGACTTCAATTATTTTCAAGATAGCATATAATGAGTATATTTTTTCTAGTTGAAAAACAAATTTCCATGAGTTCATTATATCACAAAAAAAACCTATGAGAATCAAGACTAAAATGATCCTAATTCTAGAAATAAGTGGTGTTACTTCAATATATAATACAAATCCATATTGTCCCTACATTTTATCCCTGCATCAACACAAGAAAATGTATTATTTCAACTCAGATTGTTTTTGCAATCCATTAAAAAACAAAACAACAACAAAAAGCAATAAAACAAACCAAAGCCCTTTTTCGCACTTTAACACATTGCCTCGCTTTTCTTATTAAGTCTCTATTTCATTTCTTGGTAATATTTTGTGGATGTATCTCAATATAAATGTATTCAAAAGGCATTAAGGTTATTTTGTCTTATCTGTTCTTTGAGGATTGAAATGACTTAGTGTCAAAGAAATCTCCTCCGTTATTACCTTCTGTCTTTATCAGATACAGTGTTCTAAGCAGGTTTGCACAAAAGTGTGCTCCTGAAAGTTGCTAGAAATATTTTGGAAAATTGGATCATCATACAAAGTACTAGAAAAATGCTTGGAATGAAGAGGTAACTGGAGATGATTCATTTTATAAACCAGTGTGCCTTTTGTCAATTTTTTGGTAGAATTTTTTTTTAAATATTAGTTAAGAAAGACTGACAGCAAAGTGAAAATTATGAAGAAAGCTGTCACAAATAGAAGAGATAAAAGGAGCCCTACCAGAAAGGGGAGGGATTCAGCCACCCTCATGAAGGCTCATTCCTTGCAAGGAACCCAGAATGGACTCATACAGGGAGAGAAATTAGTGAAAGAAAGAGTTCCTCAATTTAATAAAAGATTTAGCCTTTCTTGTGTTCACTGAGTGTTTATTAAAAGCCTATTATGTAGCTATGGAGCTATAGCTATGAACCAGAGAAACAAAAGTCCTGAGCTGTAGGCATGGGGGCTCACACGTGTAGTCCCTACATTCAGGACTATGAGACTGAAGGGACAGCTAGAATCAGAGGCCTTCCTGAGATACACAGTAAATATCAAGCCAGCCTGTACTACAGAGTGAGAGTATCTCAAAATAAATAAATACCAAAATTATAACAATTAAAAAGCCTTCAGGAGTCTGAAATGCTAACTCATCAGTTAAAAGCACATATAGCTCTTTCAGAGGACCAAAGTTCAATGTGCAGCACCCAAGGCTGGTGGCTCTTGATGGTATGCTGTGGGACAGTAGACCTTTCCAAGAAACTTGGTGTAGTGGCTATTCCTGGTTGTCAACTTGACTATATCTGGAATGGACTACAATCCAGAATTGGAAGGCTCACCAGTGAGCCTAATCTGGAGGCTGGGAGATAGAATTCTCACCTGGATCTTGGTATGGAAAAGTTGAGGCATAGTGGCTATGAATTCCAGAAGATTAAGACAGTGAGATCTCTGAGTTCAAGGTCATCTGGGATTAAAGGTGTGTTACACCACACCTTTAATCTGGGCTACATCTTCTGCTGGAGACTTACATAAGACATTGGAAGAAAGAAGTCTCTCCTTTGCCTGGTTGCCTTGTCGGACTGAGCAACTGCTAGATCCTTGAACTTCCATTCACAGCTACTACTGAACCATTGTTGGGAATTGGACTGCAGACTGTAAGTCATCAATAAATTCCTTTCTATATAGAGACTACCCATAAGTTCTGTGACTCTAGAGAATCCTGACTAATACACTTGGTAAGGTAGAAAGGGTTTGAGGCCCCAGAAACTTAGGGTACACACCTGAGACAGTAGGTGGCTCCCTGTTCCCTACCAGATTCCTGGCCTGGAACACCTGCCTCATTTCCCACATAAGGAAACATGACTTGTGGTCACATAGGCCCAGGACAGAGTTCTCCATGCTAATGAGATACCTAGAGGCCCTGAGGGTTTAGCCAATAAGCTCCCCCTCCCGGACATTCCTCCCTGCAAAAGGTATTTGATCTTGGGTCCACCCTGAGAAGTACGCATCCATTTTTCACAATGAACAACCAATAAACAGTTTGGAACCAAGGACTGTCTCTTTCATCTACCAATGCCATGAGGAACGTGGAGAAGACCTTGGCCTACAGAGCCACAGCTTAAGTCTCCCATAGAAGGCCTCTCTGTACTTCCAGATAACCGCCACTATCTTCACTAATGAGCTAAGCTGAAACTCCTAGCCCTGAACCCAGCCGGGAGAGACACTGTCCTCAGCCTACAGGCCACCAATGGTCCCTTGGGCCCCCAACAGTCCAACTTCATAGGTCCTTGAACTGCTGACACTTTGGTCCCGACATCTCTGTGCAGTTTTCTAGTGGGAACATGATGCCTGGAAGTCAGGGATACCAGCTTCAGCTTCCCCACATCTTAGACTGTGTTTTCCCACCCATGGAGCTGTGTCTTGTTGCTTCCCTGAAGCCCAGCACCTGAGGAGTTAGGCTCTTTCAGATTCCTCTCACTTACCTCCCCAGTGCCAGTGCCCAGCAGCAGGGCAGAACTTGGACCCACAGCTTATCAGTCCAGCTCCGGGAAGATGTGACGATGCCTTTGGACTTCAACAGCACTGATACTCACATGCACATATGCACACATAGACACACGTATGCATGATTTAAAATGAAATAGATCTTTATAAAACAATTAGAAGAAAACTCTCTTTTTAGTAAAAAGGATTCTAGAGTGATCTACCCTGCCAAGGAAGTCGCCTTTTCTGTATGTATACCTGGAAATCACCACTGTGTGACAAAATTATTTGATATTCCTTTCTCTAGCACAAATACACTCTGAACTTGTTTTCTTCTGTCTGAGTCTCACTAGCCCATTACAATTAATGAACTACCACTTGTTGACAGCATAATTGAGAATCGGTTTTAGATTATGATGAAAATGCAGAGTCAATGGCTACTACTGAAACTCAATAGATCCATTCCCCTCCCATAAAAAAATCTGTTCACCATTTGATGAAATTGATCCATTTGTCACTGGAACCTTAAGAAGAAGACATAAACATTGCTTAATTCCTCTGAACCAGGTGAAAAAAATTCTCACAACCCACAGTAAATTCATTTAATAATGATGTTATATCCTGTGGTGCTAAGGGGAAAAAAATGGAAGAAAACATCAGAAGAATGCAAACATGGAAACTGTTTTAGTGAAGAAGGATTTATAAACATATATAAAGATGGAAGTGACTAGAAATTCACAATGGAAAAAAAGTCTGGACAGCTCATGAAAGTTATGAAGGTTGAGTAAGTTATTTAAGCTACAAAAACGGCACAGATTGACTAAAATCTATGTCTCATCAAGATTTATTCAGAAGTATCTAGTTTTTAAGGTATTATACAGTAGTTAAAAGTACCAGACTGACGTGACTAATTTCTGGATGGTCAATAACCATACTTGGAGGCAATACTGATGTGGTTAGGGAAACATAAAGGGAGGCTATTTTCTCCCCTGTGCTCCAAGGTCAATGAGGCCCAGGAGTCTGTGAGATAACTCCTGAAATGTTGTGTAACCGTAGAAAGTCACCTGTTCTGTTGAAGGAGGGTATAAAGTGCTTCCTTAATGAATTTGAACCAGTATTCAGTCTACAAAGAAGACGGTCAACCCAGAGAAAAGATTTTTGTCAATATTTCCAAGGGAAGCCACAGACAAGGGCCTTTGACTTATCATCTGATACATGGACAACTCTTCAATTCATCAGCCTATCTCCATGGTAGGCTCAAAAGCCACCCTGGAGTAAAGACAAACTAGGTTCATTCCCGTTTATGATTAAACCTCTGTTTCTCAAGGATTGGGCTATGCCCCACCTGTAACCTTAACTATAAATGTTTCTATACTGCCTCTTCCAGGAAATGGCAATCATCTCTGTGTTTCAACAAAGTTGTTTATAACCAACTTGCAACCCTACCTTTGTTTCAAAAGGATTGTTACGCCTACCTTACGATGACTACCTGTTGTAAGGACCCCCTTGTAATCATGTCTTTATTTCAGGAGGTCATTGTGAAAAACTTGCTATGCGTACTTTCTGTTCTTATAGCCCAAGCTGTTTTGCCCACCAAATCCCCTAATTGGAAACCTCCCTACCTTTGAGCTATAAAATCCTTGTCTTCCTCACATCTAATCCTGACCCCCTCAAACCTGCCTCATGGAAGGCAGCCTGTATAGACAAATAAAAAATGTTTGCTTTAGTTTACTGCTTGCTTTAATTCATTTGGCCATGAGAATTTGGGTCAGTTGTCTTTCTTTTTCCATCTTGGGGATTCAAAACTGGTAAAAGAAAGGCCAAAGGAGCCTAAGGTTCTTCTCAAGCCCAAGGGAGCCCTGAGTACCAGATCCCCAACTGGCCTTGACAATACAAAAAGTAATTAATTTACCCAGCTGCACGTTATTAAACACTCAGCAGGAAAGTATAACCAAAGACTAGAGATTGGTCACCATCCAAGAGATTATACTCCCCAGACATTAGATATAAGTCTACATGAGATAGTATTTAGACAAGTCTACCTCACTAATTATTTGAGTCTTGTTTTTTTGTTTTTTGGTTTTTTGTTGTTGTTGTTGTTGTTGTTGTTACTTTTTAATGTTGCTCAGATATAAGACTTCAAAGGTTGGCTCACCTGGCTACAGTCAAAGGGGACAAGTCCACCGTTGTTTTTAAACTAAAGCTTAAATGATGGTTAAATATCTCTTTTCTCTCCCTATTTAGAAGCCATATGGGAAGGGCATACATTGTCTTTCAGCTGATCCAACAGCCACCCAAAGGAAAATTCTGGTTTCATCATTCTGGAGAACAGGCTCAGAAGGTAAAGAAACATGAGGGGCCCAATCGCTGGGGGGCTCCTGTGAGTTCATAAAGAGATTTTAATGATTAATGGAGATTTAAACGCTCTATCTAGGCACAAGCGGAGAACTTGTATTCATGTATCTGATAGTTGGTGTCTTTTAGATAAGACCCTCTGGAGGGGGAGTCTCTTACACTGCTGCATCTAACACCCCAAGTTCAACTGTAAGACGCCAGGTCAATCATGAACCCCAATCGCATAATGACAGTTGGGCTTATGTCTTCAGAAGGAGAAGGAGTGATAAGGACAGGAGGTTAAAAACTGGCTAGGTAGTTTAGGGTAAAGAAAAATATCCACTTTCTTTCTTGACCAAAAGCTGGAAATGTCTCATAGGTCCTAAGGCAGCTTCACCCTTGCCAGAGGCAAAAGATACCAAAAAGTATTGGGCAGCTCTGATCTCGGGTCTAGTTCCTAGCCGTCTTTTGAGGTTACTTCTTTGGGGAGGCAGAATGTTAAGGCAGCAATGAAAACCTGTTTAGAGAAATTTCTCCTGCTCAAGAAAAGACAGGCCCCTAGGTGTTGGCCTAGTATTCCAATGGGGCCTAGTCAATCTCCGGTCAAAGGACCATGCCTAAAATCCATGCAGATGAAATAGCCAGGCTAATTAATTCTTTGTCCTAAATCAACTACCACAGGTAATCCTTCTCTGTTGAACTTGACAAAAAAAAAAAAAGAGAGAGAGAGAGCCCCAAACTTAGTGAGTTTAAAGGAAAGAATGTTTAAAGACAAGAGGGATTTATAAGAAACATTTAATATATTTCTGAGTTTTCTATTAAATACTATAAAACTTGCATTTCTGATAAGGAATTCAAATCGTTTTATCTCCCCATAAGTACCTTGAGAGACTTTTATGCAAATGTTTTAATCTCCCACACTTGTAAAACCTTAGTTTATGGGAAAAGACCCCCTGAAACTTTCCAAGAACAATGATCCCTGCCCCCTTCCTCCTTCGTTTCCGGTGTGACTGTTGACTAAGGGTTAGACCCCAGCCAATGGTAAGGACACAGTCACTATTTGGGTTAGAATAAAAGCCAAGGGTATTATTTGCCTTTCCCTGTGTGTTCGCTCTTCCAAGCACACCCTCTTGATGAAGAAGAGCAAAGCTTGCCTTATCTACACACACACACACACACACACACACACACACACACACACATAGCTGTTCACCCCTTTTGCAACAAGTGACAAGATCCGGAGTTCGCATGGAAGAGGAGTGTTTGTTTATGAGAGTGTTTGTTTGCGGGACAGGATTTCACCTTGTAGCCTAAACTGGCTACACACTCCTGCCCCAGCTTCAAACCTCTTGGGATTACAGGCATTTGCCACCACATTTACCTTGCAATGAGGGTTTTCATTAAAAACAACACAATTTGCTGGTGATAGGTTATTTCTCCGTTGGTGAAATGAGCCAGTTTAAGCCAGATTAGGTTATATTAAAGGCAGGTTTACTGGGAAGCTGTTCTTCGATGGCCCCAAGGATTGAGGTCAGGAAAGTCACCATGGGGAGATGGCAATGAAAGAGAGAATGGGAGAGTGCGCAGAGAGAGAATGGAAGGGAGTCGGGAGAAAGGGAGAGAGAGGGAGAGAGAGGAGAGAGAGAGAGAGAGACAGAGAGAGAGACAGAGACAGAGAGAGACAGAGACAGAGACAGAGAGAGAGAGAGAGAGAGACAGAGAGAGACAGAGAGAGACAGAGAGAGACCCACCTCAGGGAGAAGGGCAGCCCAGCCCCAAGGCTGGAATGTTCAAGGTTGGGGGCACAGGGAATGCCAAGAAGGGACTGAGGGATGCTGGAAGAACCTGGAGGCCAGGTCTGTTTTGATAATGTAAAATGTTCTCCTGGTTCCAAAGCCAAACAATTACCATTATAGATGGTTTCCCTCTAAAGGATGTTTTAAGGAGTTCCTAGCTGAAGATTACAAGGCAGTTGAGAAATGGACCCTTCTTTGAAGTATTTAAACTGAGCTTTTAAGAGGGACTCGGGTCTCACCCAGGAAACAAGTATAGAGGGGAAAAAAAAAAGAGGGGCTAAATGTTCAATCTGTTAACACCAGAACATCTGTGAACAGCTTCAGACCAGAAATTGAGCCACTGGTATTTGATCACTGGCCTAAAGCCTGTGAGGGGCACTAAGCATACCATGCGCCTCTTAGCGTTCTTGAAAGCATTTCCCGAGTCTGTGTGTTGCTTCCTAAGAGGGACAGAAGATGGAGGACCGATATAATTCAAGGTTTCCGAAAGATTCTCATTAAGTGCTTGGCCCTGTACTCCGTTCTGTATGCCAAGATGGACGATGCTGACTGCCACCAGGGTTAAAGCCTCGACTTTTATCTCCCGACCTTGACTCTGTCCTGACTCCTGCTACTTCCGTGTCAAGCTGTCCACCGCCGCAGTCAAAGCCCCCCAGCAGCTGGCATTGGACCGAGGCTGTTGGCAAGTGCATTTTCGACTGGCTGTTGAAGCTGGCGAGCCACAGAGTCATCTGGGGGGGGGGGGGAGAGTGAGGTGGCATTCGCAAACGCGCAAATGAGTAATGTGAGCCTGCCGAGCCTTCTGCTCCTAAAAAACAGATTTCTGTGACAGAATTAGATAAAGACCTATTTCAAACTTGCATAACTCAGCATTATGCTATGCAAATCTTCATGCTTTTAATTTCCTGCTAAATTTCATGGTCCAAAAAAAATCAACAGATGCTGAAGAAAATTATATTTATGTAAAAGAGCTTCTAATTCAATATGAAAATAATAAAAGAGTGAAGCTTTCTCGTGCAACTCGAAAAGAATCTGGGCAGAATTTTGAAGTCCAAGAGCTTCCCCTAGGGTGTCCTGGCATAATACAGTGACCAGATGAAACCAATACAACCCTGCCCCCCCCCCACACACACACGTGTGTTCTCTCTCTCTCTCTCTCTCTCTCTCTCTCTCTCTCTCTCTCTCTCTCTCTCTCTCTC
>NC_034598.1:76399052-76413768 GCF_900095145.1 Mus pahari | reverse complement strand
ACTAGAAGGCTTTGCTTGCTGGGTTTTTGTTGCTGTCATTCTTGTTGTTTCTAGATTCTTTTCTGTCATGTTTGCTCTGCTTTTTTTCCCTCTTAAACCCATACCGCTTCATTTAGTCATTACGAGACACAGTTTAGATGCCACAGGCATGACTTTAAGTTCCTGTTTCCTTTCATGAGATAAGCTGTGAAGCTAGTGATCGATTACAGCGTCACCAATGTTTTGCTCCTGAAAAGAATCTCACCTATTTCTTGTGAGGGCTGCTGGCCTTGGTTCTCAAGTACAGTGGCTAGGTGTCCTTGCCAGATCCAAAACACATATTATATTTCGGCTCCTAACAGCTCAGTGTGATATTAGATTTTCAAAAGATGGTAATGAAATGCTGAATAAACAGAAGCCCTTTTCATAATTGTACTTGAACCTTTGTTAGACATCTTGTCACCGAGTATCCACACAATGCCATTTGACCATGATCGGGAGGTGCTGCTTATTACAAGCATTTTACAAGCTAATTTTGGATGAATGGACTACTTTAGCAAATTTTCAGTTTCCAAAAATAGGAATTCTACCCAGAACAAAATGGCAATTTCCCCCAATGACATGAACGATGAGACTCATTTTGTTGAACTATTTCAATAAACTGCATGTAATCACCCGGCTTGGCATTCTGCTTTCCTCTTCTTAGGGCCCCCATTTCCAACTCCACCCTCACCCCCAATTTCCAAATTGTTTTTTGGTATTTTTACATGTTGCCTTTTAAAAAAATAATAATAATGATTGGTAATTTAGTCTTTTCCTCTGTTGCAGGAAAGTTGAGAAAGGCTTTCCGGTTAGAATAAATCATCACTAGTTACCAAATGGCATTCCAGTGCTGCTGTGACATATCCGGTCTTTAGATAATGAAATCACTCTAAAGAAATCTCCTAGAGCCGGGAGTGGTGGCACACGCCTTTAATCCCAGCACTCGGGAGGCAGAGGCAGGCAGATTTCTGAGTTCGAGGCCAGCCTGGTCTACAAAGTGAGTTCCAGGACAGCCAGGGCTAAACAGAAAAACCCTGTCTCGAAAAAAAACCAAAAAAAAAAAAAATCTCCTTATCCAGAAATCATAGTGAAAAGTATTCAGAAAAAAAAATCCGTTGCTGATTTCAAGGGTATAAACCAAGGTTGCACGTGAAGCACCAAGCACGGAGGTAGGTATATGCCAACCCCAGGACTGAAGAAAGTGAGGTAGGAGGATTTTAATATGGAGGCCAGTCTGGAACTTTATCTAAAAAAGTAAAAATAAAAATAAAAAATCTTAGAAATCATGGTTATTGAAAAAAGTCTACAACCACTAATTTGCTAAACCAGTACAATTCCTAATAATAATCTATAAATGATCTATAAACAATTGTCCTCACACCACAGATAAGTGTAGCATTCACCCCTCTTCAAGGGAAAGGTTCTTTGCTACAGAGACCAGTAGAGAAAAACCACAACCAATCAAAATGCAGAGTTGCGGAGCCGAGTCCCATTGGACACAACCATAAAGCATTCCTAAGGGACAGGGGACATATCCAAAAGAGGGGGCAGGAAGATGGTAAGTGCCAGATCAGGGAATTCGCTGTGAGACTGTCTCCTAGTGCTATCAGAAGCTACATCCATAAATTCTCACCAACTTGACTGCCCAGTATTGAACTCAACAAGTAGGACACCAATGAACACGTCAAGCTGGATAGCGAAAAGCCCACAGAGCCTCAGTCCTTTAGGAAGAACAATAGGCAACTGAGGGAAAATGAGACTGAGTAAACTGGGCTTCCCCAGGGAAGAACATGCCAACTGGTTGTCTCGGGCCAACTGGTCAACCTAAACATATACATCGAAAGGGCATTATATGAACTGACCCAGTTCTATTTCAGAGTATATATGTTTGGGGGAGGAGAGAAATGTTGTATTTAAATTATAATCTCAAAACTTTTAAAAGGCTGTGAGGGAAGCTTATACTATAGCTCTGTGATAGAATGCTTGCCCGATGTGTGCAAGCATTGTGAGAACATAAATATATGAAGAGAAAAAAGTCAAGAAAGGAATAGATATTAAACAATAGAAAAACCTGTCGGATGTAATCCTAAAATGTAAGAAGTTTGAATCTGGTATTCTCTTTTATAGGGCATAATATTATTTATGTCTTTAATCAGGGCTTTCTTCAAAATGAATCAGTCGTCTCCCCTTACTTTTATGCCTAAGAGTATTCATCCCTTCACATTAAATTGTGTATTCATAGGCAATATACATTCTATTTGGTCAATTCACTATTCATTGTATAATACAGGGGTTTTATATATATCTGGTATACAAATATTTTCTAAACAAAAATGAACTTTTGTGTATGTGTGTACATATACTGTGAAGGCTTTTCAAAGAAGGCTCATTTCAAATAAGAGGCTATTACTTCAATTATTACTATTCTAATAATAATAGTAAAAAGTAATTTAAAATTTTGTATTATTATCTTTGTATTTATTTTATACATTATATTATATATACTTACATTTATTGGCCATTAGATCTGTGGTTCATTCTCTATCCAAATTTTTCTTCCTCCCAGAATCTGTGTCTCATATGATACTGACTCTGGTACAAGCATGAACAGCTGGTGTTCAGAATCATAGGATGCACCATTCCATTTTGAGTGGCATATGTTGAATCTAGTCAGTTATCAAAAATCCATGGGAAAACAGCAAATTTACAGTGGTATCTTAAAGGTGATAGTTGTAGATAACAATACAAGGGTTCATATAGTAAATTCAAAATAAATCCTTCCAGCCTTTTAGCTTGAACCTTATTCCTTGGAGTTCACGTGCATCATGAAAATATCATCTCATAGCTAATAGGATTTTTAAGGATGTCTCCAAAATGACCACGACTTTCTCAGAGGAACCTCATAAAAATCATCATTTCGGATGCTACAAGTTGGCCAACCAAGCACATTAAGCTGACTCTGTTGCTAAAGAATGCCTGCCTTCATCCGCAGTCTATTTCTAGAGAGTAGATTTCTCTTTTTTTTTCCCCCTTGGATTTTTTGTTTGTTTGTTTGTTTGTTTGTTTGTTTTTTGAGACAGGGTTGAGATTAGATTTCTATAACCAATGATATGTGGATCTGTAGATAAACTATGTAAACAGGTGTCATTGTGTCTTCCCAACTTGAACCCAGGTCACACCATTTACCTAACAGAGTCTTCTATCTTCTTACCATTTGTTTTTGATGTAATAACTCTGCATAACAGACTGCTTAGAGATGATGCCCAATATGTCAAAGCACTACATCCTCCAAGAGTTAAGGTACCTGCGGTATGTGCTGTTAGGGTTATCCTCAGGCCTAGTCTGGATTTCAAGGGGATGTTCTTATCAAAGTGAGCCCTCAGCTCTAAGAGGATGACTCCCTGCTCCATAAAGTCTCCCAGATACAGATCCAACAAAGTGTTTTACAAAGAAATGCCCAGAATACCTGAAAAAATAGTGTGTGGTCATCTGTACACAATAACATACTCAATATAATAGAAAGTTTGGGGACTAGAAGGATAGCTCAACAGTTAGGAGCACTGGCTGCTCTTCCAGAGGTCCTGAGTTCAATTCCCAGCAACCACATGGTGGCTCACAACCATCTGTAATGGGATCTGATATCCTGTTCTGGTGTGTCTGAAGACAGCAACAGTGTACTTACATAGAAAGTGTTACCGCACGCATACACATAAATTATATGGCCTATTATAAGAATGAGAATTTGGGGGCTCCATAGTCTCAGAACTAAATTTCTTGCTTATGATCTGGGCTGAAAGAGTTAATTTGAAGGACAATGTTTTCCTGAAATCTTACATGCCAGTAAAACTAAGATCAAATATACTCTCATTTCAACCCTTCGTTTGTACTCAAGGGTTGCAAAAGTTTAAGCTCCAGATGAAAGAGAATAGATAAGTATTTTGCAGCATAAAAATAAACTGCCTATTAAGCAGAACTCTTAAGTGGTATAAAGTTTCTATGAGCCAGTATATGTGTTACATTTGACTCAAAGAACAACCTTCATTTTTTCCCCCAATCTGGTTTTCAACCTGCTGTTCCAAGACCATAAACTCTCAGAGGGAAGCTCTGTGTAATTTGATATGGAATTTGATGATTTAGAGGCCCATGGAAGGAAAGATGGAGAGGGGGTTTTCTCAAATCCACAGCCTCTCTAGAGAGAAGGAAGTTCATTATCTGTTCCTTGGACTAGTTCATTTCAAAAAGCCAAGAAAGAGTGTTAAGTTTTGTGAAATCCAATTGCACTCTTTGGCCGAGGTCTTCTAAACACCTTGCAGAATTGTTTGGGAAACACCAGTGGGGAAAGGGAAAGTTGAAAGTATCCTGTTGCCAGAGGATATAGGGAGACCAAAGCTAGATTAGCCTGGTCTTTCACAAGACAATCCTTCAAGCTTTCCCAAGAAACAAAAAGCTCCTAGAGAGGAGAAACAATAGACCCGAACAGCAGGAGCGGATGGGAAGGGAGCCAAGGAGCAAGAGTCACTAACAGAGAGTGGTAATTTGGAATGAATTGCTGTTTTGTGTTGTGAAGCACCAAGACACAGATGGTGTACTGGCTAACCTGAGGATTTGCAGTGACTGCATTGAAATGGTAATGAAGTTTTTATTTTATGATTGCAGATGTTTTTTGGATTATTGTTATTAAGCTTATTAGTGTAACAGTACAAATATGAGATTTTTATTTACTTGGTCTCTCATTTGTGGGAGCTTTGTTAAAAAGTCTTTGTAACCATGTCTGAGGAACAACAGCCATGCAATAGCTAAACTGTGCTGAACCACCATCATGCAATGGTGATCAAGCAAGCATGTGCGTGCACTTGTAGACTCTTCCTCATTGGAGGCAAATTTGAAAGTTCCATTGATTGTGGTGCTTCCGGCAATATTGCCAATTGGTGTGATCGATAGTGAAGTAGACAGTGTCTAATATCATTTGCTCTGCTCCGTGCTGGATTGCCTAGCCAGTTCTGCCATTTATGAGCTCGGAAGCGTTAGTCAGTCGACCTCCTTATATCTCAAATTCTCTCTCTCTAAAAGTGACTATACAAAAAACAAAAAAACACATTCCTACTTCTTTCACATTGCTATCATGAAGACTGAACTGCCTCGCCTGGACAGAGCTGTTGGCAATTAATGTTAGCTTCTGCAAAGAAGGGTCTTGTAACGGGAAAGAAAGCCTGAGTGTTTTTATTCAGACAGGTTTGCAACTAAGAAATCACTTTTATAAAGACCATCAACTTGCAGAGAATTCTGTTTGATCAAGTAATTCAAAGAATGTACACTTATGCATTGCATGTGGATAAGTGGTTTCAAGCAAGGAAGGCAATAGCACTCAGTTCCACATCTTACCGATCTCCCTTTGATGATTCAGAAATTGTTAAAGCAGCGGTTCTCGACCTTCCTAACACTGCAACCCTTCACTATAGTTCCTCATGTGGTGACCCCTGACTAAAATAATTTTCATTGCTACTTCATAACTGTAATTTTACTACAATTATGAATCCTAATATAAATATTTTGGGAAACAGAGATCTGCCAAAGGAATTGCAACCCACAGGATAAGAACCACTGTGTTGAAGTCTCATAAAGTTTCTCAAAGTATTGTTGATGAATTCCAAGTACTATCCCAGAAAAAAAAAAAAAAAAAAAATCCCTAATGACTGTCATGTGGTTTTCTTCCTAGTTGGCCATAAAGACCAAACACTTAAGTGGGAAGAGGCACGAGACTTCTTCAGGGAAAGAACTCTCTAACTTACCTCAGTAATTTCCTTAGGTTATAAAAATGAACCCCTGCCTCAAAATATCCTATATATAAAAATAAAGTCATTGCTGTTCCCAGTTTGAATGTGGAAATGATTACTAGCTGACCAATTACACAAGGCCTCTTCAGTATTGGCTGCCAGCAGCGCCTGTCATTTTGGTGATGCGGATGATTTAGAAGCAATTTGGAGCACTGATAAAGAATCCTTGATTCACTGTCAAATGTGTTCAGAGTCTAGCCATAGATTTAAAAGTTGAAAACTAACTTAAAAAAAAAAAAAAAAAAAAACAAAAAAAACAAGTAGATGTACTCTCCACAGTTTTCTAACAAAGTAATCACTTAAAATAGACTTAGGAATAGAAGTAATGGGCAGACATTTTCAATATTCCATTTTAAAGCTAGGAGATGGCTCAGTGATGAAGCATATCTAATGCAATCAGGGAGATTTCAGTTCAGATCTCCAGAAGGCACATAAAAGCCCAGCAGAGCAGCCTGTGCCTGTAACCGCAGTGCTAAAGAGGCAGAGACAGGAGGATGCTTAAGGGCTGCTAGCCAGTCTAGCTAAATTGTCACATTCCAGGTTCGCTGAGAAACTCTGTCTCAAAAATAAACAGGTAGCCATTGAGGAAGACACCTGATCTTAACCTCTGGGTTCCACATACACTCATGAATATGTATGCATTCACACCCGCAAGCACACACACAGACAACACACACACACCCATACTAGAGTTCATTGTAAGTATATAAATGAAAAGTATGAGTCAGTTGGATGTTTGCTTCAGTGTGTTGATGAACTGTGATTCCATGAACTTGAAGCAATAAGAAAACACGGTACATTATAAAGCACGGAATTGGATGAGGGGACCGGCAAGAATTGAGAAGCAGTTAGTTAACTCCTATGTACGTGAGTCTTTCTGAGGAACAACTTCCACTCAGCAATTGCACTCTGCCTTAAACTAGCATGCACCAGTACCGTAGGCTGTCCTTAAGAAGGCTTTCTCACAAAAATCCGGTTCTTCGGAACTTATGGTTTGTATTTCTATCATCTTAACTTAATTATTTAGGATTTTAAACACTTCTAAACTCAAACATGATTCACTTAAGATAAGCCCAGTTCTCTCGTGAAGCTTTTTCCACAGCGAAATTTATAGCTGTAAGTATGATGCAAACCTCGAGCTGCCAAGGACCACCACATGGAGAAAGACTGTGAAAACCAAGCCAGCCCGGAGGAAAGCCGAGCCAGAAGATGGAAAGAGACAAACAGTGGTGACATCATTGGAGACCTCTGGACTCAACAAAGCCCGGGTTTTATGGCTCTGTGAGCCAGAAAGTTCCCTTTATGCCTGTCTGAGTTGGATTCTCTGATCACTTCAAAGCAAACAGGGGACGGGGGTGGGTGGGTGAGGGGGGGTGGGAAGAGAGATCAGTAATAAAGCATATGCTTTATGTATCTGAGGCCCTTGGTTTGACCCAAAAATTGTGTGTATATATGCCTGTGTGTGTGTGTGTGTGTGTGTGTGTGTGTGTGTGTGTGTGTGTATGTGCAAGACAAACAGACAGATAACACTTAATGCAAGGACTGTGGTGAGACGTTTTGGCAGAGAAAACTTCAAACTGTCTCCCATAGACTCACAATATACCATAGCTTGTTTAGAGACACGAGGTGGTGGTGGGGGGTGGAAATCACTGTAAAGAAGTCTCCTCATCTTTACTGGGTGTCTCAACTGTCTCTCGGCCTTTGTTGACGACTTCATCCAATGGTCAAGTGCATCCATTCCTCTGAGCACACTTGATGATAGGATTTTCCCTGGGGGAAAAGGAGTCATCCAGAAAGGTGCAGAATCTGCTTGACCTCAGCAGGGCTCCAGAGGAAAGGCGCCATTGAGTGAAGCTATCAAATAAAGCCACCTTTCAGTAGATGAGATGTCTAAACCCAGAGCAAGCTGAGCTCCTTCTATCTCTTACTCCTCATTTCCCCAGAGCACAAGGGCGGGAACCTTGGAGACCTCCACCAGTAATTTTTAACAAAAATGACAGTGTCCCCTATCACATGAGTCCTTGCTCCCCCAATGTTCTAACATTTCATTGGTGTGTCCTGAGTCCACTCCTCTTGTTTGTGCTGCCTTAACCAAATACCCGCAACTAGGTTGTTTATGGCCAATGTAAATGTATTTTAAACAATTCACCCACCCCATCCGCCAATGTCTAGGTGTTTATGAATAGTGTCTGGTTGGGGCTGTTCCCCGCTACTTCTCTGAGCTGCGATTTTGAGCATTTTTGTGTTCTGGAGAAGAATGCTATGCAAGCAGAAAGGCTATAGAGCAAAAGAGCCTACAGCTTCCGTCTGGGCCTTCTATAATCCTCAATGGAAGAGGGCTCTTTCTCACTTAGCCACCTGATGGCATAACTCTTCTTTTCTCCTTTTCTATATATATATTTTTTCCTGAGACAGAGCTTCTCTGTGTACCCCTGGCTGTCTTACAACTCACTCTGTAGACCAGGCTAACCTTGAACTCCCCGAGTGCAGGGATTAAAGGCATACACCTACCACTACCACCTGGACCTAATTCTTATTGCTGCATCTGAAGAGAAGATTCAACAAGAAGGAAAAGGGATGTTCAAACGTGATTCTCCTGCTCACAATCTCCAGCACTCAGACTATCACAACTCTGTAATCGTATAGTATTTAGGCTTTCTCTAAGCAATGTAGCTGGGGAATCTTACTTAAATCACATGCCTCAACTTTACACTAGCAATCTCTAGCTTCTGGGGTGAATCTTAGCACCCTTCTATGCTCCCACAGAGCACCCATCTTCTCCCTAACCAAAGTACACAAGTGCTTCTGCTTTGTTCAATCCAATGTATTAATTGCATAAGCACGATCTTTGAGAAGTGGATAGCTTCCTCTTGTCATGTGGCCTACGTTAAGAGCCTCCATATCACAAAAACATGCATTTCTGGCCTCAGTTACACAACTCTGAGTCAGAATCTGAATTTCAGGCTCATCTTAGAGTGGAATGTGAGCTTGAGGTCCAGGCCCACTTCCAAAGGATTTTAATGATGAACCTCTTTAGAGAATGATTGCTTTGAACTCTGCTGTTAAAGTGCAGAACACGCTCCGGAGTCAAGGCAGGGTTGCTGGTAGCCTTCAATGATTTAAATCCCCTGTTCTCAGTCTCTCTGACCTTCGTCTTTCCCCTGTTTCTTTTTTTAATATATGGAGAATCCAGGAAATAGAGCTATTTGCTGTGTTCCTAGTACACAGCAAAAAAAATTGAGCCATGCACTCTCCATATCTAGCTGTTTTTTTATTAGATATTTTTTCATTTACATTTCAAATGCTATCCTGAAAGTCCCCTATACCCTCCCCCTGCCCTGCTCCCCAACCCACCCACTCACACTTCCTGGCCCTGGCATTCCCCTGTACTAGGGCATATAATCTTCACAAGACCAAGGGCCTCTCCTCCCATTGATGGCCGACTAGGTCATCTTCTGATACACATGCAACTAGAGACACAGCTCTGGGGGGTACTGGTTAGTTCATATTGTTGTTCCTCTTATAGAAGAGAAAGTGGGGAAAGGCCATATCTAGTTTTTGGTCTTAAAACACTTGTTAACTCTGTAAGAGAAAAGTGGGAAGTCAGTGTTGTAGAAAACTAAGGTTCATGGGAAGTAAAGGTTTTCTCAGTTGCTCATTAGTGAACTGGATTGCAACCATGACACCTTGGATTCCCAAATCAGGGTTTCTCCATCCCTATGCCCCATGGTTCATTCAACACCAGATGACCCATAGATGAATGGATTAAATGTTGACAAGTTCTGGAAGCACCACGTGCTTGCTAAGGAATCTGTAAGTGGTTCAGCTAGTTGAATAAATATAACGCGGAGCAGGAAACACAGCAGGTTTCTATTTCATTAAAAAAATAATAATAATAAGCCCAGTGGACCTTTTGACAGAGCTCTTCAAAACTATGACCACCACCTTCACAAAAGTATCAGAATCTTACATGTCTTCATTTCTCTGTCCCAGAACTGTAGAAACTATTTCCAAAACTGACCCTTGAGTAAATAAATGATATACAATGTGTATGGTTCTTGGATTTTGAGAGGGAGGAATTATAATAAAATTTTGTTTGTTTGTTTCACTCAAGGGCAAGGGCAACAGTACTAATCATTTGTGTAATTGATATTTGCAAAGGGCTCTGCATGAATTCTCCATTCAGACTCTTGCTTTTTTATTAGAAGGTATATTCACATTAAGTATTTTAACAAACTGATTGTCAAGGTATCATGAAAGTCTCCTTTCTTCAGGGAAAGAGAAGTATAACCCCAAAAGGTTATTCTCACTCAAGAGCTTTATATAACTCGTTCTCCGAGGTGTTTAATAAAAACTGGCTTCCTTGGTTGACTATGGAGAAATAGAAAGGATATCTAGTGTGAGCCTTGGAACTGAGAGTCCCAGGACCTGTGTTCTACTTGCCCTTCCTGGGGTGGGAACTTTAGGTTTTCTGGTGTGAGGAGAAGAAGAAGGAATGTAGGGAATCACACATGGAAGGATATACTTATTTCAGTTTGCACCAGAGTAAATTAGCGCCAAAGCATGTGCAATAAAAGTGTACCAGGATGGATCAGGAAACCAAAACGTGATCTTCACTGTGCCTCACAGAACTTGCGGTATCTTCATGGCAACAGTCACCGGGCTAATCCCACCAAGGCTGCAATAAATGAGTTGTTAGATGCCAGACAGTGATTGACACATCTCTGTGCTCAGTAACTTCTATGTGAAAGATGAATAAGAACATAAGTAAAGGGGACAGCTGTGTGGGGACATTTCTTGTTGGGGGACATGTAGTTTCCAATACTCAAAAAGCTTGGGAGATAAGTGTCATTAATGTCTATTTCCGAGTAAATGGACAACATTGTTGTTGTTTGCTGTTCTTCAGCTATGAAAAGTAATTTGCCCTTGCTCTTCCTTTTTACTCCCCTGTGTCCCTTTTTACTCCCCTGTGTCCCCTTCCTCTTCATTTCTCTTCCCTCCCTCCCTTTTCTTTTCTTTCTTTTCTTTCACCTAGTATTTCCTGAGTTCCTACATGTTTAATCTAAAGATCCAATAATGGATACTCAGTGACCCTGAATTTAAAGACACTAAAAAGCTACAGATACCCCTGTAAAGAGACATAATCACTGATTATCAAATCAGGGTGAAGGAGAATAGGAAATAAGCAGAGTAAAAAGAATTCAGGAAGCTTCAATGGTAGCTAAAAATAAAGAAATTTATTCTGAATTTTAAGTTATACATATTAAAATGAAATTATAAAAACTTGCTGAAATAATTTAACATTTAAGGCTTGTTTTCTTTTAAAGTGTTGTGTATCGTGTCCATATATATATATATATATATATATATATATATATATATTTCAGACACTTTATTACTAATTTGTGATACAATATATTATTTTGAGGACTGCACAGTTGATCCAGTCAAAGTGTTTACCACATAGGCATAATGACTTGAGTTCATAGCCATTTCCATCACTAGCTGCAGCACTCGAGAGAGAGTAGGTCTGTACCTTCTCTGGGCAGCAGAATGGAGCTGGCACTGGTGGGGAGGCGGGGGGTTGGAGTGGGGTTGCTGGTGAGCCAGCCCAAGGGCATAAGAGCAGGAGAGCTGGGGAGCTGACCATATCAGATACCACTCAGGCCCAGATCCAGGGTTTTGAATTGGCCTATCCACCATCTATCCATTGATGAACTGCTGGAGTACATGCAAAACTACAGGATCTCCATGAGACAGGGCAACGAGATATCCGAGAAGAGTCCCAGTGAGCTTCAGTATTGATAGAGTAGCAGAAGCCTCATACCAGACCAAGAAGTCATCGCAATGAACAAACCACCCCAGCTATGCTCCTGTTACGTCCACAGCTGATTTTTTCCTACAGCCATGTATTCAATATTTATTTAGCAATCTATAATCTTCCAGGTACCATGTCTACAGTGAAAAATAATGGACACAATCTCAATCCCTGTAACACTTGAATACTGATAAGCAACACTCAAACAGTATAACTGGAATACTCATCCAAGGGGAGTTTCCTTCAGAAAAATGTGTTTTGTAACAAACTTGGCTAGAACACAAATATCCTAGTAGATGGGCATAACTGCCTGCAAGGGTTCAGAGCCACAGTTCTGAGGCTCCGGGTGAAATGTAGCTCAGTTGAAACTCAGCTCTCTACCCCGTTGGGGCCCATGACCCATCTGTAAAATCATACTAATAAGCCCCAAATTCATAGGCATTTTGTGAAAATTACATGGTAGGTGTGTAAGGAGAACCTGGAATGTAATATGCTTCCAAATGCAGCACCACTGCTTTGCATGTCTGATTTTATCTTGCAAATCTGAAAATTGAATTGGAGGAAGGAGGGGAAGGAGGGAGAGAACAAGGAGGGAAAAAAACAAATGGGATGGAGAGAGAGAGGGAAGCAGATGGGAGGGAGGAAGGGAGGGAAAGAGGAAGGAGCAAAATATGAGGGAGAGAGGGAAGAAGGTAAATGCGAGGGAGAGAGGGAGGGAGAGAGGGAGGAAGAGAGGGAGGGAGCCAGGGAAAAAAGGAGGGAGGGAGAGAGAAGGGCTAAGGAGGGAAGGAGAATAAAGGGGGAAAAAATCCCTAATGTCTCAAAATGAAGAGTTCTGGACATTAGTATGTTTCTCATTTCAATCTTTCAAAATCCTAAGATCCACCCATCTTGCTTTTAGAACACGTAGTACCAATCTTCAAAGAACTCCATCACTTTCTAGACTTACCTGGTCTCTGCTGGACTCTCAATTAAAGGGTCTAGAATTTGTAAGTGTTTCTGTTTCAGAATGCGTACATGTGTATGTGTCAGAGTGCTAAATTGGAGCTATCAGTAACCCACTGCCAGGATTATTAGCAAAAATGAGGGGGTTTTTTTGTGTGTGTTGGGGGGGGGCAGAGATAGTACTGTGTGCATCCACATCACTCTGCCTATGTGCAGGTCAGAGGACAAAATGATTCTAGGAATCGAACTAGGGTTGACAGGCTTGGTGGCAAGCCCCTTTCCTCACTAATCCCTCTCACCAGTCCCAGAATTATCAGCATGGATTATGTGACCATTAGCAAAGATGTTGACATAGCAAGAGACAGTAATTGAAAACAGACTCACTCTTAAGGACAAATTCTGCTACCAGCTTTTGCTGAGAACTCACAGGAAGTGTTCCATATAAAATGGTTCACTGGACTGTTTTCATTTAAAGACTCATAATCAATTACAAGTTATGGTTTTCTACACTCGAGTGGAGATTTCCCACAATTTCTAAGTAACACAAACAGCAACTTCCTTCTCCTTCACTCAACGCCTGAAGAGGAAGCTTAGAAACTGCATGCTGCTTCCAAGAATGAGGAGTCCCTTCAGATTAGAATTAGAGATTATCTGACTTGTTTTAAAAAGAATCATGGCCTTAAGGAAGTGGCTCTCAACCTGGGGTCATGACCCCTTTGGGGGTACAATGGCTTCCACATGGTCTTATATCAGATATGCTGCATATCTGATATTTACACTATGATTCACAAGATTAGCAGAACTGCAATTATGGAATGGGCACAAAATAATTTGGGGGATCACCACAACATGAAGAACTGTATTAAAGGGTCACTACGTTAGGAACATTGAGAACTGCTGCGTTAGTGCTTTTGGAATGAAGATTGCTAGGCAATTACTTAGAGAATATTAATATCTGGTGATACTTTTGAATATGTTCTTACTTTTCAATACAGTATCTGTGCTTAACAGAAAAAAAGGTTGCCAATGACAAAATTCACCAAAATGTGGTTTTAAAGATGAATGCTAACAGTTTCTCCTTATGAATAAGTACTTCACAATAAATCCTTCAGATTATATGAGAGCCTATTTCCAAACAATGGGATTCCTTTTTCCATTACATATGATTGATATTCCTAGCCAGAGCAACCATATGCCATTGCTTATTCATTTGTGCAAGATTTACATTTCATAGATGTCTATGGACCCTTAAATAAACTGCTTTTTAAAAATATGTGTTATAAAAACATAAAAGAAATCTTTTTCTTTTTTGATCTGGTCTCCCCCAACCTACACTTACTTCATTAAAAAAATACCTGGGATTAGATATAAAGAGCATAAAATAATTTTAAAGCAGTTATTCTAGCAGATGGTGGCTGTATATATGACATAAAGGTAGTCAGACTCACTGTAGACCTGCTTCTCCTTACCACTGATACACCTGCCAACTCTTAGTGAGTGCCCTATAGATAAGACTTGTGATTGCTGTCTCTGAGGAGCTTTGATGGTTTTAAGGGTATTTATTTTTTAAGTAAGTAATGTCTTTAAGTGATCCCATAAACAAAGTGTTAGTCGTATGTCTCTGTTTTAAAAGACGGCAGAAAAACAAAGTATATTAAGAGGTCAAGTCAACAGCACATACACACACACACACACACACACACACACAGACAAACATTCTAGGCAATGTATCTAGGGTTGATATTTTTCGCCAACTTTATCAGACATTTTCCGTGTATGTCTTAGATTTATCAGCAATGTTTGCTATGTATGTCTTCTATTTTTATTGGAATTTTTTCTAGATATGTCTTTAATCTTATCAGAAATATTTTTCATGTAAATCTTCAGTTTTATCAGGAAATTTTCTACATACATCTTGATTTTTTTTCAGAAATATTTTCTTTATCTTCCATTTTTTCAGAAATTTTCTCTATCAATTAATTCAATTTTATCATTTTTTTTGTATAAAACTTCAATTTTATCAGACATTTTTTCTTTCGTTTTTTGGAGTTATGTAACAGGCTTTATTTTCCAATTGTGTTTCTTTTCTTTTTTTTTT
>NC_034598.1:76384938-76397842 GCF_900095145.1 Mus pahari | reverse complement strand
TGTGTGTGTGTGTGTGTGTGTGTGTGTGTGTGTGTGTGTGTGTGTGTGCATGTCCATCCTGGCATCTCTACTTTTATTATTTCTCTGTTGCTGTGTTTCTCAGTGTAGGTTCACTCTTTTACCTGCTTCATCAACCAATCCTTGGAAGAGTAATCTCTCACATCTCTCATCCTATGCTCCTGAATTAATTCTTTCCACTTCTCCTTACAAAGCTCTAAGTGCTACCCCTTGCCTTGAATCTTAGAGCCTGCTCCATATGTCTGGCAAGTATGAATGAATACATTTTGTCTAGTGGCTCAAAATACTCAGAGCTCTGTGTAAAGGGGAGTTGACAGAGGAAGCACAGGATAGGAGGGTCACACCAACTCTGATCAATGCTCTCTGACTTCTACCAAAACCAAGGCTCTTGGACGCCCCTCCCTGCTATCGTCACTGTGAAGCTCCAGATACTGCTGGCCCATGGACAGGACGTAATGTAAAGGCAGCCACACTCTGCCCTATTGGTTTTAAAATACTAAGAGAAGAGAGGGGCATATGGATATTCCTCATTACAAAGTGAAGTACATTTTAATGAGTGTGAAGGTTTTTTAATCTATGAAAGTGTGATCCTACCCATTTGTGTGTGTCACGTATCTCTTCTCCTTCAACTTGCAGTCAATTGAATCTAATTTCAGGCAAGGAAGGCCAGTAAAGAAAATTCAGACAGTGTCATTCTCTCTAGACCATTCTTACACTCTCAATTCTGCCCTTTGATATGAAAGTATTTTGGACCACACTGACTCACACATATCCAAAGCTCCAGAGTCTCACTGACATTTGTTATGGCGAACAGAGGCAGTAAGGTCACAACTATATGCTGTTGTATGTGTGTCTATTGTGTCTGTATCGATCTGTGTGTGTGTGTGTGTGTGTGTGTGTGTGTGTGTGTGTGTGTGTGTGTAATGTTTCTGTTGTATATCTGTTTGTGTCTACACTCTAGCAGGTTACTTTGCCTTGACTAAAAGACAGAGACAAAGTACTAGACCCCTGGTTCTGTGGGATGATAGTTCCCATCTACAAGTCATCCTTTAATTGGAAAGATATTTTTTGCTTGACTAGAGAAAAAAAATGACTGGCATGGTTTATTAATATATTTATTAATATATTAGCATAAAATGTCAATTCTCAATTTGTAAGTAATAATCTGAAAAGGGGCAGGTGATTAATTCCTGACTTGGTCACTAACACTTGAATAATCAAAAAAAAGTCAGGAGACAGCCTGAAAATTCCCCCTGGAGGATGTCAGCCAATTAAAACTTCTGCAGTGTTTTCATTCAGTCTCCTGTGTGTGTGTGTGTCAAACTGGTCGGCAATCTGCCAACATCAGAATGGATTTATCCCATTAAAGCACCAGAAACTAAGATGGGCTTCTTGGAAAGCAAAGATACCCGTCTGGTATTATGCAGCTAGTATTATCAAGCTAGAGATGAACTTGGGGAAAGAAAAACAATGCTTTATTAGCTCTTCCAAATTGAGGGACCAAGGCTGAAGCTGAATAACTGTTATCGTGCCCCTTTTTCAACAAAGCTAAACTCTCAAGAGAAGTTTTTGAGCCAATGGGCTATGTGGTTCTAGTTCTAAATGTGGATACACAAGTCAAAATTATTTGTAAAAACACACTCCCCAAACTAAGAGAATTTTCTGCTAGTAGTAAGTTAGATAAGTGATCAACTTGATATGATAACTTTTCTTATTTTAAGTTTTGACCCCTTAGTACCTTCACATTTCTCTTGAAAATGAACATTGTTCACTGTGACGATAAGAAGACACTCCCTGCTGTTGACATTAAAATCATCCTAGAGACGATAATCATAGAATAGCATTACACTATTTCATTTGTGGATGAGAAACATATAATCTCTTTGGAGTCATCAGTCAAAATGATCTGCAAGAAGAAAATACCATGAGTAAAAACAACCCAAATGTATAAGTGGGTTCAGATATACATAGTCACACACACACACACACACACACAGACACATGCACACACACACACAACAGGTTTGTTCAACCTAATATCATCTGTGTATTTTGCTAAGAAATACTTTGAATGCTTATCAAATGCTTGCTAAACTCTACTCACTGTAAAATTTCTCAATGCTTCAATCAAAGAAATTATATTATCACCAATATACCTTTTACTTTTATAAATAGGCCCAATGACTTAGCTCTCCTATGCCAGTCATCAGATGTACTGCTCCCCGATGGCTTTTACCCTACTGAAAAGGACAGGAACTCAGGAACATCACTGGTATTTGTATTTGTCAGACACCTGACATTTATATGATTCATTTAATCATTTGAACAACCCATATAACAAGTACCTTAAAATAATTACATCCACTCTCCAGATCAGGAAACTATTAGTTATTTAGCCACTTGTCCATGAGGTCAGGTGTAGATAAATTTAATCCAGCACCATTGTTGCTGTGGCAAGGGATCACATCCAAAGACCTTCTAGGTCTGTGTGATCTGGCCAGAATATAGACACACCCTTAGGACACACTTTTTATCTGAAACAATGAAGGTAAAGTTGGTTTGTATAAGAAAGCAGTCCTGTTTGAAACAGACATCTAATTGAGGAACAGACAGTGACAAATCAGAGAAATATTTGACAAACTGTGTCACAAATATGATATGCTCGATTCTCATGAGAACAGACAGGAAAGAGAGGTCACTGAGGAGTGAGTCAGGGGTCAGGATGGGGTGGGCAGTTTAGTGAGTGCAGTTTAGTTGAGTTCAGGCAATGCAGTAGAATTCAGTTCAGTTCACTTCAGAGCAGTTCATCTGTTTGTGGCAGTTCATGATTTCATGGCAGTTTAGAGGCAGTCCTTATATGGGCAGTTTTACAGAGATGGGTTGCAAAGAGAGCAAGCAAAACACAGGTGAAGACAGGACAAGCCAAAGAATGAGGAGGAGCTGAAGATTAAAACAGATTGCCAGAGTTAGTTTGAGGCCAACAGAACAATTCAGTGAGACGCCACAAGAAGCCAGTTTGAATCAGTCAGCTTGGAGAAGAGTTTAGACTAGAACCAGCTGTTCAGGAAAAAAAAAAAAAAAAAAAAAACAAACCTAGAAAGGGTGAGCTTATTTAGCACCTGGTGAATCAAGTCACATTTACAGACAGAGAAGAAAACCTGAAACACATAGGGTTGTTGGCATCACAGACCATGCTCTTAGTGGCAGTCTTCAAGCTGGTCATCTCCAACTGAAAAATGGGTGCTTGACTATTTTACAGCACATAAAACCTGCTTGAAAGTTGATAAAAATGTTCTTGGTTAAGTAAACAAAGTGATTTATAGACTGCTGTGTTACTGTTATCAGCTTAGAAAGATCTAGAATCACCTAGGATGGTGGTTCTCATGACCTTTGGCAGTCAAATGACCCTTTCCCAAGGGTTGCATGTGGTTGGATGGTTGCCACAATATGAGGAATTGTATTAAAGGGTCACAGCATTAGGACGGTAGAGAACCGCTGATTTAGGAGACAGGCTGCTAAGCGTGCCAATATCGGATTATCTTGAGAGTCAATTGAGGGGGAAAAGTCTCACTATGTGTGTGGTGGGATGGAATCTTGTACTACAAAAAAAAAAAAAAAAAACAGAGAAAGCTAGCTGACTTATCAGTAGCACTTATCAGTTCTGTTTCCTGACTATGGAGACAGCATGACCAGCTGCCTCCAACTCCTGCTGCTATGAATCCCTTACCAGGATGGACTGCAGCCTTGTACTATGAGCTAACATAAGCCCATTCTCCCTCAAGGTGGTTTTATCTGGGCATTTTAAGAGGAAAGGAAATTAATGCATAGATTTTAATAGGAAGATTTTGTTCATACTATATGTTGTCTTGGAGATCAAGCAAAAATAAAACATATATATATATATATATATATATATATATATATATATAAAATATTTTTTAACCATAAAACAAACAATGGCAACAATTTTATGGTTGGATATCACCACAGCATGAAGAACTGTATTCAAGAATTGCAGCGTTAGGAAGGTGAAGAACCACTGACCAAGGGGATCTGGAAAGAGNGAGAGAGAGAGAGAGAGAGAGAGAGAGAGAGAGAGAGAGAGAGAGAGAGAGAGAGAGAGAGAATAAATTAAAAAAAAAACATTTTTTGACCCAGATATAGTGGTTCGATTATGCTCGGCCCAGGAAGTGGCACTATTAGGAGGTGTAGCCTTACTGGAGTAGGTGTGGCCTTGTTGGAAGAAGCTTGTCACTATTGGCATAGTCGTCTCCTAGCTGCCTGGAGATAGTCTTCTCCTCTTTGCCTTCAGAGCAAGATGTAGAACTCACAGCTCCTCTAGCACCATGCCTGCCTGGATGCTGCCATGCTTCCCACCATGACGATAATAATGGACTGAATCTCTTCACCTGTAAGCCAGCCCCAGTTAAACGTTGTCCTTTATAAGAGTTGCCTTGGTCATGGTGTGTCTTCACAGCAATGGAAACCCTAAGATGCCAGAGGTATATTGTATGGAATGAAAGCTTTCTTGTCTGTACCTCCTTCTAGGGGGTCTAATGAGAAAGCATGAGGTTGCCTGTGACGTCGCAGCTTTGTGGGGTTTACAACCTTTGTCCCAGGGTTGTAAGAGTCGTAGGAGGGTTGGCATGTCCAAGTGCCTATCAGGTCATCAAGCCATGGCCATTTAGACTGTCAGAGGTTGCTACAGAGAGTGAGCCACACGGCCTGTTTCAGAGCCCACATGTCACCAAGGGTCTCCACGTCCTCTCTGTCTCTCCCACTATGCTTCCCCACCTCAACTCAATCCAGAAAGGTAGGCCGAATAAATGGAAGTCTTGAAAAAGAAGAACAAATTGAGAAGTCAAAAGACCACACCATCTGCAGTGTAAGGTCAGGCTTCCCAGCTGCCTTGTGCCTTGCAGGGAATGCTTGCATGTACACAGACCCATCAGTAAGCTGTGTCACCCTTCATCCCACGGAGGTGACTAAGCCAGAAGCTTGCTAGGCTGTGGAGGTGGGCCTGTTCTTTGAATTCCTCTGAGGATTTCCTGCAAGTTGAAGGATCCCGAGGCACTGGCAGAGCCAGCATTTGCGGGTGGCAGGTAAGGTTTCATCTCAGGGAAGGACTAGCACTTTTTCTTCTTTTTCACGAGCGACAAGTCAAAAGCTAGCTATTAACTCGAGAGGCATGCCAAGGAAGTCAGAAAGAAAAGCTTATTGGCATTCATATTAGGCAGAAAAGGATCCATGGAACTGTTAGAAAACCCGGGGGGAAATAGAAGCGGAATAAGTGTTCCTACTTCCACACTAATGATGTTTATCTGCACAGGAGACTGCTTCTGCAGTGCTTTATCTACAATTTAGGGGCCATTAAAATTTAATTTAAGATAATTCATCATAAATGTGTTTTCTATTGGAAGCTTCAGAGCTCAAACATCTCAGACATCCTAGGTTCCCTTGGAATTTGGATTCCATCATCCAGAGAAAGCTCACACAGAGCAACTGACCCCTCCCTTTCCACCTCTCTACTGAACATTCAAACAGGCAGCTGTGGGTGTCAAGTGCGAGGCCTGGAGCCCCAGCTTGAAGCAGACCCTCTGTGCTTTACAGAACCTCAGCACTTAGGTAGCTGGGGGATGTGTTTTGTAAGAGTTCGACACACTTCTTCAGTCCTAATTGAGAGCATTGTTAACATCCCATAATTGCAAAGGCCAAAATTAAATATCAGCTCAAATTAAACAGGAATGAAACAAGGAAAGCATTCTGATAGGATTTTCTAGCTGTTTTCTCCCTCAGCTGTTAAAATCCAGGTTCCATAAGGGTGAGAAACATATTTGTTTTTCTTTTGTTTCATAACATTTTGATTTGGTTTGTTTTCTGGTTACTTCTTAGAACCAATAATGCACAGTGATTTCTATGGTTGTATCCAGTTACACTGTATGAATGTGTGTGGATACCATATACTAGCATCTGGAGACACGACAGAAAGCATAATAGATTCAAGACGTTAGGATGCAGAGCCTCTGTGGACAAAACCAATCCACTTACGTATCTTCATCCTTAGGAGGTCATCTAAAGAAGGAATCAGTGATAGGTAATAGGAAATGAAATTCCAACCAGTAGGCAAACTTAATTTAAACCAAGAATATGAACTGTGTTTCTCCTCAACTGCTGATATTTTTTTAAACAAATGAATGAATATTACCCACAATGAAAAAATTGTTATATGTATGTAAAATGCCTTCCCTAGAGTTAATGTAGAACTATCTATACCTTCATCAAGCCTAGTAGGCTCTAACACTTTTTTCCTACCATAATCAAGTCAAACGATTAAACTTGAAACTTTCTGGCACAAATGTATGTAATAAAGTCACATTCAGATTTCTTAGTACATTTGCACTGTGGATTAATTTTTAAAACTATTTTATTTATTTACATTCCAGACATTGCCCCCCTCCCCTTTCCCCTTCCCACAGTTCCTCATTGCGCTTCTCTTCCCCCTCCCCCACGAAGAGTGTTTGCCACCCCTACCAGGCCTCTCCCATCCCTGGAGCCTCAAGTCTCTACAGAATTAGGCACATTTTCTCCCACTGAAGCCAGGCCAGGAAATCCTCTGCTACATATGTGTCAGGAGCCTCAGACAGATGGCCTCAGACCCTCCTGTGGATGCTGCCTGGTTGGTGGCTCAGTCTCTGGGTGCTCCCTGGGGTCCTGGATAGAAGACACTGCTGGTCTTCCTATGGGTGGCTCTCCCCTTCAGCTTCTTCAATCCTTCCCCTACTTCAACCATAGGGTTCTGACTTAAGTCCAATGATCGGGTGTAGGTATGGGCATCTGTCTCAGTTAGCTGCTGGTAGAGCCTCTCAGAGGACAGCCATGCTAAGCTCCTCCCCCTCCACTTGAGGCCCCGTCTATCTACTGGAGGTAGACTCTACCAGTCCCCTCTCCTCATTATAGGGCATTTTGGCTAAGGTTATCCCCATTGAGTCCTGAGAGTTTCTCACCTCCCTAGTCTTTGGTACATTCTAAAGGGTCCCCCCTACCTCCAACTCCCTAAGGCTGCATATTTCCACTCATTCTCCTGGCCCTCTGGGCTTCTCTCCTGCCTCCCCCAACCCCTGCCACCATACCTGATCCTGTTCCCCTTTTCTCCCCCTCCTCTCCTCTCCCACCTAGGTCCCTCCCTCCCTCTGCCTCCCATGATTATTCTCCTCCCCCTTCTAAGTAGGACTGCAGCATCCTCTCTTGGGCCTTTCTTACGGTCTGTGGGATATATCCTAGGTATTCTGAATTTTTGGCTAAAATCTACTTATCAGTGAATATATCCCATGCATGTCCTTTTGAGTTACTTCATTCAGGATGATATTTTCTAGTTCTATCCATTTGTCTATGAAATTCATGGTGTCCTTGTTTTTAATAGCTGAGTAGTATTCCATTGTGTAAATGAACCACACTTTCTGTATCCATTCTTCAGTTGAAGGACATTTGGGTTGTTTCCAGCTTCTGGCTATTACAAATAAGGCTTCTATGAACATGGTGGAGCACATGTCCTTGTGGTATGTTGGAGGACCTTTTGGATACATACCAAAGAGTGGTATAACTTTGTCTTCAGGTTTCCAGTTTTCTGAGGAACCTCCAGATTGATTTCCAGAGTGATTGTACCAAGTTGGAGTCACACCAGCCATGGAGGAGTATTCCTCCTTCTCTATATCTTAGCCAGCATGTGCTGGCACTGGAGTTTTTGGTCTTAGCCATTCTGATTGGTGTGAAGTGGAATCTCAGCATCGTTTTGATCTGCATTTCTCTGATGACTACGGACTTTGAACATTCCTCTAAGTGCTTCTCAGCCACTGGAGATTCCTCTGTTATGAATTCTCTGTTTAGCGCTGTACCCCATTTTTTAAATTGGATTATTTGGTTTTTTTGAGGTTAACATCTTGAGTTCTTCACATAGTTTGGATATTAGCCCCCTATCAGATGTGGGGTTCGTGAAGATTTTTTTCCCAATCTGTAGGCTGCTGATTTGTCCTACTGACTATATTGTTTGCCTTACAGAAGCTTTTGAAATTTCATGAAGTGCCATTTATCAATTCTTGATCCCTTAAAGAAATACAGGAAAATACAATCAAGCAGATAACAAATTAAACAAAATGGCCCGAGACCTAAAAACGGAAATAGAAAGAGTAAAGAGAGCACAAATAACACTAACACTAGTTGGTGGCTTTTTAAAAAACTTTTCTTAATTAGATGCATTCATGCTTTTAATAAAAATTTAAGAGCAGTAGCTGGGACTATATAACACCATATATTGTTTCCTTTTTAATAAAAATGTAACATTTGCTCAATGCTCTGCTTCCCAGCAGGAGGGGAAATGGCACAGAAGGGCCAAACAATAACATCATTTTCCCTGAAAATGGCTTCACTGAAAATAATTTTCCAGGAGTGGATTAAATTGTTATCATTAAACTTTTTTTTTAACTCTCTTTCTTTTCAGAGTAATCTTGGGTCCTCAAGACAACTAAAAGCAAAGGGCAGAGGTTTCCCATTTGCTCCCACTCCCTCATGCACTTGGACTCCTCTACAACCAATGGCCCTCTTGCAGAGGGGTGTAGCTCTTACAGCTTTTGTTCCTCTTGCAATACATCATTGTCCCCCAAAGTCTCCACACTTTACCTTACAGTTCACTCTTAGTGATAGACAGACAGACAGACAGACAGACAGACAGATCAGTACAGTATTATATTCAGTGTGTCTTCTCTACCCACATATTCATTTCTTTCTTCCCCACTAACCCCTGACCACCATTAATCTTAGTGTCTCAAGAATTAAGCCTTGGGCTGGAGAGATGGCTCTGCTGTTAAGAGCACTGACTGTTCTTCTGAAGGTTCTGGGTTCAAATCCCAGCAACCACATGGTGGCTCACAGCCATCTGTAATGAGATCTGATGNCCTCTTCTGAGGTGTCTGAAGACAGCTACAGTGTACTTACATATAATAAATAAATAAATCTTTGTTTAAAAAAAGAATTTTGCCTTTTTCAGAATATAATATACCTGGAATCATACCATATCCAGCCTTTTCAGACTGGTGTCCTTTACTTAACAACATGCATTTGAGTTTCTTCCCTGTGTTCCCCTGGTTTAATAGCTCATATCGTTTTAGTACAATTCATTATCTAGATTAACTGCAGTTTATCCATTTACTTACTAAAATCATTTTGGATGTGTAGGCTTAGATTTTTTTTTTCAAAACCTACATTATTTAGGGTTCTTAAATGCTTCAACCTCCCTTCTAACCCACCAACCAGAGGTAGGGGAAAATGGATAGTAGAAAAAGGGTATTTGGGGGCCTGTTTAGAAAGTAGTTCCTTGGGGTGATTCCACTCTTCTTTGTCAGGATACTAGCAGTTCTGTTCAATAGCAAACACCAAACAGGAATCATTCGAGGTAGCATGATGCAGCAGAAACATCAAGGCTCCGCCCAATCTGCAAGAGTCAGTGGAAGAGGCTAGGCTCAGCAAAGACCAGCAAAGCACTGCACTGTGCAGCAATGCAAGAGTGTCCTCTCCCTGTTTGTGGGCTTCCATTTATATTATTTCTAAACATCACGTACCCTCAAAATTGTCTGTTTTCAGCAAAACATCACATGCCCTCTTACAATACAGCGTCCAGGAAAACATCACGTAACAAAACTGAGTTGTTGAAGAAACCAGACATTTTCACTGGCTGTTTTCAACAATTTTTTTCCCCAATAACTAATAATAAATGTACTATAAACACGCATGTCCAAGTTGGGGTTTGTTTAGTTGGTTTTTGGGTTTTGGGTTTGGTGTGTGTGTGTGTGTGTGTGTGTGTGTGTGTGTGCACGTGCATGTGTTGGTTTGAATGGGTATGGCCCCATAGACTTATGTGTTTGAATACTTGGCCCATGGGGAGTGGCACTATTAGGAGATGTGGACTTGTTGGAGGAAGTGTGTCACTGTGAGGGCTTTATGGTCTCCTATGCTCAAACTACATCCAGTCACACTGTCTCCTCCTCACTGCGTTCAGATCAAGATGTAGAACTCTCAACTCCTTCATCAGCATCATGTCTGCCTGGGTGATGCCACACTTCCTGCCCCAATGATAATGGATGGACTGAACCCCTGAAACTGTACCCCAGTTAAATGTTGTCCTTTATAAGAGTTCCCCTTGGTCATGGTGTCTCTTCACATAAAACCCCATGTGTTTGTATACGTCTTAACTTTTCTGAGTGCATCAAGCAGCTAAATAGCACTTAACATCTAAACACACATACAGGCATGTTTCATTTTGTATCACACTGCCTAACTATGTCCCAAACGAGCTACACCATTTCACATTGCCACGATCAAGAAATATGAGTTCTTCACATGCTCTCCCCTGAGCCATGTTTGATATCAATGTTCTAGATTTTGGCTTTTCTCATCTGTACACAGTGATATCTCACTGTCGTTTTAATGTATGCTATCAAAACCCCTTTATCTATTTTTTTTAAAAAAAAGTAGTAGTATATAAGTCTAAAAGAAAAAGTTCACTTGAAACACCAACACTGGAAATAAACATTGAAGGCAATAAGCCTGTGGTTCCATAAGGAGTCTAGTGTTGACAATACTAATTTTTAATTGAGCTTCATATATTAAATATGGTAAGTATCATTTAACAATCATTAATTTGAGATTCTTTCAGGGTATTTAGTTGGTATCAGTTAAGAAGCAATAAATTCCCACTACCCTTAACCCAGTATCCAGAGCCATGCTGACCCCCAAATAAAATAGTCTTTACATTCTGTTTCTTTCATGAATCTGTCAACTAATGGTAGCACTTCATTCTCCTTGTGATGTAGCTCAAAGTCAGAGGCAGCCCCACCTCCTCTCCTAGAAATATTAACCCAAAGAAGGCATCCTTGCTGGCTTTCTTTCTTTCCTTTCCTTGTTTTTGCTTTTGTTGTCGTTATTATTGTTGTTTTGTTTTGTTTTGAAACAGGGTTTTTCTGTGTAGCCTTGGTTGTCTTGGAACTCAACTCTATAAACCAACCAGGCTGGCCCCCGGAAAACACAGAGATTTGTTTGCCTCATGCCTCCCAAGTGCTGGAATTAAAGGTGTGTGCCATTACCACCAGGTAGTGGTTTTCTATATCAAATTCAGAATTAATACTCAGATAAGCATGCATACATATCTCTCCGTATCAAAATATAAGGAAACATGTAATGACTTAGCCCTAGACATCCAAATTCATGTAATTTCAAAATGTAAATAATTTTAGCCAAATAATCAGTATCTCCAAGGCCACCTGTAAGTCTTCTCCCAGGGCTGCTTTTCGGAAGGGAGCAGTCAGCAATGAGAGAGCAGCACATGGCACAGCCCCAGAGAGACTGCTCAGGATTCAGCAGACACTGTGCCCGCCCCTCGCCTGAGCAGCAGCTTGGCTGACACCATACATTCTCAACAAGAGGAAGTGTCCTGTTCTTGTCACAAAACTTTGTAACCTTGGTTCCTGGGGCTCCTCACTTTGAGGAAAAAAAAAAAAATCACTTCCTGTTCTCTACTGAAAAACGAATCTCATTAGTACATGGTTAGGAAATGGACATAATTTGCATAGAGATATGCAAGGGGTATTTTTTTTTCCTTGCCTTTCCTCGAACTTAAAGTCCAACAACACAGGATCGTTTTCTTCTCAGTGAGCATGTGTGTGTGTGTGTGTGTGTGTGTGTGTGTGTGTGTGTGTGTGTGACAGACAGAGACAGACAGAGAGACAGAGACAGAGACAGAGCGCGCACAAAGAGGGTGGGGTTAAAACTGCTTGCTCCGTGTTTTTAAGATGTGTTCACTACCATGAAGATGGAACAAACCACGTAATCGTGACAATTACTATGGCAACTAACAAAAAATTTCAAGTCAAAATACCCACTCTCAAGGCTGCCCACACAGAACTCCTGTGCTCGTCCACCCTTACAATGTGCGCGCTGGGAAGAAAGACCATGCCTGCTTGCAGCTACAATGACAAGTACCTTCTACCGTTAACTCTGGTGTCTGACTGCAGTACAATGAGGCATCTCTTGCAACACTCCATTCAAAAAGGAGACCCAAGAATTGTCTGCCTGCAGTCCTGCCATGTAAAACCTGCATCCAGAGCCTGAAGCAAGCAGAGGCCTAAATTAGCAATACCGTCCATATGTTTTCTCCTCTGTGCACTGGAAGTCAGGAAAATAAGTGCTCCCAAAATAATTTCTCCTATCACACAATGTATCTTCTTTCTTCTTGTGAATCACATCATCATTTTAGTCTGTCTGATTTAATTTTCTAAAACCAACTCCCTCATATCCGAGAGAACCTTTCCTCAAATAATGCCAGGCAGGAAAACCAATATGTAATAGAATTGTAAATGTTGTAAATGGTTTGGTTTAAATTTGGTTGGAATGTTCTGTTTTGTTTTGAGAAACAACAGAACTTTAGGAATCTTCCAGCTCATGGCCATGCATGCACTGATAAGGGAAGAGCCGGGGAGGGAGCTCAAGAGACCAGGAAAGAGAAAAGAATAGCTCTTGCTTCTGCACCACCCTCCCCGCCACACACACACACACACACACACACACACACACACACACACACACCCTTCTCATGGGGGAGGGGAGAAAGAAGCAGAGGACTGAATTCCACTTGCTCAGCATCTCTGTCACTTTCTCTTCCTGCTTCTGTCTCAACAGAAACAGGAACTCTTTGAGGGTGGAACCTGAGTGGGGGTGGGCAACCACAAAAAGTAACCAAGATCTTCTTAGCGGGATTAACACTTAAAAGCAATCTCTCTGTCTCTGTCTCTGTCTCTGTCTCTGTCTCTGTCTCTCTCTCTCTCTCTCTCTCTCTCTCTCT
>NC_034598.1:76383298-76384903 GCF_900095145.1 Mus pahari | reverse complement strand
TGTGTGTGTGTGTGTGTGTGTGTTAGTATGTAGACATCACAGGTCAACCTAGGGTGTGGTTCCTCAGCTGAAGTCCACAATGGGTTTTGGGTGGGGTGGTGGTTTTGTTTTTGTTTTTAAGGTTTCTCAATGGTTAGAGTAGGGTGCCTGGGCTGTAGGCTCATTGTCCTGCTCCCTAAGTCCTTCACTGGAACAACATGCACAGGTCTCCATGCCCTGATTCTTGACATGGGTTCTGGGAATCGAACTCAGGTCATCCAAGTATCTATCAGGCAAGCACTTTAGCAGCAACTGATCCATTTCCTAGGCCCCACACCAAGCTTCCTTCTGCTAAAGCACTACTCAAATGGAAATTGTCTTGACTAGCAGCAACAATATTAGCATCATTAGCACTGATACTGATACTCTGTGTGTGTGTGTGTGTGTGTGTGTGTGTGTGTGTGTGTGTGTGTGTCTGTGTCTGTGTTTGCTCCATCTTCACATCTGGTGCGGAACTATCACTGTCAGCTGCAAAGGGGTAGGCAGTACATAGAGGGCGGGGCAACTTCAAAGGCAAAGAGTTGAGCTAGAATTTTACCTGAGAAGTCTGTTTTCAGGTTTTGAAACTTTAAAAGGTATTTTGTGACACTCTTACACACCCACCCCCCAAGTCACTGTGTTTTCCTTTGAAATCTGTTGGCTTTAAATTTTTGCATTTAAAAAACAGAAAAAAAAACAAAAAACAAAAACAAAAACAAAAAACACCCTGAGTCCCTCATCCACACAGGAATTTCAGCTTGAGAGGACATGAAATTGAAGGAGATATTTTAGAGAGAGTCCAGAAAGGGATTATGGGATAGTGGTGAGAAGTAGATATGAACAAAATACATTGTATCCATGTATGAAATTCTCAAACTATGAAGTTTAAAGGCGTAAATAAAAAAAAAAAAAGACCATAAACTATAATATAAAGGGTTTTGTTTTGTTTTGTTTTTAACCTTTGGAAGGAAATGCCATCAATGTTTGGCTCAGACTAGAAGCTCCCAAGAGTGATAGCAACCCTCACCATACCTAAGAGACATGCCTTGGGTGAAATACAGTGACTTAATTATTGGTGATCCAACTGCTAGGAAACGTGGACCATTCAAATAGCTACTCTGCCAGTAACTTCAGCTGTTTGCCATAAAAAGGTGCTGTGTTAATTTCTCTTAAACTGCTCTAATCAACTGCTACTCAGTGGCATAAAACATCAGGGATTTAGTGTTCTCTAGCATGATCAAGTTGCTAGGCTAGCCACTATGTTTCTCATGAAGGTGACTACAAGCTGCAGTTCCTTTTAGAAATTCTAGGAAAGGAATTATTTTGGGGGTCACTTGAATTATTCATGGAATTTACTCTTTATAAGGATAAAAATTAAAGTCCCCATTGTCATGTTTCGGAAACTGAGGTCCAGTTGTAGATCAGAGATGCCACTATTTCTGGAATCATGGCTCCCTTTCTCCATTCACTTGGCAGGTTGAGTCCTTCAGATACCTCCTTCTTCTTCTTCTTCTTCTTCTTCTTCTTCTTCTTCTTCTTCTTCTTCTTCTTCTTCTTCTTCTTCTTCTTCTTCTTCTTCTTCTTCTT